>NW_020230717.1:335000-642500 GCF_003227715.2 Harpegnathos saltator | reverse complement strand
CGATATTCCACCACCGCCGAGGCCGCCTCCCTCTCGATTAGCCATTAGAATGACGCTCAATTAATGCCGCGATGGATCCGACGATAAATTCACACATAGACAGAGAGAGAGAGAGAGAGAGAGAGAGAGAGAGAGAGAAAGATATATACGCCTGTTTTAGCTAAATAATGATCGGTAAATTAACACGAATACGAGACGCGCAGGATCGCTCGCAAGGCGAGTCCGTAAATCGTCCGGACGAGCCTCCGGTACTTGTACTCCGGTAATACCGGAGCGACGTGCGGTGAACCTTCCTCGGCGAGTGCGCGCGGACCTTCCCCAAATGTGCGCTCGGCTGACGAACAACGTTCCTGATTACTGAACCGCGGTCGCCGCCGCCGCCGCCGCCGCCGAGGACTTGCGGCACCGCCCTGAGAAACGACCCTCCGACGTCCGACGTACGTCCGCGGCTATAGTCGCATAATGGAATCATGTAGGTCACACCCGGCGAACGGGATATGTGTCAACGCATTCGCATGCGGTCCGACAATGCGTCACGCAATAATAGACGTGCGCCGGCGATTTAATATTGTCCGAGTCGAGCTCGTTGACGCAGGCGGCGCAGCCGTCGAAGACGGCGATGTCGTCTCAAGGACGAAATCCTAAAGATGCCCGAGCAAGCCGGATGCCTCTCTCTCATCCTGAGGATGGTCGTAAGTTCATCTTCAGCCAGCGAAACCAGCCGGGCGCGAGGAGACGTCTTAAACGTCGGATCTTGATTCCTATACGGAGGAACAAAGTCTCAGTTGGTCAGCGACTGGATAGAGATCGGACGGGAATTCCGGAGCGAGAAATGTGCTATCTCGGTTATCGCGACCGAGAACATTCGTCCGAACGCTCAGCTGTGTGTTAAAACCCGCCCGAGATAATTGAAAACAATGGGCTGATTAAGCCAGGAGGGAACATCCCCGTCGCTACAACCGACCTTCCTTACTTCTGCTTCCCGTCGCGATCCTTCCGTTGCGACGATAAACGACGGCGCGGTCGCGCCGCGCGCCGTAGCCACGGTTCGATTAACATTGATGATTCCGTGGAACGATGAATGGGCGAGCGAACTCGTATAATTGATCGGATTAGTCGCGTTAACCGCTGCCGCCGGCCCCGCTGTCGCCCGGGGAATCGCTGTCCCGAGTTAATTACTCGGGGAAAAAATTGCGCGCGCCGGTCGCTTCTTTATTATCACTCGCTCACCGGGAGATCTCGCGCCGCGGTGCTACCCCCTCGATTGTATCGATATCCCCGTCGGATTGAATTGGGAAACTTGAAGTGGAGGGGAATAAGCTCCGGCGCGAGATAAGGCTCAAGCGTAACTCGGGCCGCTCGAACGGGCATGAGCGCGCTACTTTGTAACGGTGGTGTCAATTCCGGTATTCCAGCCGGAAAATGGCCAGGCTCGGATGAAATCCGAGAGAGATTTCACTCGGATATTCCCCAACCCTCCCCGGTCCTCTGCTTTTGCTATTCTTTCATTTATTTGCTATTTCTTTTACTTGCACTTTTTACTTTCATACTTTTTTTCACTTTGTTCTTCTTCTGTTGTATTCAGCGCGCTTACGAGCGCTTGGATCAACGAGAGAGCAAGTAAGTCTAAGTCTAAAGAAAATCGCACAATCCCAGTGAGAAAAATTCTTTAATTCTCCGGATTCTTTAGTCTCGAGTACTCGCGAATACTCGAGCCGCTGCCAGGTTGGACGGCCGAGTGGCGACCGACCGAGCGCGCCGCCACCGACTGTATCGCTCGGGTGAATTAAATTCGCGCTCGCGGACTTAAATGAAATTAAATAATTATACAGAGTTACACACAAATGCCGGGCGTTTTATGCATCGTGCGGCACCGCGCGGATGTTTCTCGGAAAGCGACGGATTCCCGACGTGCTCGCGGCGTCACACACGCGACCGCCGCGCGCAATTTTTACAAGGCGGTGCGTGTTACGTGTTCCCATTTGATCGCCGCGCGCGCGACAGATCGAGTCATAAGTCGCGTTGAAAATTCCGCTCCGCTTAGGTATTCGCGGCTAACAGGATGCGAGCGCGGCAGCTGGATATTTTCTATCTGATGAGCAGTCAATTCCTGCGAACGTCCCGTCGGTTCTCCCACCTTCGCGCGCGCGCGCGTGCCATAATGGTGGCGCGAAGTTGGTCGAATGTATCGACTTTCCGGAAAACCAAGCGCGTATTTTAGTAGATGACGCGCTGCTACACGCCACGGTTGCTGCTCTTGAGTAAACGTTATTTATTACTCCCAGCGCGCCCCCGCTACGAGAAGACGAGAACGCGAAGCGGTGAAGCGAGTAACGCGCGCAAACACACACCGCGCGCAAGTGGTGTCAAACTTGTCGATGATTCAGATTTGCACCGGTCAAGGCGATTTCGAGAAGGAACAGCTTCACTTTTTTCGGTCGCACGTCCGGGGAATCTCGACGAAGACGTGAAGTCGCGAAACCGAATGCTACCGAATGTCGAGCGAAACGCGCAATGGCGAGAAGTGAGACGGACGGACGGACAGCTGTTTCGCAAAATGGTAACACGTGACGCGAAAGAAACGTTGTTTCGTAAAATAATTCTAAATTTATTTTCGCTACAAAAGGACATGTATAAACTATCTTATTATTAACAGAAGCATACAGAGTGCGTCTCCCCCCCCTCTCTCTCTCTCTCTCCCTCGATATCTGCTAGAAACTAGCTCAATGAATTCGGAACCTGCTAAAACAATCCTATATTATTTATTACGCATTATTTATTACGCATTAAGAGATGGAATAGAAGAATTACTTGAAGATAAAACTAATCAGTCCTAATGAAGGCTTGATGCTCACACCAAGCGTCACCTCTTAATCTACGAACTCGCGCGAATCGCACACGTTGCGCTGTGTTATGCATTTTTACTCGCTAGCGGAAAGCAGCGACCAGGTGGAAAAGAACGGTGTAATTGTGTCTCCGGAGCGAATCACACAATCGCCGAGGTCGTCACTCGCCGAAACGAAACGACTACGATTCTTACTTGCCGCGACTCGTCGAAAATATACATCTTCGAGGAGAGCGCGAAACTGTCCTCTTTTCTTGCACGCGCGAAAACGAGTCTTCTCTATGATGAACAACGGCTCGTTTACTCCCGTAAAATCTTATTCTATTCTTAACGCTATTCCACGCCGAAGAAAAGATAAAGCCGGGCTTGCCGAGAGGGCCTGTTTTATTTATATAATCTGCAGTGTCCGACTGTGCGTGTGACATTTGTGTGTGCATGCCTTGTGTCGTGTGTGTGTGTGTGTGTGTGTGTGTGTGTGCTGAGGAGGCCGTCGACTCGAATTTGCTCGATGGCGAATGTGCGAGCGGATCGAAAGCGTGACGTGCGACTTTGCGCAAACTTTACGCTTACGAGAAAAAGAGATGCATTAAAAAAAAAAAGAGGAAAAAAGAAGATCGATATACCGATGATTCACAGGTGTCGCAAAGTTACAAACTTACGCTTCATCGGAAATTAAAGAGATGAAAATTCTCCCCGCTATTGGGGATTAAAGAAGAGAGTGATGAATTAAGAGGGAATATTAAAGGCAATCCCCGATTCAGAGGATTCATCGAACAGATCCAGAACGGGAAAAAAGTCCTTGCAATATTGATTTCAATTCACCTACTTCTCACACAGCGAGACCTCCGCGCGTTCCTCCGCGGAGGTTTTTTCTCTTTCTCTTTTCTCTTGTTTCTTTGACAATTCACGTGGCAGGAAGATCGCTTTCAAACGATCTTCAGGCCGCCGATACAGAGTCGCGTCGTGCGAATCGCACGATCGTCCTGCGCTCGGCTCGTTAACGTCGAAAAACGGTAACAGAAGAAAGCAGGAGCGAGAAGAGTTGACGGTGTGGATTACGTTTATGCGACTCATTTATTATGATTCCTTAATTCGTAGAAAATAATAATGACAATGTACATTTCTATATATTCTTCCGCTCAACAAAGAAAGTAACGTAATTACAATGTACGCCGCGCGCGGCCGCGAGTCTACGGAGAAGAAGGGAAACAAGTCCATCGTTATCTTCTCACTTCCGGGCCGCATGGTCCGTTCTCATCTCTATCCCCATTCTTATCCTCACTCTCGCCCTCTTTCTCCTCCTCCTCCTCCTCCGCAACGTCGTACACAAAATTCATCTATAACAATGATCGTTCACAGCGTCTCGCACGGTGCGATTACGACGACGACAACGATTACAACGACGGCTCTCACTCATTCACTCACTCATTCATTCTCTCTCTCTCTCTCTCTCTCTCTCTCTCTCTCTCTCTCTCTCTCTCTCTCTCTCTCTCTCTCTCTCTCTCTCTCTCTCTCTCTCTCTCTCTCTCTCTCTCTCTCTCTCTCTCTCTCTTTTTCTTTCTTACGGTCACGACAACGAAATCGAAGTGTAACATTCTCCTAATGGCAGTGAGACAATTTCTGCCGATAACCAAGAGGGGAAGGGGATGTAAAGATATCACGAGGAAACCAACGAACATCTCGCCGGCGCGTTCGAGTAATCTTTTTCTACGGAAAAGAACCGTTCCCCCTTTCTTCCCTCTTTCTTCTTCTTTCTCTTCTTTATCTCTGTTCCGTCACTCGAGAAGGCGCTCGCTTTCGCCGATCACGCTCGATTCGAATTGCTCACGATTGCTCGTCGGCACGTGGGTTGGAAAAAAGAAGAGAAAAGAAAAAAAATACATCGAGCGACGTGTGTGTGTGTGTGTGTGTGTCCTCCCCTCGTTTGCACCTTGTAGAGAATATTTCGAAATGGGCCGCTACGATCACGCAACACGTGACACAGGATCATTACGTTAATGCGATTACACAGCGAAGCAGCGCCGGCGGAGCTCTGCCCGTGTTATCGGATCGAATTATATTGCGCTATGTTAAATAATAATTTTACTTATATTTATGTACAAACGATATTCTGCCCGTCTACGAGATATCTGTGACGCGTGTCCCTCTCTCTTTTTCTCTCCCTCTCCCTCCCTCTCTCTCTCTCTCTCTCTCTCTTCGCATTTTCACAAACGATTTTGGAATATTAAAAATAGGATCTAATCCTACCGTTAATTAATACGATAAAAATTGATCTTCCTTTACGTGATATATGTATGTATGAATGTATGTATGTATGTATGTATGTATGTATGTATGTATGTATGTATGTATGTATGTATGTATGTATGTATGTATGTATGTATGTATGTATGTATGTATGTATGTATGCATGCATGTATATATGTATGTATATATGTATATATGTATGCATGTATGTATGCATACATATATACATACATATATGCATACATATATGCATACATATGTACATGTATGCATGTATGTATGCATAATTTATTTTCGAATTCCTTTCAGCGAGAATCAAGAGATCAAGGATGCGTGTATCCGTGCATCCCGATATCGCTGCTCCGTCTCGGTTGTCGTCATCGACGGGTAAATCAATTCGAGCGCAAACCGTGATGACCGATCGTTTACTAATTAGTAATTAGTAAGAGTCGGCTGCTCCGATATATCTCCTCCCGGTCGTTAATAACGGTTCTCATTATCGATAGTGTGCCGTTGGTTAATACTGCTCCTCCTCCACAATATCTGCCAACTGTGTGTTCTTCGTCGATCGGCGATCGGCCGTTAATTAGCGTTATCGGTGCAACCGCCATTGTGTGCGAACGCGTCGTTCCCGCACGGAACGGAGAGACGCTCGCAAATTTCGAGTTTCGTCGCGTGCGCGAAACAAGAAACGACGGTCGCGCGTCTCTCTCTCCTCGCGCGAGTACGTACAATTTTCCACCCCCGTTCCCTTCTCGCAGACGACTCTCGTGGCTGACGAGAGAGGGTCGCTCGCACTTGGAAATCCAGTAAAAACTGCAAATATAGACTGAGAGAAATCATCGATTTTAATAAAATACTCTTGCGCGCGCGCGCGCACGCGCACGGATTGGCTCGCTCTCTCTCTCTCTCTCTCTCTCTCTCTCGCGCTACCCTCGACATGTAAGTCTACGCTCTGTGTGTTATTCCTTATCTTTACAATAAATAGTCAACAAGTTGATTTCTTTCGCCTAACTTTCGTGCCTAAAATATTGCACTTCGAACACTTTCTAAAAGGAAAGACAGAAATGAAAAGGCGTAAGTCGGTGTGTGAACTGTACAGCCTACGTTTTACCATTAGCCTACACTCGCGGTTGTAATTTTAATTACACGCTTCGTCGTCGTCGTCGTGCGAAACATAACGGTGCTCGCG
Source organism: Harpegnathos saltator (assembly GCF_003227715.2). Lineage (NCBI taxonomy): Eukaryota > Metazoa > Arthropoda > Insecta > Hymenoptera > Formicidae > Harpegnathos > Harpegnathos saltator. The sequence continues at coordinate 636,216 of NW_020230717.1, read as the reverse complement.
CGACATTCCCGATCCGCGCCACTTTTTTTTTGCGTTTTTCTTCTTTCATAAATCGCGTGCGGTAATTCGCTCGCGATAATATGCACGGGGCTACGCCGCCCGATCGAAGATATATTGCTCGTGACTGCGACGGTCGAGAGAGTACAAGACAAAAATTTTTACAACACTTGTTCGTTATCGGTGAATGAAAAATCATTCGCTATTCGCAGTATAAAAAGAATCGTTGGACATGAGTAACGGCCCATATTCGGTCGGCAAATTTTCAAGAAAATCTCGGCATGCGCGCCACGTACACAGGAACGTCACGCATCTGTCTCGCATTTCGACTCAACTCGTGCGCGATGCTTCCTTCAAACTTGTGCGATATCACATTCGTTTTGAGAATCTCGACGACTCGCCGGCAACGGAGACGACGCACGAGCTGCTGCGCGCGACAGATGCATCAGGTTGGCAAAATAACGCGCGGTTCTTCTCGACCATCTCTTCTTTTTTTCTTCTTTTCAACGTGCCGAGGAAACCAGTCTCGATTAAATTTGTATTATAGAGAGACTCAGCAGATTTTATCGGCGCATTTTAGTAAAGTCGAAGAAACGGCATTGTTCGCTCGCTCTCTCTCTCTCTCTCTCTCTCTCTCTCTCTCTCTCTCTCTCTCTCTCTCTCTCTCTCTCTCTCTCTCTCTCTCTCTCTCTCTCTCTCTCTCTCTTTTTCTCTCTCTCTCTCTCTCTCTCTCTCTCTCTCTCTCTTTCTCCAACCTGATGGGATCGAGAATGCTTTGCGAATTTTTCTCGATGACGGGCCAGGAACATCTCTAGCAGTTTATCCGATACAGAGCGTTACGCTTCGAGCTCAACATCGAGAAAAAAATCGCTGACGCGAGAATTAACACGCAGCGTACGCTCGTCGGTGAACCAAAACGACATGTAACGGATCGCGATGTCTTACGCGCGAAACGCGTGTTTCGATACGGTCCCGCCTGGGCCCTCGCCCACAATCTGGATATTCGATTAACGGCACATACGACATCAACGAGCCGAGAGTGAAACATTCTCTCCCTTTCTCTCTCTCTCTCCCCCCCCCCCCGTATAATACTTCGCTATTACAATCGTGAACGATGTGTATTCCGTATACAATGGTATGTGCAACGCGCCTGTTTGACGTGTCGATTCGCATCGAGACATTGTAATACACCGACGAAATACATAATACGGTATATAATAAACCTCACATATGTATATATATATATATATATATATACATACATACATACATATATATGTATGTATATATATCTATATGTGTATATATATATATATATATATATATATATATATATATAAGCATTATTTACAAGGTTCTTCAGTGATATTCGACTTCTCGTCCGAGAATAGCGATTATTATAGTGCTAACTAATATTTAGCTAAGAAGATTAATCAGTTAGATAATTATTATACATAGTATAAGTATAGGGATCTTCCTCTTTCGTCCTTCTCTCCGTTCCGGAGAGACCATATAGACGGAAAGCGGCGCGAGCAGATGGATTCACTCATTTTCCTTCCTTTCTTTCCTCGGGGAACGACTCGAGTGAGAGATATTTTAACTCGTGTAAGACGTATAGTTTGCGTGCAACTATCTCACACGTAGCATGAAATCGTTACAACGATTTGTCGTGTACGGTAGCTCGCTAGCAAGCAGCTTAGTCGAAGGGAAAAGAACGCGAAAAAAGAAGGAGAAAGGCGGTTTTACTTTTTTTTTCTTTTGTTTTTCTTCTTTTTTCTTTTGGAGATCATACGGTCCGGATGTATCGCTCGACCCTGCCCCCCGCAACGAACGACCGATTTCTTCGAATAATTTCACCGTAAACGTTGAACTGAACTCGGTCATTTGCACGCAAAGTTCGTCTCTCTCTTTCTTATTGTTTTAGCACTAGCTAGAGCGTCCACGAACGATTAATCTCTATGGAACTGCATGACGCTCGGTTAAGTATTCGCGACATCGTGCGTCGCGTACGAGCCACTCTCCCGCCTCTCGTACGCGATTTTAACTCTAACGGGAAAAACATGTAAGCGCGACCTAGAGAAAAAAAACCCTACCTACGCGTGTTTTCCCGGTTAACGCTTCCCTCATATAGGCCCTCAGAGATTCGTTGTTACAAGAATAAGACGTGTACATCACTAGATTTAAATAACGAGAACTACAAGAGAGAAAGAGAGAAAGTCGAAAAGAGAGGAGACAGAGAGGAAGAGAGAGAGGGGGGGAGGGAGGGAGGGGGGGGAGAGAGAGAGAGAGAGAGAGAGAGAGAGAGAGAGAGAGAGAGAGAGAGAGAGAGAGAGAGAGAGAGAGAGAGAGAGAGAGAGAGAGAGAGAGAGAGAAGGGAAATGCAGCTAGTTCTACCTCTAAACCGAATTTGTTCGCGAAAGGTATTTTTCAAGTGCGACGTGAGAACTCGCTGTCATGCGTCGCAGGACGAGGAGGCCTAGTTTTGCATGTGTATGTGTGTCCTGTGTAATCTTCTTTTAATTATACTTAGAAAGGTAGCTCGTCCGTAAACAAACTGATATTACACGTGCACCCTCACGACTAGGCCAGGGGACACGGGAGATGATGCGGGGGAGCGGGAAAAGGGGGAGAGAAATTATAGCTGTTAAGAGTGCGGCAAGTCGATGGTGTGTGTCTCGTTTCCCAAGATCAGGCGTAACCTCTTCATGGGCGGCGGGTAGTCGCGTTTCTTATGCCCCCTCTCGTGGCTTCTGCTTTTATGCTTTTTCCGGCGTTTACTCCTTTCCACCCCCTCGACGCGCAATACTTCGTACTCCGGCTCATAGCTGTCTTCGCTCAGGCTGGTGCCGGACTCGGCGATATCGTCCAGCACCGGCGACCGCTTCATGCGCAACGTTAGCTTTAGCCGCCCACCGGTTCTCTCTGGCGTGACGGGACAAACCCGGCAGTCGGAACTGCTCGTTCGCCATTGGCACTCGGATGGGGTCGAGGATTTGCGCGCTCTGCTGTTCTCGTCGTAGGCTGCCAGTCTGGAAGAGAAAGAGTCTTTTGTTTCGTCTGGCTACACCAATACGCGTGTAATGAGAGATATCCTTCTATGAACAGATCACTTTAATTTCGACGATGTTTGCAAACTGCATCGCGCACCAAGCTGATGCAGCACGCAGCAAGAAGATACATCTGATTGCTCTTCAACATTCCGTAAACATTTCTCGTTCCGCTTCATCACAGAAAGAGGAGCAACCTGATGTTAACTCCACCACTGACGAAGTGGTCGGAAATGTTCGCAAACGTTGAAGATAAATCCAAGACAAAAGAAGCCAAACGCAGCGTAGTCTCGCTGGGAAACCGCTTCGGATCATCTTATCTCAAATTTACCTGTCCAGGCTCGTTTCGACGTCGCAGTTCGCTCCCGACTGAACACCGTTATTGGTGTCCGTGGCGTGGTGCTCGCTTCGACTCGGATCCGTGGCCGGCGGCCACGGCTCCTCCGGGACGAGCACCGGCGGCTCGGTCTTGCTATAGTCCTCGTTGCACTGCATCTCCTGCAGATGCGACGAGATCGAGGAGGCATGATGACGAGTCTCGTGCTTGCCGCCGCGTCTTATGATGGACAGTATACCGATGTCCTCCAGGTTGCTCTCCTTCTCGCTGAACTCGTAGATGTCGCCCTGGATACCTGAGTCGTCGTCGGCCTCCCCGATCTCAGCGGTCGCCGACCTCTGGCGATCCCTCCTCTGGCTTCTGGTCGATCGGTTCTTGCTCTTGCTCGCCTTGCTGTGACTCTTGACGCTCACACCGTCGCTTGCTGCGTGCTGACCAGCATCGTCCAACAACACGCTGTGCTTGGACTTGGACTTGCCGCTCGAGAGTCTCTTCTGCGATTTGCGAGATCTCGAGGAGCCGTCCGACGCGTCTTTCCGTTTGGACGACGACCTCTTCGAGCTGAACTCGCGAACGTTCTCGTCCAAACTCGTGTGACCGGTCAAGTCGTTGTAGTTCGCAGCTTGCATGCTCCCGAAGTCCGCCGGTGCGCCACTGCCTTCGCTGAAATTCAGCCTGACGTCGACGTCGTCAGCAGAACGTAACGCCGTCGCGTCGGGCTTGACCACGATGTCACATGTCTCCACGCCGCCGCCAACGTACGCGTCGTCGCTTCTCGTCAAGAAGCAGGTTTGCCCTTCTTGGCTGGGCAGCATCGAACTATCACGGCACTTGAAAACGTTCCCGGTCGGCGCTGCTGTCTCTATGTCTATTCCCTCGGGGTTCAGTCCACTAAACTCGACACTGTCCGAGCGAGCCGCCGGATTCGCGTTGTCCACTGCGACGATCGCGCTCCCGCAGTTCTCACTCTCCACTTGTCGGCCCACAGTGTACTTCTGCATCACGATTACCTTGGCGGGGCTCGTCTCGTCGCAGCCTTCATCGTCCGATCGACTCGTCTCGACCACTCGCGCGTCGCTCTCGCGAAAGTCCACCTGGGGGGGCGAAGCTCTCTCGCCGATCGACGGTGAGGTGTCCTCGTCTTGGAATACGCAAGACGATTCCTCGCTCGGTAGCATCTTGCGACTCTCTTGCTCGTCCGACGAGACGAACTGCCTGCTGTGAGACTTGGAACGTTTGCTCACGCAACTCGCTCGCTCGGTCGAGCCGCGTAAATCGTTCTCGCTCTCGTTATCCCGCACGGGCGACGAAGCGCGACTGTCCCTCGATTGGCACGATGTGCCCTCCTCGGGTAACAGTTCTGCAGTGTGTAAGCATTGTACGTGGACTTGAGACGTGGAACTAAGTCGGATTGAATCACAGGCGTTTGTACTATAATGTCCCTTTTTGTAATTGGAAGAATTAACGTTATCTACTGGCTTAAGAGCGTCGACTTCCGCGATGAGGTCCGGTATCGCCCGCTCTTCCTCAACCGAGTCGCCGTTGGACTCGCTGGTGTTCTCCGACACCTCCGTCAGTCGCAACGGACACTCTCGTTGGAAGGACGAACCCTCGCTCGAGGATTCCGTCACGACGGTGCGCCGCGGCTCCTCCACGCAGAAACCGTGCTCCATCTCCGCGTTCAACGAGTGGATCTGCTTCTGTAATCGCGAGTACAGACTCTCCTCGTGCACCGGCACTCTGTCGGAGTCCTCCTTACGATGACCGATGTCTGCCACTTCCGTATCCTTGATTACCGAATTGCTGAGACACGGGGACCGGGATTTTACGGTGAGCTTGCCCTTTTTCGATTCCGTTCTCTTGTGAAGCCTGCAAAATCGACAGTCGTCAGTGCAAAAGTTCAGATAAAAGTGGAGCGTCCGAGAGATTTAAGGCATGTATTAATAATCGTTATATAAAACTTGTCTTACATATGAAATAATCGGATTTTTAAGGTGGAATAAGATATAAGATTTTCTTACTAAATCGACGTTACGAATGTAATATTCATCATATATAATTATAACTAAGACACGTATCAATAACAATTATTTAAAACCTATCTTCATGTAAGAGGCATAGATATAAATTTTAAGTACGAAGAATTTGATTGGTTGGATATAGAGATATTTTTTTTATAATTCGTGTGTCCCATTTTACACGAGACAAATTTTAAATTGTTAACATACGTGCAAACTTAAAAAAGAACTCAGATTTAATTCTATACTCAAATCTGAGTATCCTACGTGAGACAAGTTTCAATCGCGATTATGAAGACGGGTCTACCTTACCTAGGCGCTCTAAGCGGCTGAGTAGTTTTAATGGCGCTCCCGTCAGCGGTGCTGCCATCAAACTTGCCCATCTGCTTATTCCGGAGGTTCCTTGTAACGGAAGTGCTGGTCAAAGCGGAGGGGTGAGGTCTGGTCTGTAGCACATTCTCGCCGTTGTTGATGGCTGGCTGCTGCTGCTGATTGATGTCCGAGAAGCGACAGCCTTGCGCGATCAGCAACTCGGCGTCGTACTTGGTGAGTCCTTTGCGCCGCAGCTCCTTCATACTGAGAGACTGCGGTGCGACCGCCACGTTCCCGACCAAAACTGCGTTCCGCTCGGTGAGAGCGGTATCGGCCTGCTGCTTGTTTCTGTTCAACGGTTGCTGCCGATGTTTCGTCCGGTTGATTCGGTTATCAGTTTCCCTCAAGCGGTAACCTACGGGCAAACTCGAATTAGCGACGAAGCTCGCGATGATGTTTCGTCTCTCCGGGATTTTCCGGTGAATGTCGCGTTCGTACCTGACGACAGTTCCTCGCCCGGCTTCTGACTCGCGAACGCGCCGGTACCTCGCCTCTCACATGTCTCGCATTCGCAGTAGCAGTTATTGTCGCCAAAGAAATCCTCTCCATAGAAGCAAGTGATCTCCTCGCCCACCTCAATATCGCGCAACACTTTGACGCAAGCCGTGTCCCTTCCCGTCGGCACGAACTACAAGCAGCACCGTGAATGAAATCAATATCTTGGTGTTTGTATGCGCGATAACGTAGCAGTGAGTTTCAAATTGCGTTCATATCTCATATAGATATCACCAACCTTGCAGTTTGCTCTGCAGTCGTGGTTTATGTAGGCAGCAGGTCCCAGCCATAATTGGGCGCAGTTTTTCCGGCAGCTGAACATTACGGAAAAGTCGTTCTTGCCAGGGTGTAGCAATGCGGCTTCCTCCTAACAGTATACGCGATATTGAATGAAAATACGGACATAGAGGAAAGGAAATCCGAATTCAATTTTTCAATGAAATTGAACGGACTTCTTGATGCGTGTTGCGTGACATCTTCAAACCTTTTCACTAAGCTCTGCTATGCAACCGACGAGGCAAGAAATCTTCTCGTTTTTCAGCCACTTGCGAGTGGCACATATTTTGGCACCCTTTTGTGCCTCTAAACTGTATCTGTAGCATGGCTCTATTGCGAATCCAGATTCCTTGTCAAAAACTCGCAAGTATCTCTTAACCTGCAAAAGCGAGCATTACTATTATACCATGGTAAATTTTATTATTATCAAAAAAAATATATATAAAGCCCTCGCACAATCAAACTTGAAGTTTAGCTCAAGTGTGAAACAAAGAGCAGTGAGTGATGAATTATACATAAAATAATCAATGTATTTCTGCTTGACACTTACATGGTTTTCCAGATTGATTTGCTGCTGTTTGGATTTTGTATGAGGAAGCCGTGCACCCCAGTCCCCACCCATCAATTTCTTGTAAGCCTTTTCATAATTTTGATTCTGGATGAATTCACAGATAATTTTCCGGAGTTCATCCTTGTTTGCCTTCAATGGTCTATATCTATTATGCAAATCAATGATTCAATAGATCAGTCTCATGTATACGAGCATACATGATATAAGTGCGAGTAAAAAGACATGAGTATATATATATGCACGATATATAGATGAATGACTTCACAGTACCTAATATTCATTTTATGTGTGACGAATCCTAAGTAGGGATCTAACACAAGAGACGTGGCCAGGTCATCATTATCGCAAAGCTCTTTAGGTGTCATTCCACCTCCTCCACCACCGGTATTCGTTTGCATCTTTGCACCCACTGTGCAACCTAACCTTCGCTCCTGCTTTCTTCCTATAGTTGCTGAAGCCTGAATCGAATAGCAATCCACCACCATTCTGCGACACTGACTTTCACTGAAAATGCAAGAAAAGAACACATAGCATCTCCATGAGAAAAGATTTGCTTTAGCACAATCGGCACAATGGGTTCTATTAAACAAATTCAGGTTAACATATTCTTGTCAAAGGTTATCGTGGTTCTGTTCACATTTGTAGAACGACATATTCTATTGAATCGTCAGATTTGTCATTATCAACATTAAACCACGACACCGCATTCCGCAGAAATAAACCAAAGGGACGAAACGGCAATAAAAGAGGTGTATCATCCTCGAACCTGAACCAAGCCCATCAGACACCCTTGTTTCGTGCAACGAGAGCAGCAAGCACGCGATGCAAACCGCACGGGACACATAGTACCGTCCAATTCTCAATCGACAAGTCCATCCATCGAAAGGAATACGGTGACGTTTCCCGACGAAATATCGTCCCGAGTGTCGCCGCACATTGCTTATCTACACCATCGATGTCATCGCCGACGTAGCTCTCAGCTGTTCATCAAAATGTCAAATACCGCGGCGAGAGCACTTTTCCCGTGGAAGCTCTCGCCGAGACTCCAAACACACGTGTCATCCCGTGTCGCGACTCGGAGGAACAATCCGTGCAACACACTTTCGTCTCGGTCCTCGACAAGATCGCGTCCACTCTCTCTCTCTCTCTCTCTCTCTCTCTCTCTCTCTCTCTCTCTCTCACTCACTCACTCACTCACTCACTCTCTCACACACACACTCTCTCTCTCTCTCTCTCTCTCTCTCTCTCTCTCTCTCTCTCTCTCTCTCTCTCTCTCTCTCTCTCTCTTTTTCTCTCTCTCTCTCTCTCTCCCTCCCTCGCCACAAACGACCCGTACACTGCGTACTCCGACGACACCGAAGAAACACGATGTGAACCGCACCGATGGACGAGCTGCTCGACAATGAACCCCCAGAACGAGTTCCCGTCGCAACGATGCCACAGCTCGTTGTCACAAAAAAAAAGGGGAGACGGTCGCGCAGCCTGCCTCGTCTTATTGACCGAGCTCGTGAGCCTCCGCACGCTTCCTCGAAGCTCGGCTGGCTGACGAGCAGAGCGTCGCCTCAGGCTCGTCGACAGCCGTTGCTTGGAAGTCAGCGCCACGGACAGGACGAGCGTCGTCGGGTGTCGTCGTATCGACCGGATCGCCACGGCGGTGGCGGCGACGGCGGCGACCTATGGGCGACACGCCAAGCAGGCCCGTCGACATAACGGTCCACTGTCGCTGGGAGGACAACGGCGTCGCCGACGCGATCCTCGCGGGGCCACGACGAGCGTCGTCACCGTTGGCCTAGCGTACGCGTCGCGGGCAGGTTTAATGGCGGGGGACGAAGAAGAGGCACAGGCTTCACGACGGTGCTGAATCGCGCAAGGGGCAGCCTCGCGCGCGCGCGTGTATGTGTGCCTGTGTGTGTATGTATGATGTGTGTGTGTGTGTGTGTGTAGTAGTAGTAGCGCACGTATGTGTGCGTGCACGATGCGTGTGTGTATGGTCGTGGTCGTCGTGCTCGTCATCGTCGTCGTCGTTGTCGACGTCGTCGACGTCGCGAGAGCAGACGCCGCGACGCCGACGCGTCGTCGCGCGACGCCAGCACGTGTACTTACCGCGAGGATGCTCTCCGGAGAATAAACCACTCGCATCTTGCACGGTCGGGCAGCCTATGAGCTAGGACACTAGCGACGAGCCTATTGTGTCGCGATATAGGGACGCGCAGCAGCAGCAGCAGCAGTTATCATGGCAGTTTCGCAGCGGAGCCAAAGGTACAAAAGGGCAGGAACGCACAGCACAGCGACACGTTGCGCTGTGCAACGTAGCGCGCACTTTTCCTCAGACGTGGGTAGTTGTTATTGTTGTCTCGCTTTCGGCTCTCTCGCGGGCTTGCCTGCACTCTCGATCGGTCGAGAACGAACGACGACGGCGACGAAGCCGTCAGTCCGCTAAGACGCGTTCTCGGACTCGCTCTCTCACGTACGTGCGTGCGTGCGAGCGAGTGAGCGAGCGAGAATTCCAGGAGTTGGAGAGAAGGAAAAAGGTAAAGAAAGAAAGAGAGAGAAACGACCACACGACGGCGAAGCGCCGACGACGGCTATCAGTCGCGGCCGCGGGGCGAAGTCATATTTTGGGATGTCGCACAATGTCGCGCACGTCGTCGTGTCCGTCGGGCATATGTGTCGCCGTTCCAGCGGAGGCGCACACGACCGCGGGCATCGCGTCCTAGGGAATTTGTCGTCGCGAAGCCCCACGCCGATCACGACGATTGCCGAAGATCGCCGATGACTCGGACGCGTTCCCATGGCGACCCAAGCGCACCTTCCTCTGTACTTTCGGCAACTGCGGTACCTTCTGGTTTTTAAGGTACACGAGAGTGTGCGATCTTCGGATACATTTTGCATATATTTTAATGCAGCATAATTACGGCGCGTGACATTAAATAAAAATTAAGCAACCCTTGCAACATTTAAGATGAGTTTGAGACGATCTGAAATACAAGATCAGACTTGTGCAACAAAGATGCGATGCCTCTGATAATTAAATTTAGTAACATCGAAGTAAAAGGAACTATCGATGTGTAGGGAACAATCGAATCCGAAAAACTTTTTTTAGGCAAGTAATCGACTTTTCGAAAAAAAAAATCAGACATCGATTTATCGGTGGATGAATGTCCATCTGCTGTCTCAAAATGTCCGCTAAAGTATCAAATATTCGACGTTGTGGTGTTGGCTTTTAATTAGTGCAATTTTATTAATGTTATCGTTAACGTTATTTCTGTAAATAGACATTAGCGAATATGTCTCTTGAACATTTGCTCAGAGCATGTTGCAAAGCATGCTATTATCGTTTTAAGATTTTGGCATTCTGTTACGGTATTAAAATAGAAGCCATAGATGTAATCGTTTGCGTTTTGTATTATTGGACATATAAATGTTGACGTTACATCTTAGGTAAAGTGATATAATTTTATGCTACATAAGTCTATTTAAGGGAAGGTTGATACATCGGATGATCTTGAGAAAGAAATGAGTGAAGTATTATATAACCTATAAGATACTTTTATCCTCCTATATAATGTCCTTACAATTTACATTACAATATATATGCAGATTTTTTATTTACTGACTTCTCATATACGAACAAAGTAATCAAAGAATAATAATCGAGAATTACTTTAAAAGAAAGAAAGATGATGAAAGAATGATGCATGTATGGATGTAAATCTTGGATGGAAGTACTATCACACAAGTTTCCCAAAAACTTAGAAAAATATCCATCTCCAATATCAAGAGTTTAAATCTAAAGCACTTTACCAACAATGAGAGTTACCGTGACAATGAGTTGCAAAAGTATAAAATATCGCAAATATTTTCATGAACAAGACTGTAGCACTTGATGCAAGAAAATCTAGAACAACATGAGCAAATCCTATAACCAAAATATGCAGATGAAATGAACTTGCAAATGAAATTGCATCTTGAGCTAGTACAATGGCATAGTAAGCCGTTATCTCAACAGGAAGATTTGCTCATGGTATATATAATATGAGATATAAAATGAGATACATATAATTATAATTTAATATCTTGTTTTCATACACAGGATGTGAGGAAGAGTATAAAGTTTCATAATCACTTTTAAACTCAATCTACTAGTTGCAATAAAATAAAAGATAATAGGTTTCGTTTTATTGATTGATAAGTAACATCATGTTAATTATCTCAGTTTTCCTTTGTACATCACAGGCCCTGTTGATGCATTCTCGTGTCAACGTGCAAGAGAAATGGCTGGCCGATAGTGGCTTTCCCCTTCCAACGTGTATATATATATATATGTGTGTGTGTGTGTGTGTGTGTGTTGTGTGTGTGTGTGTGTATATATATTGTCTTGCGAAACACGCGACCGCCAGTAGCACGCGACGTGTAGTGATTCTTGGATTCGCTTTGATGCTTAGACGCATATGACTGTGAAATCTTTCCTGAAATCCGGAAAAACGTTAAACAATGACGACGGGGAGAGACACAGCTTCGATCGGGGCGGACAAGCAGCACCACGTGTCGCTGAAACAAGGGAACTGCCGTGCGGGCAACTTCAAGAGCGGCTTGATTGATTTCGTGGCCGGCTCGCTCGGTATGTGCTCCTGACATAAAATCTTGTCATTTACTTGCCAAGCCGTGTCGAGAATGTCTGGAGAAGCACTACGATAAATGTCAGTTACCTGAGCGACGATGCACATTACAGCAAGCCGGCTGATTACACCCGCAATTATTATTGCAAATAACGATCGTTATTTGTAGCTGAGCTGTAGCGTTTACATTCATAACGCAATATCGCGCAAACGGGGCATCATAATTAGAAGAACAATATCGTGACGATCTTCCAAATCGACATTCCAGAGCGATATCAGGGAAAGATTTATTTATGGAATTACAAGTATAAAAATAAAAAAGGTTTTAGAGCGCGCGGAAGGGAGTAAAATTTGTTCGGGATGAAAAATAGAGAAACGGATTAATCGAGAGTGTGTTAAGCTCGGCAGGAATAGAAAATAGCTTATATAATACCTATATGATTAAAATGATGGAATAATTTATTATTCCGGCAATTTGTAATCTACCGAACGTAAAAACTGTCACCAATTGTCATATTGTCCCGAGACTTGTTGATTCTCGAGGTCGTAATCATCCGCGTTAGATTCATTTGCGGGGATAGCGGTCCCGAAACGTTATCTTTTGTCTGAGTGACGAACTGAGATAAGTCAAACTGAATGTCTCGCGTGCGAGAGATCACGCTCCCCCGCACTCCCGCAGTTGAGAAATGTGGGACGAACACGCTTGGGCGTCGTTCAAAAAGATCATGTAGCTTACGATAATTGCTCCTCGCAACGACGATTAAAAAGTAAATAACAATTCTTTCACCTCCCGCCTGTTTCTCCTCAAGGAGACAAATAACTCTTATCTGAGATCTTTTGACTTTGCCACAGAAAGCCGAAGAAATAGGGAATATCTTTCGTTCGGAGTGCTTCTCTAAGGTGTTATCTGAGTCATTCCAGACACGCTCTTACAGATAATTACACAATATCGCGTATCTCCTAGAAAAATTTATCAATGTCTATCCGTTTATAACGGCGATAAGAATTATCTTCTCTTAAAAGAAACTGCAAAAAGGAAGGAAGAAGGACACTCGGATCGTCGTGTCCAAGAGAATGAGGAACCTCCTGAATGAGATTTTTCTTCAACACAGGCGGCGTAGCCCTCGTCTACGTGGGCCAACCGTTGGACACGGTCAAGGTGAAGATGCAGACGTTCCCGTCGATGTACAAGGGCATGGTGGATTGTCTCGTGCGCACGGTGAAGACAGACGGCGTCGCGAGGGGTTTGTACGCCGGCACAATTCCGGCTGTGGTCGCCAACGTCGCCGAGAACTCCGTGTTGTTCGCCGCATACGGCGTGTGCCAAAATACGATCGCTCATTTCACGGGTATATACTTCCCTCCGAATCGAGAACTATAACGGTACAACTTACTCGAGATTTTAATGGAACCTTAAGCAAGCTACAACGTAACTATGGCGTCAAATATGACGTCACTTGAGTCGCTCGCAGCTTGCGCAATATATGCATCTATCATGCGTCACTTGTCCCTCATCGATACAGATGTGCAGAGCGTGAAGGAGCTGAGCTCCATCAGCAACGCCTGGGCCGGCTTTTTCGCCGCGTTCTTCTCCTCGTTGACGTTGTGCCCGACCGAGCTGATAAAGTGCAAGCTGCAGGCGATGAGGGAGGTGGAAGAGACACAGGCGGCCGGCAACAACGTCGCGGGCAAAGCTAGGGTGAATAGCACGGTGCCGACGTGATGCGTCCGGCAATTTCTAACGCAAAAAATTGTTAACTTTTTAAAGTGACGAGACGTCGTTGTTCCCTCAGAAGCGCGTAGGACCGTGGAAATTGACGACACAGATACTTAGGGAGCAAGGTGTAAGAGGCCTGTTTACAGGTCTCTCGTCGACGATAGCCCGCGAGATGCCCGGCTACTTCTTCTTCTTCGGCGGCTATGAAGCCACGCGGCAGTTACTGGCCGCGCCTGGTCAGAGCAGAGATGACATCGGCTGGCAGAAAACGATGGTGGCCGGCGCGGTCGGGGGCACGGTGCTCTGGCTGGTGATATTCCCTGCTGACGTGGTGAAAAGCAGAATACAGGTAGGTTCGTCCTTGTGGTAAATCCAAGTAGTTTAGAACATTCTGTATATTCTGAAAGGGAGGACTTCTTTTTCTTCGCTGTAAATATACAAATGAAACGTACAGAGAATTTGATCCAATCCCCTTAACTATAAAATAAAAAAATAGGACATCACATTTGTTGGAAAGTATAGCGCGTGAAAACTTGTGGCTTCTAACGAGGTATCTTTTCTCCAGGTGAAAAATCTCACGACACCGGCGTTGATAGTTTTCAAAGACATCGCGAGGCGAGAGGGTATCGGTGCGCTGTACAACGGATTGATGCCAACTCTGATACGAACGATACCGGCGACCGCCACGTTGTTTGTCACAGTAGAGTACACGAAGAAATTAATGTACAATTATTTCTGAGTTCGATCGCTCGATGCTGGACTTTTATGGCATTGAGTGAACTTGATGTTCCATGTGTAACCAAATATTTTCACCAAACATTCGGATAAAACATGTGCCATAAAAATATAATGCTTGCGTACGAGAGAACAATGTCGAACATATGTACGACAGAAATTTCTGTCGCAAGGTATTTTTGTGGAAAACAAAAATATTTTTAAATTCAATGTAGATAGGAAAAAGTAATATGTTAGCATATATTTTGAATACAAATATTTACACACAAAAGATATTAATATTGTCCAAGTAATATTAATATTAGTAATATTAATAATATTAATAATATTAATAAAGAAATATTAATATTTGTTTTTTTGCAAATATATCTTAAAGGGCATATAAAGTATGCAATAAAAAAATCTTGATTGTATGTACACGCTGAAGGAAGATTGTACTTAAAAATCGACCTATATTTCTTTGTTGCTTTTATAAACAGATCCGATTTATATGACAGAACGAATGACATGATAATCTATGTACATTTTATATTACATCGTGATTGAGTTTACTGCCTTATTTTGAAATAGAAGCTGTCTCATATAATCATGCCTTTGCTCCTGTGTTTCACACTTCTTCCATTCAATGTACGATACCTGTGAAGCATACGTATTTTCGCTATATTATCTTCTATATTTGCTACCATATTCGCTATCCTAGTCAGTGCAATTAACCGCACTAATCTAATAAGTTTTCACTTTTGAAAAAGCTTACCACGACCGGTATATATCCGATTTTAACCAGCTGCCTCATCTTTGCGGCTAAGAGGCCGACGGGTAAATTTGTATCCTTGATTAGAACACCATGATGCCCCATAATGAGCGCAATCCATCTAATATTTTCTTGATTTTTGTCCACCCATTTAATTTCTCCAGTTTCGAATTTGGCCAGATAGTCCTTGACGGGTACGAGTTGATTCTGCTCATCCAAGCATATGATGATGTTCGATATCATAAAGTGCGGTAACGGCTGAAAGAGCATTATGTCCGACGTGTTGTTGAACATATCCTGTTTAAAAGCATCGTATGAATATCTTGACAAAGAAAAATCATCCCGGAGCAGCGTTGAGACTGTCACGCAATAATATTTGTACCTGACACGTTTGCAATACGTGCATAAGGAGCATATTCCCCTTACTCGATTCCGGAGATTGTAAATTCAGAAAGTATTTCTGAAAGATAATAAAAGATAATAATTGTCGTTTCATTTTCGATCTGTAAATAATATAATAATAATAATAATAATAATAATAATAATACAATACTTCGTATCGTTAACGATATTATTGGCATCTCATGTTTAAAAAAGCACCTGGAATATTGATAGTAGCAAATCGATGAAGGAAAAGTAAATTTTGGGTTAGTCTCAATGCAGGTGTGAAGTCATACATATCATATAAATTATATCACAAATGATGTTTTTCAACGATTCAAAATACCGAAAACCATCACTGATACGAAGCACAAGAGATCTGTATCGACTACTAATCGTTGTGAAAGGACGGAACTCTACATACTTTTAACAAGTAATTGTGCAATGAAGGTTGAAGAAACGGTCCATTGTAATCAGGCACCTCCACTCGAAGACTGTTATTCAACACGAAGAATTCCCGTGAAACGTGATAGTACTTTCTAGAGACCAATTTGTGTATGTACGAAGGCATCATGATGCGTTCGATCAAATCTTTGGGATATATATTCACGAGGGACAGATACCCTAAAATGCGCGAAAACATGTGTGGATATCTAAAAAAAAAAAGACAAACGTTTCATTCTCTCATCAAGACGCATTGGTTCAGTTTGAAAATTCGACTCGATTGTTGAATCATGCTTACTGATCTATCTCATACGCTCTTCTCGTGTACCACGAGTCTCGCAGTTCCTCAATCACGTTGTGATAGATCTTGTTGCTCGAGTCAATGTTAAAACTGGTGCAAAAAAATATAAGTCTCTCCAAGTCCTTTATTCTCGCGGACGTCAACTCGTTGTTTACCCTGAAATCACATTAGTCACAGTCACATTAGTATCAGCTCAACATCTTCGATTTATGACTTAGTTACAGGACGTTACCTTTAAAGTTAGTTACCTTTAAAGTTAAAGACGTACCTTTTGATTATTTTATTGAACAACTCTTCGTGATACAGCGCCACCCTCGTGCTGGCGTGCGCGATATGATTCAGAGTCATCAGCGTCAAACGAAACTCGATCGACATGGTAACATCTATCAATTTTTTTAGCAAGTTAATTTCTGTGAGTTGCATACTATATCTAGAAAGAGAATATTAGACACACTGTATAATGTAAGTCAATTTCATCAATTTCAAAGGGAATCATTTCTTTATAATCAGAACTTGCACTGACAATCATTTTATGTTATTGGTACTAATAATGGTACTAATATTATTGGTATTAATAATTAATAACATAACATAACAAACATTTTATTATGGCCTGATGAAGAAATCTTACCAATTGAAAGTTTATATTAGAAAATAAGAATACTTCCTTTCAAATTCATCATTTATTACACTGTATGTGACAAATCTCATCTTACCGTATCAACTTTGCGATTGCTCCAATACTAATATTGTCTATATCATTTATATTAGTTATAGTTTTTTTCATGATGCTCCTCAACAGATCAGTACTTCTAATCTGCGAGCCAGTCTTGAAGAAACCCAATGCTGCTATACCTATCTCATTGATAGACAAATCATCAAAGCATTGTTGCAAGCGATACTCTAGTTCATACGTATTGACAGGTGGTTTTCTGCACACATTCAGGAAGAACAGAACCTGAACCAGATGATGAGGCTCTAGCCTACCAGGCTTATTACCTATCTTCCTCATGGAATGCCAGATATATTCGGAATCACGCGTGTATGTCATCTCATGAAGCATGTCGCAAAGCATGAGCATCCTGTCAATGGGCAAATTCATGAAGCGTTTTACACACTCGAGATTCAGTTGACGGCAAAACTGCTTGTAGAATATGTGCTGTGCGAAATGTTCACGGAACGGTACCAGGTGCCGCATTAACGTCATCAGATTTTCATCGCTCAGCTTCTGATGACGTTCACGTGACGTGGTGAAGACATTCTCATACAGAAGCGAGTCGATCCTTTCATCGCTGTAACGGATGTTGTAGCTAAGCATTTTAACAGCAGACAACAGTTCATAGTCGGTCTTTGAAGTCCAGTCTTGTTTCAACAGCTCCGTGGCTTTCTCGTTGGTGACATGAGCGTGAGCCGTGTTTTGTCGCATTATGCTCTTCCTGTACTTGTACGAGTTCAAGAATAAATTGCGAGCGTACTCGTTCTCCTTCATTGCCTCCGACACGTTGACCGTGTCATTCTGATCGTTCGAACCTTCGAACAAGGAAGATACATGCGTGCTGAACTTACATTTCGACAACGCGACCAACCGCCGCGGATGTTCGCGTTTCTCCGGTAACCTCAACAACGTTGAATACGCGCACCGTAGCCGGCACAACCTCCGTACAAAAAGGCTCATCGTGACAAACTATGACATGAGCGAACCGCTCGGAGATGACTCAAGACAATGTTTCCTCCGCGGAAATTTGGTCTATTAGGTTAACGAAGATATTCGGATACGAGATGCACGACGTTCTGCTCGGAAATTGTTTGAGGTTAGTAGTACCTCGTTCAATCTCGGCTCCAGGCCGATCTAATAAAACGAAAGGAAGTTAGGTTAGGTTCGTTCTCTATTACTGCACTAACTTGTACTGATTCTCTTCCTCTTTCTTTCACCAAGTTTCAACTATCTGTTTCTTTTTAAGTTCCGCGAGTGTACATTAGTTCAGCGGTAAGAAACAGACTTACGGGGGTCTGTTTTCTTTTTCTTTTCTTCAAAGAACTTTTAAACTAGTGCGATAAGTTAGAGCGAGAGAAATTTTATCTGTGTTTCACTCTAATTTATCGCACTAGTGCAGAAGTTCTTCGAGAAAGAACAGACCTCATATATCCCGCGATTATGACCGAACGATGAATCGAGTTTCGATTTATATCGCCTGCAATAGAATCAATCGATTTTCTGTTCAATATCTTCTTATCTGGGTTCCTTCGCAACAACCAGTTAAACAGGAGTTCTTATTTATCAGCGGTATAATTCATTATCGGACTAGAAAAACTTTCCTTTTAAATGCAATTTTATCGCTTCTCTCGCTCGCGCAGTGCCGTCACAATCCATTAATCTTTCGGACGTGTGCTACATAAAAAAAGTTCGAATTAACATGACGATAAACGAGCGAAACGAGCATTTTGGTCGAAGGAAACGGAACTTTTAGTTTTTACACGCGGATTCGGTCCATAAGAACCTGAAGTACTATTTCTCACAGCCAAGACACGTATTTTTAATTCACTATTAATTCGACCAATCCCTTTCGGCCATGTCAACCTGAAAATTTTCCATTTGTTACAGCGTAGTGTTTAATTCAATTCGATATCTACATGCAAGCACGCGGACAATAATTAATGTAGAAACTTGGACGAGAAAGCAGATTTGCATTGACTGAATTCGCACTTTCCCGGATCTCAGTTCGACGAATCGAAATACGAGTAGAATCGAAGTAAGCAAAAACGACGGAAACGTATTGCTGAGACCCAAAATGGATTTTAGGCCAGGCGACGCGGCCTTTTCGGCGAATGCCTCTTGGTCTCTCGATCTATTAGCACATTTCTCGCGGTGTAACAATTTCTGTCGAAAAAAGCAACTCACACGGAAACCCTGACACGTATTCGCATATGGAGAGATATTGAAGCACGCTCTGTATTTAGCCAGCTAGTATCGAATGTAGCACCAAGTATAGTTGCGCGACGGAGGAAGTCTAAGAAGGTCGCGTGTGAGAAGCTGTGCTCGAATTATGTTCGCACTTGAAATCTTAAATTATACATACATGTGTATCTCCGCAATCTTTCTACGCGACCAATTAACAGCGTCGCTGCGAATCGCTAAAATTCGCAAAAGAGGTAAAAGCGTGAATATTCTAAAGAAAAAGAAGAGACCACATGGTGCGTCGACGCAGAAATGCCCACGATAAACTCTGCTACACCTCCATAATTGCCGAATGACATAATTAGCATAATTACTGTACTGATGACCAGTTACGTTTGTCTATCGCGTTTGCCGTGTGTATGCATTAGCATCGCCAATTAGAAGGTACGAGGAACTTGGGAGCGAACGGCGAAGTTCGCAGCTTGACGGAAAGTGCGCGAAGCCTCCTATATTTGGCGTCGTTTATGCACGCTGCGCTCGATACGTGGGTGTGAACGGACCCTCGTTAGTCGTTAAGCCAAACGGATCGCTCCAATTGCATCGCGTTGCGCGTCTACTGATGAGACTGATTATCGTCCGGTAAATAATCGTGCTGCAACGGCGCGGGTAAAATCAGACGCGGAAAAATCTCGTCCGAGCCTTATCACGAAGGATACCGACGTCCGGAGGATATCACCTTGGTGTATGACATCCTGCCACAGGAAGAGGAGAAACCCTATCCTTATCCTAGATTGAAACCGACAGATGTCTCGTTTCCCAGTAATCCGCGTTATCGCCGAGTCGTGATAAAACAGAAATTACCTCAAGTTCCTTTTTCGCGCAAGTGTCTTGCAAAAATATCGACTCCCGGAACATCATCGCGCCGATCTTCTCGACTGTAACAACAAGAGGAACAATGACGACAAACGAGCCCGAACGATGACGATAGATACATAAACCATGTGTTTATGATACATTTGTAATCAAGGCATCGGCTAAAAATCTTCCGTTTTTCGCTTCGAAGAGAGCGAAATTTGCCTGGATAAAAAGTCTACGAAGACGCTAATGTGAGACTGTATTCAGCTATTAGTAACGATTGATCCTGAAGGTACAGGAAAATTCGAACGTATTAGAAAATAATTAAATCGAAATTAAAGCGAACGAGCGTACCATTAGACGCGTAAGAATATTTTCGAGACACGTAAGTGCCTTATCTCGTCGTAGAAGAACGTTAAATAAAAATGTTATCCGTCCGTGTCATTCCTGTTAATTGAGCCTGCAGTTTCGAATCTAAAAAACTGATTTATGCTCGCATACACCGAGGCCTCGCGCGCGATTTACATTCTCCGAATAACTGGGAACAACTCGAAGGAAGGAGGATAGAAATGTTCGCGTTCACGCGACGCGCTACACACGTTCAACACGTTCGTGAAACGTGCGCGCGTACGGTGACCTTGATTTCTGAAGCCGTGAAAACACCTCGCCGTCGCCTCGGGTCAATTAAACCAAGCCACCGAGTCACTGACTTTGTTCGCGCGGCCAATTTCTCCCGCGTGCGGCGCGTGAGACGCGCGTGAAACCAAGTCGTTTCCACATTCGGTCGTTTGTTTAGCGCTATGTAAAACAAGAAAGTGTCTATTACTCGTGCAAGGCGCAAACCATCGTCGCGGCTTCACCGCGACATTCACTTTACAACAGACGAGCGAGTTCCCGTTAGCAAAGTCGACTCGGCTACAGAAGTGCCATTACTACACGCGTAGATATCCTGCCGTTTCCCGGGCGAAGTCGAGTCGGCTTCGGCGTAATTTCCCAAGGAGAAATTATCCCGAGATTTCGAAACGGTGAATGCGAAACTCGGCGAGGATTCCGCGTAAGGATGATGACTAATTCAGCGGAGCTGTCCGTCGCGCAAGGAAACGCGCAAGGATGCCCCTTTCACAAATGTAGACGACCCATTGGGTTAGGTCGAGTCATTTATAGATGCTGTGGATCGAGGTGGGGCGGCTACCTTGTCGCAGCGTGTCTGTTCGACGCGTATAACAGCGCCATGGACGTTGTTCCGTGAGCCTCTGCATGGGGTTCGTCGCGGTGCACCTCCATCCTCCCTCGCTTTGGGCGTGGTGCCCGCTGCAGACGTCTCTCATCGATTTCTCCACGGCCACCAAACACCATGAAGTTGAGGCAAGACGCCGGTGCGAACGTCGCTGTTGTCCGCTGCACAAGCGCCGGCTCGCTGAAAATCCCTGATTATGCAGTTACGCGTTGCTGAACGCACCGGCAGCCGCGTAATTATAAACGACCGCGATTACCGCGTCAGGGCGATCGAAAGGGCGCCGATTAAGCGCGACAAGACCGCGCCGAGGCGCCCCGTGCCCACGTCCGCGACTGCGAAGCAGCGCCGGTGGCTTACAATGACGCGCGCGCCCGAGGCTCGCGCTAATGAATGAGAGCGTGAGCGTTTAATTGCGAGTTCCTTATTTACCGGCGAATGTGTAATCGCGATTACTTTTTCGATCGCAAACGGCTACCGCGCGCGCATTACTCGCTCTGACATTGGAACACTCGCACGCGGCGGCGGCTGCCTTACGTCATCATTTTGCGTTCTTGTTGGGATGCCTGTGTGTATATAACGGGGAGACAGGTGTCACGGTGGAAGCAGGTTTTCTTCTGGGTCGATCCCCCCGTGGTGGCCTCCTTCGGACATCGGCTATCTAAACCGTTCCAATCCACTTTTTCGTGTATCCCAGGGAGAAGGAGAGAGAGAGAGAGAGAGAGAGAGGGGGGAGGGGAGAGAGAGAGAGAGAGAGAGAGAGAGAGAAAGAGAGAGAGAGAGAGAGCGGTCATTGTTACATATCGAACTTATCGAATGAGCGGATGAGCCGTGAGACGCGTTGGCGTTGGCCGAGCGGTGATTTAGCGGCGCGCTGCGACGATCAGCCGCGAACGAACACTGGCAGCCGGGCGAGAGGCGACTTGAGCGCGATAACTTCCACCTACGAGCTCGAAGGATATTTCGTAGTTTCGACACGACGCGCCGATGGATCCATTTTCCTCGTTTCCGAGGCTTGCGCGCCGGTTATCCGCTTCGAACTCGCTCGCTGTCAAAAGTGCAACGCACTCGGGGAGTCGCACGTGGCCCACGCGAGTACGAAGCAAGTCTGGGTTGCACTCGCTCTATCGACAGTCTTCACAGCTGCAAAACAGATTTTAATAGTAGGCTATTCATCGACGGGAACGCCACCGAAGAGAAATTGCCTGAATCGACGTAACGGTTCGGACATTTTGGTCGAGGCAAACCGACGATTTCTGCCTCTTAGGGCCGATTGTTCTTGATAAATTAACTGATAATTAAATCGTATGTTCAATCTGTGTTTTTCCTCCAATCTGAACGAAGACGGACATATAATTGAACCATCAGTTCGCTTACCAGCGGAGTTAAAACAACCTGGAAATTCCACCTCCGTCGGCCGAAATGCACAGGTGGCTCGCTCATTGTCGCATCAGTTCAATCAATCTTCCCTCAACCGAGAAAAATTCCTGAAAAGTAGCTAGACATTGGACGCACCGAGAGACAACAATTTAGCGAAAGTCATCGAGAAGCCATCGGAGAGAGAGACGATCTCACGTTACGCGCTCGTCCCCTTTTCGCTCGTCTTCCTTTTTTTCCCGTCTCGTCCCGGCCGTCGCCGACGCGCGTCGGCGACGAGTCGAGACGAACTTCTTTCCACGGCAGCGTGCACGCGGAAACCGTACACTCGCGCGCCGTGTGTCCCAGCCATTCACTCGGCAGCAGCGGCAGGCCCTGCTTCCAGTTCCATTCAGCGGCGTATTGTCTCGTTCGGTAACAGCGATCCGTTGAGTGGAATCGGGAACTAATTATTTATCGCATTACCCCCGTCGCCGTACGCTCGGCGATTCCGCACTCTTCTCTCGGCGGCCGTGCAAAACGTCCGAGAGCTTTCTCGCGCATTTCGTGCCGCTTTCGATCGCTCGCTCCCGACGACTCGGCTGATGACTCACTCATTTTCGCGGACTCCACAAAAAGCGCGCCCCGAGCCCGAACGTTTCGTGCAAATATATGAAGGACGGAGTGCGCCCATTGTCTCCCCCTTCCCGAGTTTCCTTCCTCAGCGCTCCCTGAAATAAACAAAGCTGCATTAACATCGACGTTGGAAGGACCAAGGGCCTGTTTCCTTAGGTACACCGGTGCTCCCACCAAGATGGCGCTCTTCCTTCCTCCGGGCAGCGCAAACTTCCGAGAGATGTGTGTCTTCAAGACGTTTTATTCCTTTCAGACACTCCTCAGACGTCCTTTGCAAGTTTGCTCTGCCTGGTCTTTTTTTTTTCTTCAATACCCGATCATCTCATTCCGCTCTAAATATTCAAAGTCAGATCCTACATTCAAGATTGCCTCGAGACTCAGACCTTCAGACTCTCCATGGCCGAATCAGCGATTCATGCGGTGTCTGAAGATGAACTCACACACACGCAAGACGACCTTAAATGTCAGAAATGCCGATCATGAATACCGCTCCTATCGATAACGATTGCGACTCGTCGAGACGAGTCGAGAAGCCGCGACTAAAAGTTGCATCTCGGGCAACGCGCGAGAAGAGGACCATCCGCCTTTCTATGCACCGTCGAGTCGACTCCTACGAGTCGACACCTGTTCCACTTTATCGCCGTATGTATCGAGGACACCGTATTTGGCTTAATCCTCGTGATGAACGCAAACTCGCGCATAATAGCGCGCGATAAATAGACCCCGTCGCGCGTATTTGCGCGGCGCTTATCGCTCCTTATCCGCTCGCATTGATGAAGAGTCGCGACTCGCCTCGATGTAGCGGAGTAACATTCGCCAGTGCCTCGCGTGAGCGTGATTGGCATCGCCGGAGAAATTTACATAGAGGGAAAGAACGCGCTCTTTCTCGGCTACACACAGTCCGTATACATGGATCTTGGCGACGACGACGACGACGACAGCGGGTTTCGAGCCGTGACCGCGTTTCGAATCCTTGACTCTTTCGCGCGAGAGCCCGTTGATCGCGGCCTCTGGAAAGAGAGTCAAGAACGCGCGAATGGCCGCGCCGGCCGCACGTAAGCGTGTACGAGTGCATTCGTTTCGCCGGTTGTCTACCTGCTCTGATGGCCTGTGGCGTGGAGTAGAGGCAAGGTCGCGTGTCTCGGGAAGCCAATGCCGTCCGAAATCTCCTCCGAGCGGATCGCGCGCCGACCACGACGGAAAGTCTCTGCGCGTTCGACATGGCGACTATTGTTCGCTGAAGTTTGCGGGGAGAAATACAAATTCACGACCAAAGCTTGTAAAGCATAAATATCAAGAGAAATTTTTAATTTCGACAGTTTAGGCCGGAGTGCATCTAACATGTACCGTCTTCATCCGCGATCCCCGGCACGGCTCGTTGAGCTCGTTCGGAGAAAACGTTAGTGAACGGGCCGGTTCTTGGACATTATCGACATTAGCGTCGCGCGTTTTACGACGAGCACGGATTCTTGAGACGACAGAGAGAGAGAGAGAGAGAGAGAGCTGGCTTAGCGTAACGTTCCATTCGCATGACGCGACGCGACGCGTTGCTTGGGGTTGACAATGAGTAATCCGCGCGAATGTGTCATGTTCTCCGCAGGCGGAGGGATATCGCCGATCGATCGATCGTGCGCGCCCGATTCTTTTCCCCGCGAGGCGTACACGCGCCGCCGTTCATTAACCGGCTTCGGCATTCGCCCGGCCAGCCGCTCGCTCATCCGAATAATCTTCCGCGACGGCGAAACGAAAATATTTGTTCAGACGAGAATTATTTGGCAGACACTCGACGCGGTGATCGCGCGATACGATCGGAATGCGGCGCGATTTGGTCGCCGAGACGCGTATAATCGACCTGTCGATTTTACGGCGAGGCAAGTCAGCACTAAATATAGCGATCGGCGGCTCTGTTACCGCGATATCGCATGAAATCGCGTTAACGGTCGAGTCGCGTCGCCACGCTATTCGCTTCTGCATTCGCCTGCTTTCGCGATGCTCGCATTCGCAAGCCGGACGTGCGATAAGCGAGCAATAAAGCCGTCCCCGTGCTCGTTCCGTGCGCGCATGGTCCTTCCATCCTTTCCGTCGTGGGAGCTCCTTTCGAAAACGACGTATCTAGGCGGAGGGAGGGATACGTTGAACCTAGGTTGTTGTACGTTTCATATCGATTTCAGCGGCACTGCCAGACGGCGGAACCAGACGTGCGGCCACGTAGGCCACGTGCATGCCGTGGTACCGGTACGCACGGTGCTGCGTACGACACACGCCCACCTCTTCTCGACGACGAGTCGCTCACTGCAGCTGACCGGCCGGCCGACCGGCCCCGTCCTCGTCGACGTCGTTCCCGCGACGTGGATGCAAATCCGGAATGCGTCAAAGTCTGAAACATCCGAAACGTTCACAAGCCAATCTTTTCCGAAACGGCTCGATTCACGTACTCTCGCGCGCTCATTGAAGAATGACGTGTCCCACCTCGAGAGCCGCGCTATGCGATCACCATGAGAACTCACGGCGAAGAGCTCACGCGCGTCGTGCTCGCCCGGTGAGGTGGGCGCCGATGACTCGATGTAACCGGCGCGCGCGAGCGGCTTCTCTCTCTCTCTCTCTCTCTCTCTCTCTCTCTCTCTCTCTCTCTCACTCACTCTTTCTCTCAGAGGCCTTACGCGAGTCTTCCGAGGCCTTGGCGCAGGACCTTATTTGGTGGACAAGGTCGGAGCATCTCAGGTCATTGGGTCTGCGGGACACGAACGGTAAGAGCGTTAATTATTTCGTCCGGAGGCGCGGCGAGCCGATCGCGTCGCGCGACGAACAGTCATCGACTCAGTCATCGACGAGCGTCGAATTCGCCGGAATGGACGAGACGTAACGATTACGCGCGAATCGTGCAACGCGAGACCGCGAGGCATTCATTATAAATCACATGAAATCGCGTACACGATCGAGCGAGCTCTCTCGTCGTGACGATCGGGACACGTACTCGCTGCGGATGAATCATCGAATAGGCGCGCACGTGTCGGAAAATCATGCTTAATCTAATCTAACCTAACCTAACCTAACCTAACCTAACCTAAGGACCCGTCAGGGCGCATCATCATCGGCGCGGTTATCAGCGCCCGCGAGACGAGACGAGCGCTTCGCACTCGAGCGGCGATTTCTTCCGAATACGGAAGAATGCAGCAACGGCCCGTCCTTTCATGTCTTCGTCCGCCGGTCACGTGCTCTCGGCTACACGAAGACGGCTTCGAGAAGAAGCGTATCGATTTTGAAGCAGGCCTCTCTCTCTCCCACGTAGCAGCCGGCGTTCACAGCCTCCGGCTGATATATCTGTATAGCCGCGTGTTGTCCGGTATTACCGGCGCTCTCTTTCCTTTCTCTCTCTCTCTCTCTCTCTCTCACTCTCTCTCTCTCTCTCTCTCTCTCGCAACGTCGTGAACGTCGGCCACGCAGTGTGACGTGGCAAAAGTGCAACGCACCCTTGTATATTCTGCCCTTGAATCTATTTCTGAGATGTCGCACTTATGAGACGTCTCGAGAGAGAGCCTCCTGCGGTTTCGCGCGCGCGCGCCTCTCCTCTCGTCTCTCGTTCGATCGTCTCGCCGGAAACGTGATTATCGAACACAAAGTGCGCTCCGATAATCGTCTGCGGACGCGCCCATCGTTACGAGAGCGAGACAGAGAAAGAAAGAGAGAGAGAGAGAGAGAGAGAGAGAGAGAGAGAGAGATATGAGAATTAAAGTTTCATAACTCTCAATGTTTCAATACTCGCATGTACGTAAAGAAATCAAGGTACCAAGAGGGAAGAAAGAGACATGATGCGATACCTCGTCTCACGATAGCGCGAGGTTGTTTCGCCAGGACGAGGAGCAGCCGCGCCGAACGGAATCCTGAAATCCCGTCGCGAGTGCATAGATCGCTCGGGCAATAGGCGTCGCATGTAGCCGCGAGCCAGGTAGGTAGCAAGCCGCGACGACGGTTAGTCGAGCGAGCCCTCGCGCCCCGGTGTATCCTTCCAAGAGGAGACATTACGCTCTCTCTCTCTCTCTCTCTTTCTCTCTCTCTCTCTCTCTCTGTATCGTACGATTTGAAGCGGCATTTGGAGAATCTAGCCGCCAGCCGGCCGGCGGACCAATCGCCGCGTCGCTTTCGTTTTATGCCCATATATGGCAAGAGCTGTGAATCCGCGCGGTGGGAGAAGCCGGGTGGACGAGTCTATTGCACGGCTAGGGGGTGCCACGCAGACCGGTACGCGCGCGCGGTTATCCCCCCTCCCCCCGCCGCCGCGCGGCTACCGCGCCAGACCTGCCAACAATACACGTAGGAAATGATAAGCAATAAAATGGCATGCGACTTCTCTCTCTCTCGCACGCGCGCTCTTTGTCTCGTCCGTCTCTCCCTGTTTGTCTCTCTTTCTCTCTGTCTCTTTCCGCGCAGGAAACGCGGCGGGAAAAATCCCGCCGGGCTTTCTGCTGAAAGGCACGATGCTTGGTCGGTCGGTCGGTCGGCTTGGAAAAGCGAGAGGGTCGAACGAAATGCTGAAAGGAAAAGAACAAGGGGGCCCTATGCCGCCGCGGCGGCGGCGGCGGCGGCGGTGGCGGCCGGAACGTGATCTCCCGGCCGTCGGCGTATGCCGGCCACACCTCCGTGGACGAGTCCATGTTCCGTGACGTGACGCGAGGCGGCGCGATACCGGCTCCACGGTTGTCCAGCCGCGCACGATCTCGCTCACAACGTTCGCGGTGCTACACAGTGCTCGTTTCATTGCCGCTGGTGGTTGACGCCGAGGCCGATTGCCGCTCCCCGGTACTCATCGTCAGTTTCACTGTGCTCGATCGTGAGCGACGTTCGTTCCAAGAGAGCCAGCAGGTAAGGGCGACCGACCGGCGTGGCATGGCGTGGCGTGGCGCGGTGCGGCGCGGCGCGGCGCGTCTTGGCCGTCACCGCTCACGCGTCGCTTACGTTTCGCGTTCGTCCGGACGACGATGTCGCGTTTTTGCATTTTTCGCTGACCGGCGCCGCGGCCGCCATAGCAGCCAGGGCGTTGCTCGAAGTGTGACGGACGCGCGTCGCCGTTCGCTACTATTCTCGTGCTCCAATCGGACAAAGCATTCTTTACGCTCGTGGCAGCGACGTCAGGGCGGTCGACAGGTTGCCGTCGTCAAGTGGTTGCCGCACTCGTCGGCTGGTAACTCGGGACAGGTGGTCGCGATTATTAATAGCGCGATGTGTGAGAGCCCTCCTCGCTAACCCGCAGCCCACGTCTTTGCTTGTTTTTCACCACTTGAGTTTACGGCTCTTTGTCTCTCGGTTCTCCTCGTGATCTTTTCTTTTTTTTTCAACCGTGCGATCGACCGAGCTTCCTTCCGGCCGGTCGCGAGAGGTCGAGGACGCCCGGAGGAAGTTACATGGAATCGCTGAGAATTCCAACCGGGCAGGCGCATCTCTCTCTCTCTCTTCCTCCCTCCCTCTCTTCCTATTCCTCGCTCGTTCGCTTTCCGCGGCTATCGCGCGAATCCGCGAGAGAAAGAGACCCTGTCGACATTTATCCGCAGCATTCGAGCGAATGAACTCTCGACGACGAAGAAGGAGCAATCTCGTCGATTCGATCGTAAGACCTGCACGCGAAGTTCGACGGTCAATTTAGCGGATGCATTCACACCGGGTATCGTGGGACCGACCGGCTCGCCGTCGTCATGCTGCGTCGGGCGGGCGGGGAGGTGGGGTCGCCACTGGCGAAGGGTGAAGGGGGGAGCGGGAAGCCCCTCCGTGTCAGAGTACTTCCATATATGGTAAAGAAAGCCGGGATTGGTCGAGGGTGTCCCACCCTTATTGGCCGAGTGTCGAGTGGTGGGGTCGAGGTTCACAACGAATCTGTTCATATAATACACCGCGAGCCGATTGTCGACTACACTCTGTGTTCGGTGCTAGATCGGTCGACAGTGCGGCAGTGTCGCTGCGTACTTGTATATAACTTCCTTTTTTACTCGGAAAAAAGACGTAAGTTCGCCAAAGTGTCATCACCGCGAGAGAGAGAGAGAGAGAGAGCGTATTATCTCTCAACTTTTAGCGTATTTGTCTCGTCCAGTGGGGAGGAAAAAAAATAGCGAAGGGGAAATAGTGCGTTAGCGAGAGCGAACTTGTAACCGGTCTCAGCAGTGCGTACCATCGAGTGACGGTTGTGTGGCTGTCGTCGGGGACGTAGGCCGTCGCATTTTCCGAGTGCTCCGAGTGCGTTCGCCGATCGAGCGATCGGGGGATCCCGTCGGGGAAGAGCAACACCGGGTGGCGGCGGCGGTCGCCGCGTCGCGTGCGAAATCGCGCGAGGAACCGTGAAATTCTAGCCGAAATGTCTCGAAGACGTCGCGCTCCAGCGAGACGACATGTTCGCTCTCCTGCAGCAGCCGCGGTAGGGCGGGGCGGGGCGAGACGGGACAGGGTGCGGTTCCCGATAATTAACGATAACGTTGCTCTCGCATATCCGCCCGAAGGGGGGATGACTCGGTGGTCATCGTCGTTCCTCGATCGGCCTCGATTACTGCCTCCGACATATCTTCCGAACGAATACGTGGGCCACTTTTCGTCATCTAGCTCGCCACTCACTCGGAGCGAGTGATTCAGCCGATCGGTGAATACGCGACGACGTGTGCCTGTACGTTACGTGTCTCGTCCGTCGCCATCTTGAATCGTGTCTCGAAAGAGCGAGCACCGGTTCACCGGCTAATGGGGTATTTATTAACACGCCTGTTCATCTCTCGGCCGACGGGTTTCCGCTGCTCTTCCTGCCGAGCGCTACCGCCGCGAGTCGAGATTTTTTTTTTTGTAATTGTTTACTGGTGAAAAGACACGGGACGGAAATAGACGCGTGTAAAGGGTCACACTCGTATGATGTATATCCCGCGTCTGACACGCTGATATATGATGTATACATGTGTATATATATATATATGTTGTATATGCCCGATACTAATAAGAGTCTTGTTTTTGCAGATAAACGAAGAAAGCAAACATGTGTGACGAGGAAGTTGCCGCGCTCGTAGTCGACAATGGATCCGGTATGTGTAAGGCCGGTTTCGCCGGAGACGATGCTCCTCGCGCCGTCTTCCCGTCGATTGTCGGTAGGCCGCGCCACCAGGGTGTCATGGTCGGTATGGGCCAAAAAGATTCTTACGTCGGTGACGAGGCCCAGTCGAAGAGGGGTATCTTGACGCTCAAGTACCCGATCGAACATGGTATCGTTACCAACTGGGACGATATGGAGAAGATCTGGCATCACACGTTTTACAATGAACTGCGAGTGGCTCCCGAAGAACATCCGGTTCTCCTCACCGAGGCCCCTCTAAATCCCAAGGCTAACCGCGAGAAGATGACGCAGATTATGTTCGAGACGTTCAACACCCCGGCCATGTATGTGGCGATCCAAGCTGTGCTGTCGCTGTACGCCTCCGGACGTACCACTGGTATCGTGCTCGATTCCGGCGATGGTGTCTCGCACACTGTGCCGATCTACGAAGGATACGCCCTGCCGCATGCGATTCTCCGTCTGGACTTAGCCGGTCGCGATCTGACCGACTATCTCATGAAGATCCTCACCGAGAGAGGATACTCTTTCACGACCACGGCCGAACGTGAGATTGTCCGTGACATCAAGGAGAAGCTCTGCTACGTCGCGTTAGACTTTGAGCAGGAGATGGCTACAGCGGCTTCGTCGTCCAGCTTGGAGAAGAGCTACGAACTTCCTGACGGTCAGGTCATCACCATCGGCAATGAGCGATTCCGTTGCCCGGAGGCTCTATTCCAGCCGTCGTTCTTGGGTATGGAAGCTTGCGGCATCCACGAGACCACGTACAACTCGATCATGAAGTGCGACGTCGACATCCGTAAGGACCTCTACGCCAACACCGTGTTGTCCGGCGGTACTACCATGTACCCGGGTATCGCCGACAGAATGCAGAAGGAGATCACTGCCTTAGCGCCGTCTACCATGAAGATCAAGATCATTGCGCCGCCCGAGAGGAAGTACTCCGTATGGATCGGCGGCTCGATCCTCGCCTCACTCTCCACGTTCCAACAGATGTGGATCTCCAAGCAGGAGTACGACGAGTCCGGACCCTCCATCGTCCACAGGAAGTGCTTCTAAGCGCTTAGTCTCCGACTACATTCTGCTATCATTCCCCAATCCCTGAGATTTGGAGAAAGAGAGAGAGAGAGAGAGAGAATGAGAGAGAGAGAGAGAGAGGAGAGCGGCTTCTGTCTCGTTTCGCAGGCGGACGTAACATCAACTTCCGCGACGATTGGTCCGCCCTCTGGTTCCTCCGGGGTGCAGGTAGCTTCTTTCGATTCAAATGTACGTGTTTAAGGTACGCGAGGCTCTGGCGTGTCCGATTAAGCGCGGAGAGAGAGGAGCTTACGGTATATCGCCCTCCTCCCGCGATTGTTCCTCGGTCTCGGCGGCAACCCAATATAAACCGGCGGTTCATTCTTGCTCGTTTAAGCGCGATCATTTCTCTGTAACTTTTGTCACATCCTTTCTATTCGATTCTGACGATATTTTTATTATTGTGTGATTATATACATGTGGCCCTCCTACCACACACATACACACGTACACACACATACACGCGCGCATACACTCACACGTGCGATTACTCTAAGTGACTTTTCTACCCATGATCCTGTAACGCGTGCCCGCGCGGGCCCGTTCCAAGTATTATATATAACTATATATAAATATATATATATATATATATA
Source organism: Harpegnathos saltator (assembly GCF_003227715.2). Taxonomy (NCBI): domain Eukaryota; kingdom Metazoa; phylum Arthropoda; class Insecta; order Hymenoptera; family Formicidae; genus Harpegnathos; species Harpegnathos saltator. The sequence goes on along the minus strand of NW_020230717.1, from coordinate 604,436 downwards.
TTCGCGTAAAAACTTGTCTACGAGATTTAGCGCTTAGCGAAGATATTTCTCGCGAAAAATATTCATTCTCTCAACGCGAGCATTTTAATACACACTGTCCGTGTATGCACACGCGCTCCGATCGTCGTTATTCTACTTCGGAGAGATAGAGAGAGAGAGAGAGAGAGAGAGTATCCGAGCAAGAAACATTCGCGGGCAAGATCGTCGTATAGCTTCTTGCCGCGGAAAAAGAGACGGTGGAGTCCCCCCACATGGCAATCCAACGTTTATGCCGTTCAATGCATTCCGATTGATGTGTGCGGTATTCTTAATAAGAGGACGCTCTCGCGCGTCAAAGCTGTCTTTCGAACTTTACACGTCACACACACACACATACACACGCGTCATTCCGCGCAGAAAGAGGTAGGCCTCTAGACCTTGTTTTACTTTGATTCTCGTTATCGCCCAATTTCGTATCTCGCCTATCGCCCGTAGGAAAAGGTGGCCTTTGCGTCTTCTTTCTTTCTTTCTTTTTGCGTGTTTCCTTTTTAATTCTTTTTCTTGTTTTCTTTTTTTTACACGATGGGGTAAACCGCTGATCCGGAAAAAGGTCCTACGAACGCTCGCTCAAACAAAAAAAGAAGCAAAAAGAAAGACACCACCACGGTTCCGACCCCGCAAGCGTAGCCAAAGTATTATAATTTATTCCCATTGTATTGCGCAAGACCATTCACGTACACATCTTAAAGACTACTTTAGACTTATGGGATTATAAAATAAAAGTCTGAAAAAAAATATCACGATCGTCTCGTGTCAGTGTGTTGTGTCTTTTTGAAGTGAAACAAGAAAAAAAGAAAAAGCAATCATCCGCATCCTCTCATCGCTCTCCGTGACATTCCAGCATCACGCATATTTCCACGTACTCTTGTCCTTTCACGAGCCCAGACACGCGGCTGGATTTGTATAACCGTTCTCCTCGCGTTCTCCTTTAGTGTGTGTCAGTTTACGAACTCCCTTTTTATACGTAAATGTAGCTCCTATAACGTTCGACGGCATTGATTACCGATAACGTGATTAACGAACGATCATTACTCTAAGATTTAGGTTTATATATCTTGAGTCAAATAAAAGTTATTTTCAATCAAGCGCATGCTTCTTCATACCCGCAACGTCACGTTCGTTTGTAACGTCGATCTCTGCATTTTTGCATTTCTCGACGGAAAAAGTCAAGGACGCGCGCGCGGTCGCGAGGATGAAGCTGCGTCTCTTTTGCGTCGACGTAGATAATAGATTCTTATCGATCTGAGCCACGCGTGTGTGTAATTTCACATTTCACATTCGTAATTTCGAGTTCCCGGTATCAGCTTTAGCAGTCGTCTCGATGACGTCCGTAATATCAGCGATGATTACGGATTATTTCTTCTTAGCTGTATTTTTCAATAGTTCCGTGAAACGGATAAATACGCTATGACGTGTGTAAAAAGTTGAGAGATTGAAGTCAGAAAATGCTTAGAATTGTACGAGTGACAAGCATATAATGATTGATAAGATATGTAGATTCACTCCGCATTCGAGTGATAAAGCACAGATTATCGCGTTTTCAGGAAAGTTGAAGCAATAAATATGTTTTTTTAACTATATGAAGATTGTACAAGCTTCATATAATTCTTCATACAAATGAATCCGCGATATAAAAACGCTTTCACCCGAAATGTCAATTTAGTTTGAAATGATTTCGGCGAAACTTTCGTATCGAAAAAATAACTTTCAATATTATTAAATAAATAATAATACAATACCAAATACACAAAAATGCAAATATAAAAAATATATAAATATGTTTACAGGTTAACAAATTGTTCCATATAATTAAATTAGCCAGTTACTATTATTTATATTATGTGAAAAATAAAAGTTCGCATATGTACTACATGGGCTGAAAAGTCTTTGGCTTAACAATGAAAAAACGACTTTTTTAATGAAAAAAGTGTTTTATTCCTCGACATAATCTCCATTTAGAGTAATGCACTTAGTGTAACGGTCCGCTAACATTTCGATGCCGGTCTTATAGTGCTCGGTGTCAAGTCCCTCAAAATAGGCATTTGTTTCCAACTTGACCTCCTCATTCGAGTAAAATCTTTTACCAGCGAGCCACTGCTTCAGTCGGGGAAAAAGGAAATAGTCGCTGGGGGCCAGGTCTGGAGAATACGGGAGATGCGGGACCAATTCATAGCGCAATTTCTTTAATCTATCGGTCGTATCGCGAGCCGAGTGAGCTGGAGCATTGTCTTGGTGAAACAAAATTTTTTTCTTTGCCAAATGTGGCCGTTTGACCTTGACCTCGTCGTCCAATCGATCCAGTAATGTACAGTAATATTCTTTATTGATAGTTTTACCATGTTCAAGATAATCAATGAATATTATGTTATGCGCATCTCAAAAATACTGACCAAAACCTTGCCGGCTGATTGTTGTGTCTTCGGGCGCTTCGGACGGCTTTCATCAGGCAATAACCACTCCGCTGACTGCCGATTGTGACACGACTCCGGTGTGTAGTGATGGATCCATGTTTTATCCATTGTGACAAATCGACGCAAAAACTCCTTCTTATTGCGGTTAAACAGGGCCAGATTTTGCTTTGAAAGTCGAACACGTTCCGCTTTTTGCTCAATTGTCAAAAAACGCGGCATCCAACGCGCGCAAAGCTTTTACATGTGTAAATATTCATGAATGATATGACGAACGCGTTCCTTTGAGATGCCTATGATGTTAGCTATCTCACTCAATTTTATATTGCGGTCATTCAACACGATTTCACTGATTTTCTGGATGTTTTCTGGAGTAACTGCCTTATTTGGCCTTCCTGAACGTGGTGCATCATTTGTGCTCGTACGGTTACGACGAAACTCAGCAAACCAATATTTGATGGTTGAATTCGGTGGGGCAGATGTGCCGTAACATTTATCAAGCCATGCCTTTGCTTCAACAGTGTTTTTTCCCATCAGGAAGCAATGTTTAATCAAAACACGAAATTCACTTTTTTCCATAGTAAAGATAAATTCAGAGGTAACGTCACTTCGAAAGCTATAACTTATACACGAAACTTATCAACGAAATATTATGAAATTTTTACAGCATCTAAGTTAAGGTTGGTATTCTATAGGAAATATAAGGATTTTTAGTTTGTGGCGCCATCTATATGTCAGACCAAAGACTTTTCAACCCATATAGTATATGCATAACTTGTCGTTGAGTCATATATCAAGACTTCGATTCGTCAGTAAGGAAGATGGCGGCTCGTAGCGCAGATTTTAGAACTAATAAAAATAAAGGGTTTATAAATTGAGCAAAAATAACGGGTCTACTAATGAATAGAAATAACGAGTCTACTGACGAATAGAAATAACGAGTCTATCGATGAATAGAATATAAAGGGTCTAGTAACAAATAGAAATAATGGGTCTAGTGACGAATAGAAATAACGGGTCTAATTTCTATGGCCCATATTCAGAACGCTTGTAACTCAGCTTGTAATGTCAGTGCGCTGTTAACCAATGAAAAGCCACGCAATATGCCTTCTGTGCTACGATTCTGTAACTCGTTATTGGAGTTAACGACAGTTTCGTTATTGTTGCGCAGCTTTTCTACGGTATACAAAAGCTGCGCAACGATAACGAAAGTGTCGTTAACTCCAATAAAGGTGCCTTTACATGGGAGCGTCGAGCGTCAAAGCGTCCAACCAATCAGTTTTTCATTTCTTATTTCAGGGATAAAAACAAGGAACTTTGATTGGTTGGACGCTTTGACGCTCGACGCTCGACGCTCCCATGTAAAGGCACCTTAACAAGTTACAGAATCGCACCACTGATTAGTTAACAGTGCACTAACATAGTTATAAGTATGTTCCGAATATGGGTCTGTATCTTTATTGGTCCATTAAAAAAACCTTCTATTCTATTCTATTGGCCTGCCAAAACGGGTCAATACTTATTATATCCCTTATTTAAAAATTTTGTGGTTCGAGTCACTGCTAAATTTAAAAAGAATGTAGAGTCACATCCGCATAGACATTCGCCTACATATGGAAGTTTTATTTCGTACTTTTACCGCATGAGGCCGCTAAAATCAATTGAGATTTGCTCTTGGCTCCCGTAGACCCTTAATAAATACTACTGATAACGTTCTTTCAAAACTGGTATATGACATACATCAAGTACTTCAAATTAAATTGACATTTTGAATATTGAGATATATTAAATGATTAATTTTAACACCGGAAACTTGATTTTGTATCGCAAGTGTGAAAGATGCTCACCATATGACTGTCAGTATTCGTTTCTTGTCACGAAAAGTTGCCGATAAATTCGCGTTAAGGTTTTTGAATTAAAGTCGAAAATCGCATAAATGGATAAATATGAATGAGATATTATTAATATAGATGTATTAATGTTCAATTATCTTGATCTGGAGTTAGTCACTGGCGACGGAAAAGTACAAGACTGTACATATGTGACCATCAGTGTTTAGGCTGATTATCAGTGACGTATATATGACAGTGAAGCGGAACGTGAGACATTTCTTGAGATATTCTCAGTGCTAGATGCAGCCTTCACCGGAAATGAACGAATCAAAAATCAGCGATCAATATTCGACATGGGTAAGAAAATTTCGAGCTTGAATTATCGTTGTATCGATATATAATGCGGTATGTAACCTGGATGACATTTCTAACAAAAGAGAACAATGTTGTAGGTTGGCCTCGTGTATATCTTCAATCTTATCGTTGGTACAGGCGCTTTGACGTTACCTGCTGTTTTCAGCCGTGCAGGATGGGGACTTGGATTGAGCGTCATCTTAGTGTTATCATTTATCAGGTAAGTTGAAAAAGTTTCACTCCTGTGTTGAAACATCCATAAACTGTGACAGGTCCAGATGTCAATGACCAGCTGGCTGACTGAGCTTTCTTTGTTTAGCTTCGTCACAGTTACATTCGTCATAGAAGCAATGGCATCTGCTAATGCTATAGTTACATGGAGACACATTCAACATCGAAAACGTGTAAGCATATTTTAATCAACTTTGTGTTGTAATTTTAAGTAAAAAGTAAACCTAATTTAATTCATATACAAGGGACAATATGTTTAACAATAAATACGTTTTTAGGTTCTGCAAACATTGGGTGAATCCGGTCCTTCCAACTCAGATTCTGAGGACACTCCACTGGTAGCTCCCCTCTCAACTAGTCCTGAACGTTTGGATAACACTTATAGATATTATGTGATTCATGACAGGATAGAGATGGGCCAGATGGCATCCATCTTCTTCAACAAATTTGGCACTACTCTATTCTACTTATGTTTGGCTATATATTTATATGGAGATCTGAGTATTTATGGTGCTGCAGTTGCAAAGTCGTTAGCGGACGTTGCCTGTACTTATCAGCCAAGCAATCTCACATGCAACGATACCATACCAGACATTGAAATTTGTTGGGAGGGTCTTATGTTAAATAGATTGGATGCGTACAGGATATTTCTGGTATGTCATTGATTTGAAAATATACATTTTACTCCTAAATCAGGAATAATTATTAAAATAAAAATATCTCTGAAAATTATATGATATGATAATAATTTCTGGTCTATACTTTCAGACGATATTTGTGCTATCATTGGGGCCGTTTGTATTCTTTAATGTTCAAAAAACCAAGTATCTTCAGCTACTGACTTCGGTAATGCGATGGCTTGCATTTACCATTATGATTGTGTATGCTGTAAATAAACTTTTTCAATACGGCATTCGGGGCGACCCACCTGTTGCAAATATAACTGGTAAGCCAAACAATTGCGATTATCTTACACTCGTGATATTCTCTTAAATGCATTAACGTTACTAAGCATATGATTGGGATTGTGTAAAATAATAACTGTGTCGTGTCGTTTTAGGGATTCCTAGTCTTTTCGGTGCTTGCGTTTATTCCTTCATGTGTCATCATTCGTTACCGGCTTTGGTTGCACCGATAGCGAACAAGTCCATGCTAAATCGTTTCCTTGCGCTCGATTACATGCTGATCGCCTTATTTTACTTACTGCTGGCACTGACTGGCGCCTTCGCCTTCAAGCATTTAGACGATCTCTACACATTGGACTTCGGGCCACGTGGGTCAGGTGATTGCTCCAAGAGCAACAACATTTTCATGCTCCTCATAGAGTATTTCCTAGCGCTCTTCCCTGTGTTCACTTTGAGTACCAGTTTTCCCATTATAGCGATTACTCTCAGAAACAATTTGCAATCGCTCTTTCTGAACGAGGACACGTCTTATAATTTATGTCTTCGAAAACTCATCTTCCCCATCTTGGCGGTGATACCGCCGTATCTGATCGCGATGAGCACCAAGGATCTGTCGATATTAGTTAGCATCACAGGATCATATGCTGGAGCAGGTATTCAATATCTGATACCGACGTTCTTGGTCTATTACGCCAGGCAGGAAACTAATAAGGTCATTGGTCTCGGTGTCGTTAACAAATTCGCGAGTCCTTTCTCCGGCCGGTGTTGGCTATTTTTCGTCGTAATATGGGCGATCACTTGCATGATCTTGGTCTCGGTCAATTTCATACAGATACATCTTGTACCGAATAGTGGATAACGACATGGACATCGTTTGTGTCGTGCATAATCAAAAGAAAACAAAGCTTGTCGCTCTTCGGACGTGATATTGTATGAAAAAGCTGGCAGAGACGGATGTTTGCGAGAGTCGACTGCATATCCTAAGAGCGACGCATCTTGCAATGTATCGCTCTAGATTATTCGCTTTATTGAGGATTGTCCGATTTATTAGATTCCCGAAATTTATAACGATAAGTCTCGAGGAATGTTGTACAGACGTTGAGCGTGTGGGCGGAACGACTGGCGACTGGTTCGCGAGTTGCGAGGATTTATGTTTTTTAGCTGAAGTTAATAATTTAAGACTATCGTCATCTGTGGCAGTGTATTCTAACACACGTGTCTATGACGAAACGACAATATTCTGGCACAAGTCGGCGTGTACAAGTCGAATACTAGATAAGTTTAAAGATTATTGATAGGATTAATATATATAGATTATTAATGTAGCAAGAATCTCATTTGTCTTTGTATCTACATTTTACTTTTCTAGGCTTACTCCGGTACGAATGTGGCGTAGTTTCGTTAAAACCACATGATGTTAATCATTGTTGTGTTTTTTTACGCGGTAGGCCCGTTCTTTGTATATACTGTGCATTTATGGCCAAGCGCTAATAGCGATAGCTGGTAATGTTGTTTCTTTTATTTTTGAATCCCTTTTATATAGGATTTTTGTATAGAATACGGATATAAAACTGCCAAAAGAGAAATGGTATTCGCAACATGTCCGTCATACCTGTGTACCTGTACAAGTGTAGTAGTTTACAATGAAGAAGAACGTTGCGGGTATATGTGTGTGTATATATGTATATGTATATATACATATATATATATATTTTCCAAAAGCAATTGAGAAACGGATAATAATAAAATAGTTGATTATACAAGTCTCTGCCGATTTATTCCCACCGGTATATGTACACACATTGTGTTTCTCTCTTCTCCCTTTCTACGCTCCTTAAATTTATTTCGTACTGAGATCCGCGCGCGAGGCGGATCTTAACACGGATAGATTTCTCTTCAAGATTCCAACGACACAAGATAGCACGATAAAAGCGATAAAAGCTATTTCCGATCAAATTCCATGTCCCTGATCAAGTAGACTAGCGCGCTGAATGCGTTTACAATCGCCTCTGTTGCATAGGCACGGTGTCTGTGAGACTTCGGCTAAAATGGCGGGCATCGCCCTCACGTGTGTTTGCGACAATGAGAGATACAAGAGGAAAAAAGAGGGAGAGAAAGAAATAGAAACAAAGAAACGTGGAATATATAAATTACGATGTGTGTGTTCGCTTATAAGTACCATTGAGATCACCAGCTTATCTCGATAAATCCTATTTGTTTCAAAGTGGATTTTCCCCCCGAGATGGAAACAGGTAACATGCGATCGCGTGTGACAAGCAGGGAACTCACGCAGTTCTCTACGCAAGTGTCGATAGTAGAAGCGCGATGACGATTCGGGTGACATCGCGATCGACAAAAGCTACGCACGTGGGAAAAAATAGTTGTTCGATGTATACTAAATCTACGCGACAAGTAAATGCGATCACGTGTATACACGCGAAAATAAGTGAACACTTCGGAGTGAACGTAAACTTGGTTTCAGTACGGCTTGAATACTTTTATTCTTCTCCCCACGCAGTTTGTAGCACGCGATCGATAGTCCGACTGGAGAACTCAACTTCTAAGACATAATCGCAACGCACAAAAATTAAGAGGACAAGAACAAGCGCTCAATTTCATTGAGTCATCAGCAACTCGTTCCGAACTGCTGCTCGAGGAGAGAAAAGAGTGTTCGAATCGTACTGAAACCAAGTATACACGTCGTTAATTTATGATGCGCGTGCACACATGTGTGCGTGTGTGCGTGTGTGTGTGTGTGTGTGTATATACATAGCTATTTCGTATCGTGTGTGATTTGATTTCTTTCTTTGGTTCTCCGCGCGGACGAGCTCGCTCTCTGTCGCATTTTCAGATTGTTACATTACCAAAGATAACGTTAAATGACGGATATCATCTTCCCTCGCCCCGCTGCTGGGACATTCGGACGCATATGCTAATTATCTCCTTTCGTTTTTCAGTCTTCAACACTACGAGTACTATGAGCATCTATTTTCAACATCGCGTGCGCGCGCGCGTTGTGTCACGCCATCGCGAATCTGTATACGTACAACTATGTCAGAGTCTTTCGAGTTCTTGATTTCGATCGACAATAAATTTCATCTGGAAATCGGATCTCGAGATATGTCTTGGAACGCTTCAGCAATTACACTGGACTGCGTGATAACGACGTTGCGTAATGTAATGTAGAGATAGATAATCAATTTCACCCTCCTGCCAATGCACAGAGTGTCTAAATACAGCTGATACAACAACAAAGACGCACAACACAATACGCGCCGTCGCGCTCGCGACGACTCAGCTTATTTGCATGTAAACCCAAGGAGCGTGGTTGAACGTCGTACGTTAGATCGCGACAAATGTCCGTCTGGTTGTACAAAATTTATAGCTACGAGTACAAAGAAGGATTCGTGTAGAGAGAAAGAGAAATAGACGGATATACATGCACATAGAGAGAGAGAGAGAACAAGGGTTTACAATTGAATAAGCCGACGAAATAAGATATAGATCCACGCGTTAAGTAATACTGATTTTCTCCCTTCTCCCTATGAACGACGAGAAGGTTACTCGTAATTATTCAAATAGGGACAGTGCGCATCCTCGTGGCCCACGCACTCTATCACCGGATCGTGCGTGCTGTCCCACATCCCCGGGCCGCATTGGCGGCACAAGCCAGCCAGCGTGCAAGGCAAACGCACGAGCTGACGGAAGTGATGGAGCAGGCCTCGTGCCTTCCTCACTATCACGTTCCCGTCCATGTACATGGCCAACGAGCTGAAGTGCAGCAGCATCTCGTCCGTCCTGAGATCCTGCGCGATCACGTCGTCCGCGTAAACACACATTATAGCTAGGCAAAGAAACAAGTGGAAATGATCCGTTAAGTAATTGACCCAGCAGGCCTCCCACATAATCAACGCTATCTCCGTGGGGAATTCTCTCTTCAAACACCTGCAACGAAGAGAGGAGCGATGACGAGCGTACTCTACAAGCTGAAGATGAATGTCCCAGTTATTTTGTTTGTTAAGTAGTCAACTAATACGAATCCACATATTTAATATTTCTCTCTAAGCGTTCTTAAATTAACTTTACGTACGCAGCGTTAACATGTACATCGCCGATTCATTAATTCACTTTTGCAGAATGAGGTTACCCGATCGCTAATCGAGACATTCAACTTGCTGCGCTGTGATAAATGAGAAGCGCTTTTGCTTGCCCGTACTCACAGAAGTATCCATCGGTGGCAAAACAAAAGTTCCAAGGCGTCCGCGTGCTTTTGAAGGTGTGCATAAAAGTCCGGTACCATTATCCTCACCAACTCCCGCAAGTAGCACAGATTTCTGTCCATGTCCGTGTCGGTAGGAGTGCACACGGCCACCGATCTCTGCATCAGTCCCGCGAAACACCAGAAGGCCTCGATTTCGGAATTGAGTTCGGCCAACAACGGAGCCAAGAGGTCTGACATCCCTTGAGTGTAGCCCAGACGGCAATTGTAAACCGCGTAATTAAGCAAGATATTCCTGAAAACGCCAAGAGAAGAACAGTTGCAACCTCAAGCAAAGGCCGGCTATTGAGATTGTTGAGGACGTTAAGAGACGAACGCGTTGAAGCGACTTACTTCATCACCTCGATGTTAGGATTACCCTCACCGGCGTAATACGGATTACCTCGGTCCGTGCGGACCACGTCCTTCTCCACTATGCATACCACGTTCCGCCAGAAACGCTCGGCCTGCTCCGGACTCATGTTCAGCCTGCGCTTCTGTATCTCATCGTACTCCTGCCGCCTGATCGCATCGATCTGCTCCCTATCCTCGTATGTGCTCTGGTACGAGTAACAGTGCAGCAGAAACGGCCAGACGATCTTCCGCAGCGCCGGCTCTAAGCCACCGAAGAATATCCCCTTGCGCAGAGCGAGATCGTCCTCCACTTGGCCCCGTTCATTCAGCAGATCTTTCCAAGCCAATGACGTGATCATCGGCACTTGGCCTTCCTCCGGATGCAGCTCGTCCCGGCTCACCTCGGGTCTGCACACCATGAAGTGCCTGTGCGCATTCGCCCCATTAATCTTGCAACGTTACTGACCCTTCCTCGACATGCAAACCTGCAGTTTAACATCTCCAGGTACCTGTATGGCAGACTCTCCTCTGTATCCGCGTTCAAACGCGGATAGAGCAACTGATGCCACTGATGCAAAGTGGTGGCCAGTCGGTCTAAGCCACCGTGATGGAAATGCAGGATCTTGTATTGGCTCTCTCTGCTTGCCACCACCAATTGGCCGCAGGTGCAGGCAGGATCGGCAAAGAACAGCCTGAGAGACCTCATCTCGCTGAGGTCCACCGAGAATCTCCGGCAGCGATGCGCCCGCCGCAGCGTCACCGGTGACGCGGTCGCGCTCTCGGGAAAGGCGAGATTGTGTTGCAGGGCCAGCAATTCCGGAGATCTCATCCACGTGGGCATCTCTTCGGCTGTGGGAACCGCGTGATCGCTCGCGTTAATCGTAAAAGCAAACCTCTGATGGATATGCGTTGGATCGATCGGAAAGTTCGGCTCGAATTTCTCTTCTCCCTACCTCGACGGTAAGTTGACCGTCTTCTATGACAGAGAGATATCCTGCCAGGACGTTGGCGAAGAATCATAAACGACGACGGTGATCACTACTCGAGTCAACGATTACAACTGCTTGACCAACAATTCTAATACATGACTAACTTGACTAGCATGATCAACAATTACATTTATTCAGTTAACGACTCGACGGACGATCTGTTCACGAGGGATTCAACCCGCTGAAATTTGCCTATGAATAATCGAGCCAAACTTCTCCGACTGACCCGGCACCTCCACGTACCGTCAGTGGGTACCGTGAGCGACAGACTGCAGGTCGAGGTCAACGACAAACTGCGGCTCTTCACGCTGACGTCGTCGCGGAACGAGAGACGCGCTTCCTCGTCGATGCTCCTGGTGTCGGCGTCATTACTTCGCTCCTTCACATCCCCGTTCTCCTCGTTGCGCGACTCGGCTGAGCCCGAGTTCGGACGGTTCTCGGTCTCGAGGCTCTCGGCGTCGCTAGTCGTGCCAATCGGATCTCGACGGCGTAAGAAGTCGTAGCCGTAGCTGCACCCTGAGCCGGAGCAAACACGCTCGCAGTCGCCACAATTGACGGGCTCCTTCGCCTCCAGGCACACGTCGAGCTTGCCGTTCCCGTTGTCGTTCTCGTTCTCGTTCTCGTTCTCATTCTCGTTCTCGTTCTCGTTCTCCAGCTCGTGCCTTGCGTTCAGTGGCTCGCACGTCTTCTCCGAGCGAGGCGAGCGCGGAGAGGTCGGGTCGATGGAGTCTCGTTGAGCCGCGGCGACGTTCCTCGCGCTTAGACTCTCCAACGTTGTGGGATGCTTGCGCAACGTGCTGTTGGGTATCCAGCTGAGGTGCAGGGTCGGCAAGTTGGAGTTTTTGTTCAACTTACACGTGATGGTCATGTAGCCGGGATGGTGCACCACATCGGCGTGTTGTCTCATGAGAGTCGGCGGGTGCACGCAGACGTTGTTTTTGCAGAACAACGCCTCGCCGTCTTGGTAAATGACGCGCCGGTTGTCCTGGCCACAGTCGCCGAGGATGTAGCTGCTCGCTTTCCTCAGAATGTTCGGTAGCGGCATTGTCGTCTCGCCGTGAGATCACTGGACGATTCTTGTCGTCGTCGTCGTCGTCGCTGTTATTATTATTGTAATTACTACTACTACTATCTCCCGGAGGATCATGACGCGTCGTCTTCGGCCGACGAGGAGGACGAGCCTGCTGCGAGGAACCTTACGTTCCTGTATCGTTAGACCATCATCCCGAGGTCTCTCAGGGTGCTAAGAAGTCCAGGCGTGGAGTGTCAGCGGCACGTCTGCTCGCAGTCCTCTCGGCGATCGTTCGACCTCGACCCGGGCTGTCCTCGTCCGCGAAGAATCGCTGCAACCGCCGTCCGCGCCAACGTAGCGAATCGCCAGGCAAGGTGAGACGGAGGGCGAGCATAATCACGCAAGAGCACTGTTGCACTCGGGATTGACTCGTGTCCGAGTCGCAACGGTGGCGGCAATTTGCCTCTTGCTGCCTTCCGTGCGCTGCGTATCGTCGCAGATACGCGCTCAGGCGTGTGATTGCCTTATCACCTGGATTAACCCAGTTCCACAGAGGAGTGTTGATAACGCGCTTCCGCGTTTTTTTACGTGTGGCGATAAGTTCTAAGTCCCATGATGGTGCAGCAGCGCGTCGTACTCGAGGAACCCCACGGTCGGCCCGAGAACTCCCGGCTGCGCTCTCCCGGTCCTCTCATCAGTCCTCGTCTTCGTCGTCGTCGTCGTCATGGTCGCGCCGCTTTCGTTCTCGCGACATCGTCGCCTCGTGTGATAAACAACAAAATCCTATTCGGCCGCACGACAATCAACGTCCCCGTTTCCGAGGCGCTGCTGCGTTCACGCGTCACTACTGGCTGCGCGGGCGCCGTCGTCGCCACCACCACCACCACCACCACCTCTACCTCTACCGTGTTCCTCGTCGTCGTCGTCGTCGTTGTCGTCGCCGTCGCCGTCGCCACCGTCACCGCCGCCGCGCAGGTACGTGACTCTCGAGAAAATCCGCTAAAATACACAGTTGCAGTTACGGGTTTAGTCGGAGTCGCTGATCTTCCTCCTCGCGGTGCAGATCCGCTTACGCAACGCGACGCGCCGCGCCGCGTCGCTCAGCATCGACGCACGAAGCCACGGATATTTCCTGTGCCAGATCAATATTCCCATCCACGATCGCGCGACACCCGCTGCCGCCTCCTGCCCTACTACTACTACCCGAGCCGCCGACATTTCGCCGTGTGTCGCACTTCCTAGGTAGTTTTTATCGATCATCCGCTGTATCCGTTTCTCAATCGCATAGTCGCAGCTTGGCTATACCGGGTGTACATGCATTCTTGCGTCCCGCGCAAGAAGTTTCTTCTCGATCGGCCACCCGTCCGTGTGTGTGTGTGTGTGTGTGTGTGTGTATGCGCGCATGTGTGATCCTTATCACACTTGAATGAGTCGATCGGTCGAAGAGAGTGTTCGCGCACGACACGACTCGTCACGTCGCTTTGTGACTGCTTCTTCAACAAAGCGAACGCAAGCATACATTTTACACCCGTTGTATGGCCGGGGATATAAAAGAGCGAGATAACGTACCATGTGCAGCTGGACAATTGTTCGCATGAATGGTCGCGCAGTCGATGGTGTGTTATCAGTGCGTTTGGTTGGAGTTAGTAGTGTAAGTCGTAGTTGATGAGTATCTTGTGATCCTGACTGGCGGCCAGTCCCGACTTGGGTCCACGTTTCAAATACGAGATCGTGGAATACGCTGAGAAATGAAAGTCCTCCTGTAGATAACCGTTCGCCAGCAGGTGACCCACGATAGCCTCCCCGGTTTCCCTCGTGAACTTCGGCACGGGCACATTGGCAACTCGCAACGTCGTAGCACCTTTGCCGTACCAAGCGTCCACGAGCTTCAACGCGGTCAATCGCGTTTCATTCTGCACCGCTTTAGTCATGATCTGATACAACTGTCTACAGTAGTACGCCACGTCGGTGTCCTTGACAACACCCGGTTTCCTGCAGTGGTCGCACATCTCCACGCAGTCACTCTTGTCCCAGGTCTCCTCGAAATGCGTCGCGATCAAGCTTCGCCTGCAGGACACCTGGTCCAGGCAGTATGTTAACACCTTGTACAAGTTCTGCAGCCCGACCTTGTCCTGAAACACCATGGTGCTGAGCTTGAACACATCCGCCAGTCTGTAGAGCACGATGCACACTGACTTCTTGCCGTCTCTGCCAGCTCGACCGCTCTCTTGGTAAAAGTTCTCCATTGACTTGGAGATGCAGTGATGAATGACGAACCGTACGTCCGGCTTGTCGATACCTAAGCCAAATGCGATGGTCGCGACCACCGCTTGATACTTGCCTGAAATCCACTTAGAGTAGACTTCTGACCTATATTCAGCCTCGAGCATCGCGTGGTAACAGCCGATCTTGATACCCTTCTGCCTTAAGTCTGTGGTCAATTGTTCGGCGTCCTTGATAGTAGTAGTGTAGATTATACCCGACTTGCCGGCGAATCTGTTCTTTAACAGATTCTCGATCATCGTCAGGCACGTATCCTTGTCCGACGGTTTACGACGAACTTCGTAGAACAAATTTGGCCTGTTGAACGAAGCTCGCAGCACCAGACAGCCGCTGATGTCCAGCATTTTCTGTACATCCACAATAATCTTAGCCGGTGCCGTAGCGGTAAGACCTAGAAGCGATATGCTGGGGAACATGGACTTCAGCACCCCTAAGAACTTGTAGTCCGGCCGAAAGTCGTGACCCCATTGACTGCAACAGTGCACCTCGTCTATGGCGAAGCAAGCAAGATTCTGCAGCTCATAAGCCTTCTGCAGTTTGCTCATGAAACGATTGGACTTTGCCATGTACTCTGGCGTCACATAAATCAGTTTAAGATCAGTAGTTTTATCCACTAGAGCATTCATGGTCATCTTGACGCTATCTTTGTCAGCCTTGGCACATAGCATGGTAGCTTTGACGTTGAATCTACGTAAACCATGCAACTGATCCTCCATCAAAGACACCAATGGCGATACCACTATCGTTACACCCTTGCTGATCACAGCTGGCAACTGGTAACATAAACTCTTGCCACCACCTGTAGGCATAATTAATATAACATCTTCGTTGGACATGATGGCATTCATCGTCGGTAATTGCAAGTCCCGCAACTTTTCGATCTTGAAGGTAGTCTTCAACGCTTTCTTCAGCTTGGTAGACCACTCAAAGTCCTCGTTGTTCCAATTCTTCTTGGACAAAGAGAAGCTCTTCTTCAAAAGAGCGTCGTCGCGTAATTTCTCCTTGCGTTGAGTCAATATTTTCTTGCGGTCCTCGAGTTTTTGCAGTTCAGTCTCTATTTGCTGTAACTCGTAATCGATGGCAGCTATCTCGTCGTTCTCCGTGACTGAAAGGAGAGGTCGAGAAATAGAGACTCAGGGAAAATGATACAAAACAGTTTTAGCGGATCGTATCTTTTAGTCAAACTAACCTTGATACTCATCGTCGTCATCTATCGTGATCACATTTTTCGTCCCACCAGCGGACATCTCGACCGGCTATTCAGATTTACTTGTTAAAATCACGTTATTCACGTATAAGACAGGTTTCGCGAATGCGATTAATAGCGTCTGCTTCAAATAGCGGATGCTCATTAATATAACCTAACCGTACTACCCAGCACTTCACCGCGAGTTACCTAACCGAATTTTCAAATACAGGCAGCCGGATGATGCCGGCCGACATGTCAGATAGCGCTAGGTATTTAACCTAGCTTAAGGTAATTTTCAACAAATACAGGCGTCACGATATGATGCACCACACTGTACTTTTGATCTGTTCTTTTCTTCTGCACCGCTGCACTGGTGCAATAAGTTAAAGTGAGACAAATATATACTTGTCTCACTCGAACTTATTGCACTAGTGCAGCGGTGCAGAGGAAAAGAACAGACCTTTTGATCGACTCGATTATTTTTATAAATTTTTTTTATAATACCACACTGGCATATTATCAGGCAAGTATACGTCACTGCCACCAGTACATTCGTCTTTCTCTTAATAGTGACCGGAAAAAGTCGGGTGGATAGAAAAGTTCATTCTACAATACGTGTCGTAAGTCGTAAGCCGTAAAAACTGACCAATTATAGCCGATTATTTTTGTAATAATCGACTGTGGTTCGCCAATTGTTACGGCTTACAACTACGACACGTATTGTAGACCAGGCCTTAGTTTGAGACGCACAAAAATAAATCGCACACAAAAAAGTGCACGTAGAAGACTTCGACCGTTAAGGCCATTGCACGTACAAAAGTTTTAGTCGTAACCGTAAGTCCGTAAGCAAATTGACCAATCACAATTCGTATATTTCGAGATGCTGGATTGTGATTGGTCAATTTGCTTACGGCCTTACGGTTACGATTAAATTTTTTTACGTACAATGGCCTTTATACTCCGGCAAGCCGCACTTCGTCTATGCCCAACGTGGCTTGAAAGCAAACTCACGTCCATATACTTTAGGGGTATCTTTTTTTACATTCGTCTGCTTGCGCTTTGTACATAGTTCTTACGTGGCGACGTGACCATTCTTTCTATTCATCTATTCGACCATTCTTTTGTTAATCTAGAGTAAATTTTCATACCGCACGCAAGTGATAAGCAATACTTCAATCACATGAGATTTAATCTGCATAAATTACATCTTACATATATGTTGTCTGTTTCCTATATTTATATTTCTATATTACAGTACAAAGCATGTCTCTCAATAGAAGTGGACCTCACGTGGAGAACGCAACGATGGATCGTGGAAACATGAAAATTCATATATTACCAGTGCTTCAAGATAATTACATGTATCTGGTATGTATTTTTTATCGTAACATTTATAGGTTATTACTCAAGTTTGAATAACCTCTATGTTTGTTCAATATTTGAAAATGATGGTATAAACTTGTATAACGTTTATCAAAGATAGTCATAGAAACAATATAAATTATGTGTGCTATATAATATTGATTATTGATCAATAAAATAAACTTTTTATAAAACTTATGCATAATTCTCTTAATTTATTTCTTACAATTTTGCAAGATTGTGGATGAAGCAACACAAGAGGCTGCCATTGTGGATCCTGTTGATACAAAACTTGTAACTGATACTGTGAAACAAACTAACGTAAAACTGACAAAGTCTTAACTACTCATCATCATTGGGATCATGCTGGTGGAAATGCAAAATTACTGAAAATATTTGCTGATCTTATGGTATATGGTGGAGATGACAGAATACAAGCTATTAATCAGAAAGTTACTCATAACGATACATTCAATATTGGTAATTTATCTGTAAAGTGTCTGTCAACACCATGTCATACACGTGGCCATATCTGTTATTATGTTACGGGAGGACACACTCCAGCTGTGTTCACAGGTAAAGCTAAATATATAATCAGGAAATATAAAAATATTAAATATGAAAATAAAGCAATTCACATTAAATATTAAATTTTTTGTTGCAGGGGACACTCTCTTTATTGGAGGTTGTGGACGATTTTTCGAGGGTACTGCTGATGAAATGTACAAGGCACTTATTGAAGTTCTAGGCTCTTTACCAGAGGAAACAGTAAGTTACTTAATTCTAATCATAAAAATATGGAGTTACTTTTTAAAATGTAATTTTATTTCTACAACAAATAATTTTTATATCTTGTAGGAAGTATATTGCGGACACGAGTATACAACGCCTAATCTGAGATTTGGTTTGCGAGTGGAACCTAACAATATGGCGATTAAAGAAAAAAGCAATTGGGCAATTAAGCAAAGCTCTAATTGTCTTCCAACTGTGCCAAGTACAATTAAAGATGAGAAATTGACGAATCCGTTTATGAGAGTACATGAACCGTCTGTTATGAAATACACAAAACAAAATGATCATATACAAACAATGAAGCAATTAAGATGTGAAAAGGACACTTTAAAACTTTAATTTTCAATAAAACAGAATATCTTCATAATTTGGTTATAGATTATTTAGATTTGTTCAATATAACTCTGAAATATGGTTTAAGACAGAGCTGGCCACGATCTGTACATTTCGGGCGAAATTCAGTAGGTGACGCCTACCGTCCCCCTCGCACCGCTCCGCGTTAGTATTCTCAGCATAGTATCCGTAATAATTGAGACACGTTATATACAGAGTGTAGATCACTTGACATGTATAAATTTGTAGGTTAAATGTATACGTTTACATGTACATCGTCTAATTGCTGCAAGTCAGTCGGCAGGGGCGACAGTCGCGGTACACTCAGGCCCGTCGCTGTATAAGAAATCAGCTGGGGCGTCACATTATCATTAAAATTGTTTCCTCGTTTAATAATCATGTTAAAATATATATATTTATCGATTATATATGTATGTATGTATGTATGTATGCATATATATATATATATATGTATGTATTAAACACGTAAGCATATATATTTTAAAGTAATTATTAAACGAGGAAACAATTTTAATGATAATGTGACGCCTCAGCTGATTTCCTATACAGCGACAGGCCTGAGTATACCGCGATCGTCACCCCGGCCGCTGAGCGCGGAGCGATGCGAGGGGCAGGGTAAGCGTCACCTACTGAATTTCGCCCGAAATGTGCAGATCGTGGCCAGCTCTGTTTAAGAGATACATGGGCTAAAAGTGTTGTTCCATATTCACATATGTAAGAAAAAATTATACAATATTTGGTATATACTTTCTACATAATTATAAACATTAATGTACATACAATAACCTGCTTCTACATATTAAAAAGTACAACCATAAATTACTTATCTTGTAATGAATGGATATTGTCACAATTAAGTATTATGTGATATTTAAAGGCACCTGACAAGGTGCATCTTCAGTTTTCTTGTTGTATATTTGCATCTCAGCGACATACTTTTCTTTGGATCTTTCGTACATATCGTAATATACCTGAAAGAAAAAAAAAAATATATATATATATATTGTAGGTACATTGGATGTTTGAGGTGATTATAAAAGTTAATTCTATTATAAATAATATCAGGAGATTTTGTACTTTTTTATCCTCAGAACTAAGAGATTTCCATGTGGTTGCAAGTTGTCTAGTTAATTCTTGTTTACTAGGTTCCGGCTCTCCGGCCAAACGTTCCATTACACGTGGCCTTTGTTCCTGACAAAACTGGAAAAAGGGATTAGCAGGACGTTTTGGCGCATTTGGATCAGCTTTTGCACCTTTTCTCTTGGTCCCTTTCTTGGGTTTTTCCTCTTTGGCATTATGAGAAGCACCTTTCCCACCTTTCTCTGATTTTGGAGTTGTTTGGAATACACTATTTTCCTCAAGGACACCCATTGGTACTTCGCGCCAGCGATCTCCATGTTGGTCCAATCGATCGATCAGAAATCTATTTATCAATATTACAAATTTAAATCAAAACCTACGCGTATTTCAGGTCAGTGAGCAAACCGTCTTAACCTAGAAACTAACTTTTTCTCTTTTCTCGTGCGTCGCAGAAGCTTCCTCACTTTCTGAATTCTATAGACCAATCGTTCATTCTCCTATAGTTGGAAGAAACAATAGTTTTGAGATAATCATCCTATTAGATACGTTACGGTGATTTTGCATGGGTAGAAACAGAATTGTTGACCTGCTGTAAAATCTCGCATCTTTCTAACAGCAATTGATACTTCCTCTTGTAGATATCAAACTCCTCCGGCTCCACGTCATACTCGGACTCATCTGACATCGTAAATGCGGATTTTGACTATATAAGACGAAACGAACGTTTCGCACTGTCTCACGTGCACATATCTACAGCATCGTCCCTCTCTTCGAGAACATATCGGACTGACGCGCGACATTTTCAGCCATCTTCAGCGTATACAATGGCTGCGTTCAGAAAACACAACGGTTACACAACGGTTGAGTAATTCGTCAACGTTATTGGTCTGAATGTAAGGATCTAACAGTAAGGACCAATAGTTACTAAGCGCTCACTGAGCGCTTTGTTTTCTGAACGCAACCAATGTCACCTAGCCTTACCTTCTCCTTTCGAAATTTCGCGCACAAGAAGGACTGCACAATATGTGAATATGCCGCTCTGCGTAAAATATCGAGAAATGTGACAAACACGACGAGTGACAACTCTCGAAAAAGGAATGCTATGAGATCTGATGAGGCGGGAAGACTGGAAAAAGTAAGTGTGAAACCGACCACAAAGTACAAACGCGATGTACAACCTCACAAATCGTATTCTCGCCCTGCGCGATCAAAATAACGACACGATTTAACATCTTATCTTTATGATTATTTCGCATATTATTTAATCAAACGATGCTGGGCGAATATTGTACCGATAGAAGTAATTAACAGATAGAAGTTAATCGACAGAGTGTACAATATTTGTGTGCAATGAATCGTTCGATGATGACTACCGGCCATGTTGCCTTTTTTTGTCAAGTTACATATACGATATGTTTTTAATTATCTTGTTTCAGCGACAACAAAGAGTCAAAGTTTATCGACAACAACGATCGTCGATCATTTTTATGTTTTAATACTTTATACGAATAATCGCGAGGCGCACTTGGCGATATGAACACTGCATTGTGAAATTAGCGTATCAGATGGCGATCGAGGGAATTATGAAAAGACAAATCTGCCAATTAATTCAATCGCGATATTTAATGATATTCAAAAGAGACGAAATTTAACGCTCGATATCGCGAGACGCGGTATATTCGAAACCGCACCGCGCTTCTCGGCGCCACACGTGCCGATTTCGATTGTTAACTCGTCGTTTCTCAACGGACATTTCCTCCCGTAAGTTACTTCATTTTAATAAAATAATAAAATAGATCATAATTTCTGACTGTTTCTTTCTTCTACTGTATTTGTTACATTAATATATTGCAATTATTTTAACAGAAATCGTAGAGGCAGCGCCATGATACAAGAGTGTCTTTTTCAAAGATATTTTCAACGTCAGAAGTGATGATGAAAAATATAAAATTGTGCGGGTTGGAGGTCATTCTCGAACTGTCGGCGCGGATGAGAAAAATCAGCGGCAAGTTAAAACACTTTAATGTGCTTAATTTAATAATGTTATTACTGCAATCCTATTAGTATTCTCAGCATAGTATCCGTAATAATTGAGACACGTTGTATACAGAGTGTAGATCACTTGAACATGTATGTATAAATTTGTAGGTCAAATGTATACGTTTACATGTACATCGTCTAATTGCTGCAAGTCAGTCGGCTCATCCCACGTCAAAGAGTCAGTTAAACTTGCGCTGTACAAAGGTTCATTCTTAAAAGATCTCTTTCGATTAGCGAAGTTGTTTTAGCGTTTCTAAAAACAACACAAATCTGATATCTTTACGAGGATGTATGCAATGACCATTAGCACGTTCATTGCCGTTCACGCGATATCGCGTGTTGCGGCCCCTCACCAAACAGCCGTTCACGCGATTGTTTTTTATTATGAGTGACAAACCAGGACCCTCGAAAAGACTCAGTTCAATGCCAGATCGTGCGAAAAAACGACTAAAAATAAATAAAAGAAAAAATAACTTTGGCCACCACACGAAATTCAAATTTTCAGTTTGGCAATGAACGTGTTAAAAATCCTAATTTCATTTTAACTGTTGTCACGCGAAATTCACAAGACGAGCTGAACTTTGCAAGTCAATCATCTCGCACGCTTCATTTTCGCGCGTAGGATCATCGTGACTCATAAAAAGATGTTGTTTACACCGCGATTACTCGATCTACACTGAATGAACCGCCCGGTCTCGTTGCGCTGGCATAGTTTCAAGGTTCAAATTGAGCTGTTAGCGTTCGGTATTAGTACATGACAATGAGAAAAAGAACAAGAAAAAAAGTCCATTTTTCTTCACTATTCCGACCTCCGAATTCCACTTATAGACGTGCTTTCGTTTTGCAGAACACGGCGGTGCAAAGGGGAAGAAGCTGAACGCGCTCTTCCTTCTGGTCGAGAAGAACGCGCAGAGCGGTCGCGGAAACAGTTGTTGCGGGAAAATTTGGAATTGGGACGAGAATAACAGTAACAAACAAGGCGGCGGCTGCGGCTGCGTCGGTGTCGACTGCGTCGGCGGGGATGACAATGACAAGAAGGCGACGAGGGTATTCCGTAAGGTGTGCGCGCAGGCAATCGCCAAACTCATCCTTGGCTCGTGCTGCTGCTGCTGTTGCCGCTGCTGCTATTGCTGCTGCTGCTGCTGCTTCTGGCTAGCTGTCGCGCGAGCAATATCGAGCGCACAAACCGAGGAGCATGCGTAAGATAAATGAATAGTCTCAGTATGAACTGTGCGCATGCTCCTATCGTTGTGGTTGGTGGACGACAATTGATAGCGCTCCTGTCGTGGCGGTGTCGATCGTCCTATGTTTAAATACGTTGCACTGTTAGTTGACTGTGCGTGCCATTGTCGGTTAGTGACAAAGGATAATTTCGGATATCGCAGTGCACCGAGAGGAGGACGGCGAGTTATTACGAGGCAAGAAGCAAGAAGAAGGCGAGTAAGCAGGAAGTTATAACGGAAAAAGCGTAACTATGAATAAACATCGTATATTGAAACGTTCTATCTCACGAAAACGTTCGCAAAAGTTATGTATAAGACAGTACAAGAGAATCGCGTGTGAAATTAGATGTAATTTGCGATTCAAAGCTAATATAGGGAACGATGTAAGACGGTGTGATGTGGTAACTAAAATTCAAAACACTCATGTCCCTGTACACGCGGAATGTAGTACTTTTACAGCTGATTTCGACAATTACATTTTTGATAGTACAGACGTTGTAAACGTTAGTGATAATATTCTTGATCCTTTTTCTGATAGCGAGATTGCTTCGTCGTCTCTAAGTATTTCCTCGGATGAACCATCGTTTAAAGAAAGTTTAGCGTCTTGTTTCGTACAAAATAATTTAACTCACGTTCAGTGTAATAACATTTTATCGATTCTCCGTACGCATGCTTGCTTTAATAACTTAGCAAAGGACGTCAGAACACTTATAGAAACTCCATAAAGTTTTTATATTCACAGTAGAACCAGGTGAATATATTCACTTTGGCCTGGAAGAGAGCATTATAGAAGTACTTTTGCAATTTCCAAATACATCTCTCCCAAATCAGTTAGAAATTGATTTCAATACCGATGGATGCAACTTAGATAAATCAGGAAACATTCATATTTGGCCAATTCAATGTAGACTTGCAAATATCAGACACACAAAACCAATAATAGTAGGAATATATAGAGGTGCTTCAAAACCAAACAATCCAAATACATTTTTTGAAAAGTTTATTACAGATATTAAAAAAATATTCAATAACGGAGGTATAAGTGCCCGTGGAAAAAAATTTTCAATAATTTTAACATGTTTTATAGCAGATGCTCCAGCTCGTGCATTTATACTTAATCATCGAAGCCATATTTCTAATAAACCATGTTCTAAATGTAAAGTTTCTGATACATGGTGTGAAGGACGTAACATTTTCCGTGGTGTTAACCATCTCTTACGAACTAATGAAGAATATGTGACATGCAATGACGAGGATCATCATAAAGATGGTAGGAGTCCATTGGAATCATTACCATTTAGTATGGTGTCCCAAGTACCATTTGAATACATGCATCTAGTATGTTTAGAAGTAATGAAAAAATTATTATCTGCATGGGCGTGTGGTAAGTATTCACGTCTATCCAAGTTACCAGCAAAATCTATCTCCATTATGTCTAAACGATTGGAAACATTAAAGACATATTGTCCATCTGATTTTGCACGACGTCCCAAGTCTCTCGATACATATACAAAATATAAAGCAACGGATTTGCGTCAATTTCTTCTTTACATACAGGTCCTGTTGTGACATATGGTATCCTTGATCAACAATTATACACGCATTTTTTATTTTTGCATGTAGCAATAAAGATTTTAGTTTCCACATCACCGTCAGAAGCATTTGAAGCATATTTGAAGTTTGCAGATCTTGCGCTAAAAAAATTTGTTGATAGAAAGTCTATATGGTGCCACATTTAATTCGTATAATATACACGGTCTTCTTCACCTTACCGATGATGTGCGACAATTAGATCCTCTGGACTCATTTTCAGCTTTTCCGTATGAAAATAATATGACATTCTTTAGGAAATATTGCAGAAAGCCTAATCTTCCTCTACAACAGATTTTTAAAAGAATGGCAGAAATAAAAGCTTGTAACACAAGTCAGCATTTTAGCACGGGATCTTCCGTTCATGTATCAATGAAACATACTTCGGGTTAAATTCCATGTAATTTATCTTCTAACTCTTTGCAATACCGTAAAATCATATTCAACGAAATGTTGCTTTCTTGCGAAACACGTGACAACTGTTGCATTTTACGTGATAGATCCATTTGCATTGTTACTAATATCCTGGTTGTGCAAAATTCGTATTATTTAACATTGAGGAAATTCTTAAAAGTAAATAAATTCTATGATATCGGTATATCATCTTCAGCGATAGATATTTATATGTGCTCTTCATTAAGTAATGACATATTTTCCGTTTCTTTAGATCAAGTAGTAAATGTTACAGAATGCCCTTCTGGAGTGACCCAATAATAGCAGACGAGAGTAGTGATGAAGATGATTATTTACAAACTTCTCAATATACACTCAAACGCAAAAAACCCGGTACACTAAAAATGTGGGAAAAAATTACAAAATTTCAAATGATCATAACTTGGTAAATAATGAAGATACAAATATGCGCAGAAATGCAACATGAAGCTTGAAACGTCCTCTTTAAGAATATCTAAATTGCAATTATGCTCGGCCATTTTTTTAAAAATGGCGGATGATAAAGTGAGAGGATGCAAAATTGATAATCAAAGGTCCGTGTTTGCGATGGTGCATGGTGTGCATCAGGTATCGCAGCGTAATGGAACCAAATGCACATGAAAGTATAGAGTGTTATCTTTAAAATGCTACTTTACCGAGCTCGATATGATCATTTTTCACTGAGTTGTTCCAAATTTTGCTAAAAATGCGGTTTTCTTGTTAAATTTGCATAATTCAATGAATAAGTATCGCATCAAGCTCTATAACGAAGTATTTTAAAGAAAACATTCTATACTTTTAGGTACTTTTCGTCCCATTGAGCTGCGACACTTACTTTGCTCCATGCGCCGTCGCACGCTCGAACCTTTTTTTAGCAACTTTTCATGTTCTCCTTTTTATCACCCGCCATTTTGAAAAAATATCGTTGCGCACAATTTCGATAGATCTTTCGAAAAGTACGGTTTCAAAGCTTTCAAACCGTTTTTGAAATTTGCTGCTAGGATATTTAGGTGTCGAGATATTCAATTTCGAATTTGCAACAAATGTCGATTCAGCGAGGCTTAAGGGGCTAAGAGGCTCTGCGGTTCGTTTGGCTCTTTCATAATTTCAATAGCCGCGTTCATTATTCTCTATACAATAATTTACATAATTTTGCGAATTGGAAATTTAATTTTTATCAAAAGTTATCATTCTTTACCCTTCAGTTACGCATGATCACTGTGGTATACACTTTACTTCGCGAAGCTGTCCCTAGCTCTCTACCTTCTCCGTACGATTGGCCATTATGGTACACAGCTTGAATATGCTGTTCAGGATCGCGCCTGAGTTCGCGGTGACCCGGCGCGCGGGATGCCGAGTCGCTGGACGCCACCTGAACGTCGAAATTCCCTGGCGCTCCTAGTCCACGGAGCCGCCGCGACGCGGCGATCTGGGTTGTCGCGCGCGCGAGCCCCTTGGCTCGCACGCGAGTTCGAGCTGCTCAGGGCATATAAGAGTGCCCGCGGAGACGATCAGAGATTGCCTTCGTACAGCTTTTGGCCTTCGTACGGTCCACCGCCGCTAGTGGCACTATCTGTTGTACGCTGGACTTCGCGAGTTTTGTCAGTACGCCGGGCTTACGTTCTGGCTTGACTGAGATTCTGTCGGTGCGCTGGGCTTTAACGCCTGGCTTGACTGAATTTTTCTTAAATGTATGTACCAAGACAATAAACAAAGACAAACAATTTTCCTTTTCCGAATGTGTTCACTCCGATAAGCGCTGCCTCGTGCGACTTTTCTTTTTCCGTGATCTTTTCCTTTCGAGGCGCGTTGCTTCGTGCAACTTCATCAATTTAAACCATAATTGATTGTTTCGCATCGAAATTATTGTGTCGATTATGGCGACGATAAATCCTGAAAAGGCTGCTCAAGTTATTGCTTTAATTGAAGATGGCAGAAGTCGAACGTTGCTCAGGCACTTGATTTGTCAGTGTCAACTGTGCAACGTGCTTATGCCAGGTACTTACAAACCAATTCTTTCCATAGAAGGCCTGGTTCGGGACGTCCTCGATGTACCAATCACAATGATGACCGATTTATTGTTTCAAATTCGTTAAGAGACAGACATCGAACATCTGTTCAAATTAGAAACAATTTAAAGGATGTCCGCAACATTAATGTATCCGTTAACATTCTCCGTTCGGAGAAGATTAAAGGAACAAAATCTGCTTTCGCGCAGGCCAGCAGCTGTACCTTTGCTTAAATGTCACCATCGCGTAGCTCGACTCAATTTTGCAGTTGAGCATAGAGACTGGACTTACGCAGACTGGAGCAAAGTACTCTTTAGCGATGAATCTCGTTTTTGTGCCTATTCTCCAGATGGACGAGAACGAGTTTATCGTCGCGGTGGAGAACGATTTGCAGACTGTACGGTAAGTGAGAGGCATAGTTACAATGGAGGCTCTGTAATGATTTGGGCAGGAATTTCAGCTAATGCTCATACAGATCTGCACTTTTTTGACAAGAATATGAACACAGATGTATACGTGGAAGACATACTCATTCCGTATGTTGTTCCGTACGCACCCTTCATCGGAGAGAACTTCTTGTTTATGCAAGACAATGCTCGACCACACACTGCGAGAAGAGTGCTTGATTTCTTCGATGAAGTTGGCATAAATCGACTCGATTGGCCAGCAAATAGTCCAGATTTAAATTCAATCGAACACTTATGGGACAACCTCGGCAGGAAAGTACGAAATCACGTACCTGCTCCTCAGCAATTGCGAATAATTCTCGAAAACGAATGGAATACAATTACGCAGGATGAAATTAAAAGACTAATAAGGAGTGTGCCTGATCATATGAATGAGGTAATACGCGCACGAGGCAGTCATACCCACTATTAGTACACACACACTACACACACAGCAGAGAGGGTTTGGAGTCATTAATTACTGCAGGAGTGACGAACTGCGGGGTCCTTATCTCTGCTGTAACACCACACACACACACACACCACAAGGAGGATGTGAAATCTTGAAATACTGTGGAGCTGACGAACCACGGGGTCCTTATCCTTGTGGTATACAAACACACACACGCACACACACACACACTACATACAATGTGACTTTTCCTACCAGTAAAACTCCATGCGATTTATATTGGGAAGACTTACAACCATAAATTGAGCTAATAACAGCGGTATCTTAAAACGCAATTCATCTTTATTACGTAATATCGATTACGTAAAATGAAGAACCTAAATTGATTTTTATTTTCATTTCCCTGGCTTTCAAAATAATAAATGCAAATCATTGAATATATTGTGAAGGTTATGTAAATTATTATATAGAGAAACATGAACACAGCTATTGAAATTATGAAAGAGCCAAACGAACCGCAGAGCCTCTTAGCCCCTTAAGCCTCGCTGAATCGACATTTGTTGCAAATTCGAAATTGAATATCTCGACACCTAAATATCCTAGCAGCAAATTTCAAAAACGGTTTGAAAGCTTTGAAACCGTACTTTTCGAAAGATCTATCGAAATTGTGCGCAACGATATTTTTTCAAAATGGCGGGTGATAAAAAGGAGAACATGAAAAGTTGCTAAAAAAAGGTTCGAGCGTGCGACGGCGCATGGAGCAAAGTAAGTGTCGCAGCTCAATGGGACGAAAAGTACCTAAAAGTATAGAATGTTTTCTTTAAAATACTTCGTTATAGAGCTTGATGCGATACTTATTCATTGAATTATGCAAATTTAACAAGAAAACCGCATTTTTAGCAAAATTTGGAACAACTCAGTGAAAAATGATCATATCGAGCTCGGTAAAGTAGCATTTTAAAGATAACACTCTATACTTTCATGTGCATTTGGTTCCATTACGCTGCGATACCTGATGCACACCATGCACCATCGCAAACACGGACCTTTGATTATCAATTTTGCATCCTCTCACTTTATCATCCGCCATTTTTAAAAAAATGGCCGAGCATAATTGCAATTTAGATATTCTTAAAGAGGACGTTTCAAGCTTCATGTTGCATTTCTGCGCATATTTGTATCTTCATTATTTACCAAGTTATGATCATTTGAAATTTTGTA
Source organism: Harpegnathos saltator (assembly GCF_003227715.2). Lineage (NCBI taxonomy): Eukaryota > Metazoa > Arthropoda > Insecta > Hymenoptera > Formicidae > Harpegnathos > Harpegnathos saltator. Next base: position 575,621 of record NW_020230717.1, on the reverse strand, counting down.
ATTTTTTCCCAAATTTTTAGTGTACCGGGTTTTTTGCGTTTGAGTGTATTATCGCAACTATAACACATTACGATAAATTTTAAATTGTTGACCACGAGCTATGTGTGTACATATTGTTAAGAAAACTTTTTTTGCGCATTTCCGGAAACAGATTCGAAATTTTTATGTTGTATATTTCCAGCAAACACAGTGTCACGCGTAACGTACGTGTTGGTTGTATTGTCCTACTCAACAATGTAATTGTTATATAATACACGTAGTATATAACAGTTGCATTGTCGAGTAGGAAATTATAACTAATATGTACGTAACATTGTATGTAACATTGTGTTTGCCCCGGGTTGTATTGAATATGCGTGCGTGTATGCGTGTTTCTGTGCATTAATTATATTTTGAAATAGCTGATAATTTATACACAGGCGCGTAGAAAGTTGCGACGTTGCGTATCATACGCAATTTAAAAAGAATTTAGCATCGAGGAGTAGTACGCTACGCATGCAAGAAGATAAGGTACATGGAGAACATATGCACCTATATGTCTCTCCATATATATACATATTCCATGTCTGAAATGTTACTGTTTACTCTAAGGACTAGCAACTAACGCATGTACATACACGTAATAAGCATTTCCATTATCTATACAAGAAAGATTATGCACGCACATATGCATGAGCTATCGTGTATGGAGATAAAAAATGCTTATTATATTAATGTGCATGTATTGCAGATGCTAGAGAAAGTCATTTAGCTATTATATAATATTTCATACTACCTATATATATATATATATTTGTGTAAATATATATTATATAAAAAATTTTCGCAGATGGATCGCCCAAAACGACAAATAACAAAACCGCAGAGATACCAGACGACCTCTTTTGATGAAGCTGCCACAACTTCAAGAAAAATTTTTGAGAGAAACATGGCTGTGGAGGAAGATATCAGGGAGTTGAGAAGAATTTTAGAAGAAAATTCTTCAGAAAATATTCATAAAGACATTACACCTATATTCACACTTTACACATCGCCACAAAGACAAAATGAATACATGCAATTACAAACACGTGCAAAATCATACCCAGAATTATCCCACATTACACCCTCTACATACATAGAACATCAACCTGTAACATCCTTACCTATACTTAGTAATAATCAAATAAATATCCATACAAAAACTAATGCTGTTCGAAAGTTTCAGGATCAAAGTTGGGATGAATGTCGCAATGCTGAAGGTCAAGAGATGCAGGACGATAAAGGCGATAGAACGGAAAATCGGTGAGTGTATCGGTTATTGAAAGAAATTTTGTAAATAAATCTATATGCGAATAAAGTAACGTAACTGTGATAAGTATTTTAATTTAATTATAATCTTTCTTATACAGGAAAATTCACAATCGGCTTGACCACGTACAGGCAGAATTGAGGCGAGTGAAATATTATAACTAGACTTCAGAAATTTGCGCCACTTATCTGATTAGCTTCTCCACTTCAAGCGCTCGTTAGCTGTCAAGCGCCTACTATGGCAGTGTCATATGCCGCCGCGCCGGTCTGGCAGTAAAAACCGGATGGTATAGTAAGTAACACAACGTTTCATGGTGTTAAAATCCGCTTCATTGTTTGATTATATAATCAATCGTAATAATAAAAGGTATTTTGGTATTATGCGACGTTGTGTTATTTCCTACATCATCCTGTTCTTATCGCCAGACCGGCGTAACGGCATACGGCACTACCATATTTACCATACTCGATACGATACATACGATGGCTAACAAGCGCTTGGGAATGTCAGTGGTAAACGACGTAAATTTCCAAAGTCTAAAAAAGAGGGCGATAGAGCCGGTACGCTCTATTAAACGTACATCTGGCTGATGGTATGATATTTATATACTGTTATTAAATTAGTTCTTACGCACTGTCGACAGCATACCGGTTCTATCGCACACTTTTTTAATCTATTTCCAACTGATGTCTGATGTCTGATTACAATATGTTAATGCATAGCCGTGCGTATATTTGTACACGTGTGTAAATTAATGCATGTATTGTGTTCAGGAAATTAAACAATACGATGGAGCGTATTTTAAGATCCATGCAAAATAATCAGAATCGACGCCGTGCGTTGGAGAAACCAACTTGCTTGCCCATTTCTACCGAGGCAGAGATGTTGGATTTTGAGTCGGCAAACGAAGACACGTATAAACAAGTGGTAAGATAAAGAAAAAATTATATAGTTATTGTCTTATCCCAGAAAACATTATATAACCTAACCATTAGTTATTATTTTTCACTCAATAATGCAAATGCAATATGACGCGTTTTTTATGTAACAGTTACATTATTGAGTGGGAAATTGTAACTAATAGTTATGTTGCAGGTAAATTTAAATAAACAATAACATATATTTATCTTTCTTGTGTCTTTTTTATACAGGTGGAATATTTGGAATACATAGGAGGATTCAACGTCAAAGAGTCGGTGAACCTGTGTTTCAAAGAAGCTATAAAGGACAGTGTGGCAACCGCGTTCACATGGTTTGGCCGTGAGGAAGGCCGTCAACGAGCACTGTACAAACAGCGTATAGTACTGGCAATTTACGGTAAGTATTATTTACGCACGACAGAAAATACAAAATAGTAGTCAACTAGAAAAAGCAACAAAATATGATATAACTTTGGTTTATGGCTTCAGTAATCAATTCTTGATTGCGTTGACCTATTCGACATACATTACATACATTAACATTGCGATTCGTTGCTTAAAAGTGGAAAAGCATTTTTGACGTCATGTTAGTCAACGCAATCAAAAGAATTGATTGCTAAAATAAGATGAAAAAGCTATTTCATATTTTACTATTTCTCTGATTGATACAATTATTCTTTTTATTTAACACGCATTGTATTAAACCGAATTTACGATATGTAGTAGTAAGTCTTAAGCCGCAAGAAATTAACAGTCGAATATGAGGAGCATAATTAAGAATAAGTCAATAAATTTCTTATGACTTTTCAGACTTATTACACCTATTGTAGACTCGGCTATATTTTATAGCATTCATTACACTGGTAATAATGTAATTTTGATGTATACTCAAAAACAAAAAGGTTACCATTCCCCTTCTTTTATGCAGTTTGAAAGAAATCTTGGTATCCAATAGAACAATTCGTTTCTGACTGATTCTTTACCAGACAAACTCCTATTGGATGCCGGAATTTGTTCAAACCCAACAAACATAAAATAACATCCCAATAAATATGCGTGTCTAAAAAAATGTCTAAAAGAGTTTTTTAAGAGGTCTTTTAGATATAAGTGTCTAAAAGATATTTTAAAGATATCTCTAAGATATCTTTTAGATACACGTGTTTATTCGAATGTAACGTAACTGTTCGTGTCCTATTAAAAAATGTAAATGTCGTATAACACACGCGTTATACAGAGTGGCCCGGAACTTTTGAAAACGAAAAATTGTGAAGATTTATCAGGTAAAACTGAGGAGAAAAGTCATGTATCATTTTGCAAAACTCACAATAGTTATCAAGTTATTAATGATTAAAAGTGACCACATTTAGAAGTTTTTAAATTAATAACTTGATTATTTGCGTACTTATTTGTAAAATAATAGAGGACTTTATTATTCAGAATGACCTAATCTACAATTATATAACGACTACTTTGCCTAGCGATAGATATGAATATATTGAACTTTGAACCCTGGATCGTGAATTTATCGTTAGGTATACAATAGCCAATATATAATTGTATATTAGGTTTATTCGGAACAATAAGATCCTTACCATTTTTCTAATAAATGCGCAAATGACCAAATTAATAATTAATTAAAAAAGTCTCCAAATGTAGCCATCTTCAATCATTAATAACTTGATAACTGTTGCGATGTTTGCCAAATGGTATATAACTTTTCTTCTCAGCTTGACCTGATAAATAAATCTTCATAATTTATCGTTTCCAACATTTCCCGGACACCCTGTATAGTTACATTGTTGAGTAGGAAATTACAATTAACAGGTATGTTACATGTTACATTGTGATTGCTGGAAAAAATCATCGACAAAAGTATTCCAACCTTTTTACTTTCGAGTATCGTAGCAAAAGTCATATTGCTTAATTATAAAAATCATACTTGACCTCGTAAAATCATTGTGAAGAAAGCAAGAAATTTTAAATTCAAATTTAAGCAACTACATGCATACCATAAAAAAATTAATTCTTTACACTCGTATACAGGGTGTCCCATTTTAATGTCCCATCCCAAATAACTCTTCAGTATTGAAGTTTCAAGGAAAATGATCTGAATAGAAGTTGTAGGGATTTAAGTGAGCTACCTTATGATGACTTTGACTTTGACCTTGACCTCTATTTTCAAGGTCATTTGAAAGTCAACTTGCGTTTTTTTAAATGGGAACCCTTATTTTTTATTACATTGTTTTTTCTACTAATTAATTTGAACAACTTTTGTCTGAAACATTTTTTATTTGTCAAATATTTTTTGAGATATTTGAGGAAAACTTGATAACTTTTTCAATATTTAACTTATGATATGTCGCTAACTACTTGTCGGAAAAAAAGTGGTACTAGACTTTCTTGCTTTATTTAGTCTCAAGAATATATTGTTACAATAGCGCCTTGACTTTTGTTAACTTACTGATTATTGGAAATTTCAAAATCATCGAATTAACAAAAATCAGGGCGCTATTATAACAATATATTCTTGAGACAAAATAAAGCATGAAAGTCTAGTACCACTTTTTCTTCCGACAAATAATTAGCGAGATATCGTAAGTTAAATATTGAAAAAAGTTATCAAGTTTTCCTCAAATGTCTCAAAAAATATTAGACAAATAAAAAAATGTTTCAGACAAAAGTTGTTCAAATTAACTAGTAGAAGAAAACAGTGTAATAAAAAATAAGAGTTCCCATTTAAAAAACGCAAGTTGACCTCCAAATGACCTTGAAAATAGAGGTCAAAGTCAAGGTCATCATAAGATAGCTCACTTAAATCAACTTTTATTTGGATTATTTTCCTTGAAACTTCAATACTGAAGAGTTATTTGGAGTGGGACGTTAAAATGGGACATCCTGTATATGTAAAGTGGACTGCTTTTTTTCGAAGCAGTTCGGAGCGTAGCCGAATTGTGCAATAAGAAATCTCAAGCAGCGGGCACACGTCATGTTGGTCATTCGTCGGTCATGTTTTGGTCTGATCTGACCAAATTTTGATGTCAAAATGTACATATGTTTACTATTTGAGTTGTTTGATTGGATTATCAGCTGTGTTCCAAACTGCATCAAAAAACAAAAAAAACAAACAACCTTATCGCCCACGACTGTATGCATATATAATTGTAATATTGATATCAAAAACTTCTTCTCTAGCACTGCAGTTTTTTTTTATGGTAACGCTTACATATTACATTATAAATTTGAATTTGAAATTGCTCGTCCTGAGGAAAGTCACTTTACAAACACAAATTATGATAAATGCACGATAATACGTTTAATTTAAGAAAAAATGAAATGTATATTATTTTACCCAGACGCTGTTAGCAATAATCGCCACTTCAATAAACCTAGCCGGACGGAGTTCCAGATGTGTATGCGCGACGCTTTGCGGGCGGCAAAACAACGCCATAGGATGAATATCCGCGAGCCACGTGAGCGACGTATGGCCCGCAGGTTATGGGATGACGAGCAGGGCGAACCGCAGGATGAAGCTATAGAAGCGCCTAATGAAAACAATTAAGTACGTGTTTACATTTTATTTAGATAATTTCCTCATTATGTCAATAACCCAATAAGTTAGCAAGCATACTCACTTTGACGTTCAAATCTGGTCAGTTTGGACCAAAAAATGACCAAAGCATGATAAAAAATAACGTTAAAATGACGTATGTTTTCTATCTGGGAAATTATTATTACTTTTTCTACTACTTAATTCCTAATTCTGCTGTACTGTTTGGGTCTGAAATTATTCATCTAAAATTATTTTTATTTCTCTGTTACACCTTGTTAAGTGGAGAGTAAGCGTTCTTACGTTTCATAATTTGGTTTCACAGCACAAGAATATTACTTAATATATATACGACAGAATTCTTTTTTACCGCATAAGAATTGAATAGACAGATAAAAATGATATTTTAAATAGACTTGAACAGAATAGCAAAATTAAATGAAAGTGCCTGTTTTATTATATATCACTGATTATATTATATCTTTATGTTAAAGTGTATTTTTCATATACGCTAGATGACACTTCTTGCAAGATGTGGAGTCATGGACCTAAAAGAGAGAAAATAAGTATATATAACATAAGTATTACATGCATGCATATGTAAATATATATATATATATATCTTTACTCTATATATATATCTCTCTCTCTTTACTTCAAAAATCTTTACTCTATATATATCTCTCTCTTTACTTAAAAAATCATATTTATAAAAAACATTCTTTTCAGATAATGTCATCTTCAGATAAAGATCCGCATGATCTTTCATTATATATCATGAAAGAATATACAGTTAAAAGTGGAAGATCTGGTATAAAAAAAAATATATATATATATAGGATATATAGGATATATATAAATATACAGGATAGAATAAGTTTAGCATAAGATTTATCTAATTACGTGCCTGAACAACGTTTATTTTGCTCATATTTTTTATTTCAGTTCTTATCAGATGTTTTCGATTTTGTCAGGCACAACTTCTTCTGATTCGTTTTCAGTTACAAAAATTTTAAGTTTTTAAATATTCCTATTCTTCCCCTTTTTTTGTTTATTAAATGCATAGAATAAAGAAGCATCAAGCACGTCAAGATTTTTTTTACTTTTTTATGTAATTAATAACATGAAAGTTTTAATTTTTCTCTGTCAATGTTTTGAAAGACTTTTTATATTTGTTTTAATATTCTCTTTACCATCTCTCTATTTTTGTTTTTCTATTTTTTATACCAGATCTTCCACTTTTAACTGTATATTCTCTCATGATATATAATGGAAGATCATACGGATCTTTATCTGAAGATGACATCTGAAGAGAATGTTTTTTATAAATATGATTTTTTAAGTAAAGAGAGAGAGAGAGAGATAGGAGAAAAGAAACATCAAAGTAAATTTTAATAACATTTTATGTACATACCCTGTCGCAAGCACGTAATTAGATAGCATTTACCTAGATATATAGTAAACATAGTAAACATAGTAAAATTATACTAGATTGTAATATTATATTAGCTATATTATATAATAAACTTTGTAAAATTTTACAACATATAAAATAAGTTATGCTACTTTTACACATACAGGGTGATTCGTCGATATACAGTTCAATACGATGGATTGTCCATCCGTCGTACTGAACTGTATGTTGATGAAACACCGTGTACAAAATAAATTGCTTTATACAAATTTATTGTAAATCTTTATAATACCTACTCTAAAATAATCCACCAAATGAATTGTGTGTGTGTGTGTGTGTGTATGTGTGTGCGCGTGCGTGTGTGCGTGTGTGTGTGTGTGTGTGTAAGTATATATATATAGATCGTGAAGGAGGCACCGCTAAAAAGCAAAATTTCGTGCCCTATTTCTGCTGCATTTCTGCTGTTACTTTCAAATGGCACGTCGTTCGATTTTTGCCCTGTTTCTGCCGTTGTGTTTCAACGGCACGTCGTAAACGATTTCTGCCGTGTTTCTGTCGTCGTGTTTGAACTGCACGTCGTGAACAATTTCTGCAGTGTTTCTGCTGTTACGTTCGAACGACGCGTCGTGATCGACTTCTGCCTTATTTCTCCTGTCACAAAATATTACCCATTCAGCTTGATTTCTAACTGCTTGCTGTTCGCACGATGTAAGGTCATTCTATATTCAATTTTGTGCTGCTGCTATTGGACATACTATGTCAGCATACAGTGCTTAAATTTTTATCTTGCTATGCTGACATATTGTACCTAATTTTTGCGGTAATTTTGCTTTCATATCATGATGCATTTCCTGTTATATTTCTGTTTCACTTTTGCGTACATCGTCTGACATTGATCATGCTTTACTAATACTACAATTATAACAGCATGACTTGCGGCACACATTTAGCAAAACCTGACATTAGCAGGCTTGGCTATCTGGGTTATTAGCAACATCGCTGAAAGAAAGTTTGGAACAAGACATTCTAAATAAATTTTTAGATAAGCAAATCTTTTTAGAGTTATCAATGAATCATGATCAAACTACTTTCGAAGAGCATGTTATTAATTTAATTACAAAAATTGTTGCTGAGTTTTATAAATTGAGGACGCACCATATTTCTAAAAGTGCAATACACGGAAATAATGAAAGTTATGTTCGAACATTTTATAACAAACTAGTCTTATTTAAAGGACAATAAATAGTTATATATATAATATGTATACATATATATATATATATATATATATATATATATATATATATATAGACTGTTATAAATTATTTTCCTCATCTTAAATCAATCTGCACATTCTACAGTAAAACTGGACACATGTTAATGTTAAATTCCTGTCATTAACTACATCAAGTCAACTTACCAAGTGCCTGCAAGAATGATGACATTTATTCAGAGGTAATCAAGGTAGCAAGAAGACATATTGTGCCAGTGGTTCCTTCTATCTCAATGTTTAAAGTAAAACAAAATAAATAAAAGTAAGTAATCCTTTTTTAAGTAATTATTAGAGGACATAAATTATAATGATATACTTTAATTGAGTGAAATGTATGACTTTTAATTAAGTATACTTTGTCGAATCAAGTATTATATATTTATACAGATAAACACTGAACTATATTGAGTGTTTACATTCTATTGTTCGAATTAATTCTCAAAATTCTCAAATATGAACATATACATTCTAATTTGAATATAAATATCTACATTTGAGAATAAATTTAAACAATTGAGTGTTAACACTCAATATCTTAGTGTTTTTTCCGTAAGGGATTATATTGGGATTATATTTCCATAAGGGATATATTGTACGCAGTTCAATCAAGTATTATGCATTTATGTTACATATACGTTTATTATATACTGTACATTCATTACATACAAGTATTATATATTTATTATATACTGTATTATGTACAAAATACATTTATTATATTTTACATATAAATAAATATATACAAATATTATATATGTTGATCCATTCCTTATCGAAAAAATCTTTTTACAAGAGTTTTCTTACAATTGACTGTTGCTTTACATTTATGATGTAAATATTTTTATATACATATATATATAAATTTTATATATATATACACACATATATATATATATATCTATGAATATTCAATATTAGCAATACCAATGTTAGCAATCCCAATGTTATGAATTAAATATATCTAGTTAACAGTAACATCTTAATCTTACAATTTCCCATTCAACAATTTAATTGTTAAAACACACACAGCATAAAATCTTCAAGAGATGTCCTGGTGATATTCTTAGGATGTTGAATGGTCTCAAAATATTTTCGGCATGTTCTTAGGAAATCTGTCTAGATTATATTTTATATTATTGAATGGAGCATTATATCATTGATGTTATGTTATTGTTAATATGTTAGTAGATTTTCAGTAGGTATATGACTTTCTTTTTCAATATGTATTCAATTCATAACTTACAAAAGTCTAAAATTTACAGTCAAACGTGTGTTACTCATTACATTCAAACTTTTTATTTATTAAAAACAATAAGTTTATATATTTCTTACTATTAAAATTATGAACAATAATACAAATATAAATTTTCTATTACTCACCTGAAGGAAATATTTCTTTGCTACACATTTCCAACATGTTTCAATAATACCGCCAGACATGGCTTCCTGCGGTTTAATTTTATGACGTTCTTGTCTTGTGACGTCATAAAACTAAACTAATCTCTATAGTCTAGCTTTTCGATAGCCTACGATATATCGCAACATGCTCCTTCCTGGTATTCTTTATTCAATGAGTGCAGCGAAAAAGAACAGGCCTTATATTTATATATCTGTGTACTGGATTTCAATGTAGCGCGTATCCCCACTCTGTATCACGTGACCCATTTTAGTTCCACCAGTTCCGGTACGTATCATGGTGGCACTTCAAAAACCCGTCGCTCTGTTTCTAAGAAGGGAGTTTGTACCCCCTGGCACTAGTGCTGGTTTATAACCCCTGACTAATGCAGCGTTGCAGAGGAAAGAACAGACCTTTTGAACGACTCGATTATTTTTATAAGTTTTTTTTATAATACCACACTGGCATATTATCAGGCAAGTATACGTCACTGCCACCAGTACATTCGTCTTTCTCTTAATAGTGACCGGAAAAAGTCAGGTGGATAGTAAGTTTGAGACGCACAAAAAATAAATCGCACACAAAAAATCAAGTGCCACGTAGAAGACTTCGGCCGTTATGCTCCGTCAAGCCGCACTTCGTCTATGCCCAACGTGGCTTGAAAGCAAACTCACGTCCATATACTTTAGGGGTATCTTTTTTTACATTCGTCTGCTTGCGCTTTGTACATAGTTCTTACGTGGCGACGTGACCATTCTTTCTATTCATCTATTCGACCATTCTTTTGTTAATCTAGAGTAAATTTTCATACCGCACGCAAGTGATAAGCAATACTTCAATCACATGAGATTTAATCTGCATAAATTACATCTTACATATATGTTGTCTGTTTCCTATATTTATATTTCTATATTACAGTACAAAGCATGTCTCTCAATAGAAGTGGACCTCACGTGGAGAACGCAACGATGGATCGTGGAAACATGAAAATTCATATATTACCAGTGCTTCAAGATAATTACATGTATCTGGTATGTATTTTTTATCGTAACATTTATAGGTTATTACTCAAGTTTGAATAACCTCTATGTTTGTTCAATATTTGAAAATGATGGTATAAACTTGTATAACGTTTATCAAAGATAGTCATAGAAACAATATAAATTATGTGTGCTATATAATATTGATTATTGATCAATAAAATAAACTTTTTATAAAACTTATGCATAATTTTCTTAATTTATTTCTTACAATTTTGCAAGATTGTGGATGAAGCAACACAAGAGGCTGCCATTGTGGATCCTGTTGATACAAAACTTGTAACTGATACTGTGAAACAAACTAACGTAAAACTGACAAAAGTCTTAACTACTCATCATCATTGGGATCATGCTGGTGGAAATGCAAAATTACTGAAAATATTTGCTGATCTTATGGTATATGGTGGAGATGACAGAATACAAGCTATTAATCAGAAAGTTACTCATAACGATACATTCAATATTGGTAATTTATCTGTAAAGTGTCTGTCAACACCATGTCATACACGTGGCCATATCTGTTATTATGTTACGGGAGGACACACTCCAGCTGTGTTCACAGGTAAAGCTAAATATATAATCAGGAAATATAAAAATATTAAATATGAAAATAAAGCAATTCACATTAAATATTAAATTTTTTGTTGCAGGGGACACTCTCTTTATTGGAGGTTGTGGACGATTTTTCGAGGGTACTGCTGATGAAATGTACAAGGCACTTATTGAAGTTCTAGGCTCTTTACCAGAGGAAACAGTAAGTTACTTAATTCTAATCATAAAAATATGGGGTTACTTTTTAAAATGTAATTTTATTTCTATAACAAATAACTTTTATATCTTGTAGGAAGTGTATTGCGGACACGAGTATACAGCGCTTAATCTGAGATTTGGTTTGCAAGTGGAACCTAACAATATGGCGATTAAAGAAAAAAGCGATTGGGCAATTAAGCAAAGCTCTAATTGTCTTCCAACTGTGCCAAGTACAATTAAAGATGAGAAATTGACGAATCCGTTTATGAGAGTACATGAACCGTCTGTTATGAAATATACGAAACAAAATGATCATATTCAAACAATGAAGCAGCTAAGATGTGAAAAGGACACTTTTAGACTTTAATTTTCAATAAAACAGAATATCTTCCATAATTTGGTTATAGATTATTTAGATTTGTTCAATATAACTCTGAAATATGGTTTAAGACAGAGCTGGCCACGATCTGTACATTTCGGGCGAAATTCAGTAGGTGACGCCTACCGTCCCCCTCGCACCGCTCCGCGTTCAACAGTCGGGGCGACAGTCGCGGTACACTCAGGCCTGTCGCTCTATAAGAAATCAGCTGGGGCGTCACATTATCATTAAAATTGTTTCCTCGTTTAATAATCACGTTAAAATATATATATTTATGCATTATATATGTACGTATGCATATATACATATGTATGTATTAAACATGTAAGCATATATATTTTAAAGTTATTAAACGATAAACGTTAAATTATTAAACGAGGAACCAATTTTAATGATAATGTGACGCCTCAGCTGATTTCTTATATAGCGACAGGCCTGAGTATACCGCGATCGTCACCCCGGCCGCTGAGCGCGGAGTGGTGCGAGGGGCAGGGTAAGCGTCACCTACTGAATTTCACCTGAAATGTGCAGATCGTGGCCAGCTCTGGTTTAAGAGATACATGGGCTAAAAGTGTTGTTCCATATTCACATATGTAAGAAAAAATTATACAATATTTGGTATATACTTTCTACATAAGTTATAAACATTAATGTACATACAATAACCTGCTTCTACATGTTAAAAAGTACAACCATAAATTACTTATCTTGTAATGAATGGATATTGTCACAATTAAGTATTATGTGATATTTAAAGGCACCTGATAAGGTGCATCTTCAGTTTTCTTGTTGTATATTTGCATCTCAGCGACATACTTTTCTTTGGATCTTTCGTACATATTGTAATATACCTGAAAGAAAAAAAAAATATATATATATATTGTAGGTATATTGGATGCTTGAGGTGATTATAAAAGTTAATTCTATTATAAATAATATCAGGAGATTTTGTACTTTTTTATCCTCAGAACTAAGAGATTTCCATGTGGTTGCAAGTTGTCTAGTTAATTCTTGTTTACTAGGTTCCGGCTCTCCGGCCAAACGTTCCATTACACGTGGCCTTTGTTCCTGACAAAACTGGAAAAAGGGATTAGCAGGTCGTTTTGGCGCATTTGGATCAGCTTTTGCACCTTTTCTCTTGGTCCCTTTCTTGGGTTTTTCCTCTTTGGCATTATGAGAAGCACCTTTCCCACCTTTCTCTGATTTTGGAATTGTTTGGAATACACTATTTTCCTCAAGGACACCCATTGGTACTTCGCGCCAGCGATCTCCATGTTGGTCCAATCGATCGATCAGAAATCTATTTATCAATATTACAAATTTAAATCAAAACCTACGCGTATTTCAGGTCAGTGAGCAAACCGTCTTAACCTAGAAACTAACTTTTTCTCTTTTCTCGTGCGTCGCAGAAGCTTCCTCACTTTCTGAATTCTATAGACCAATCGTTCATTCTCCTATAGTTGGAAGAAACAATAGTTTTGAGATAATCATCCTATTAGATACGCTACGGTGATTTTTCATGGGTAGGAACAGAATTGTTGACCTGCTGTAAAATCTCGCATCTTTCTAACAGCAATTGATACTTCCTCTTGTAGATATCAAACTCCTCCGGCTCCACGTCATACTCGGACTCATCTGACATCGTAAATGCGGATTTTGACTATGTAAGACGAAACGAACGTTTCGCACTGTCTCACGTGCACATATCTACAGCATCGTCCCTCTCTTCGAGAACATATCGGACTGATGCGCGACATTTTCAGCCATCTTCAACGTATACAATGGCTGCGTTCAGAAAACACAACGGTTACACAACGGTTGAGTAATTCGTCAACGTTATTGGTCTGAATGTAAGGATCTAACAGTAAGGACCAATAGTTACTAAGCGCTCACTGAGCGCTTTGTTTTCTGAACGCAACCAATGTCACCTAGCCTTACCTTCTCCTTTCGAAATTTCGCGCACAAGAAGGACTGCACAATATGTGAATATGCCGCTCTGCGTAAAATATCGAGAAATGTGACAAACACGACGAGTGACAACTCTCGAAAAAGGAATGCTATGAGATCTGATGAGGCGGGAAGACTGGAAAAAGTAAGTGTGAAACCGACCACAAAGTACAAACGCGATGTACAACCTCACAAATCGTATTCTCGCCCTGCGCGATCAAAATAACGACACGATTTAACATCTTATCTTTATAATTATTTCGCATATTATTTAATCAAACGATGCTGGGCGAATGTTGTACCGATAGAAGTAATTAACAGATAGAAGTTAATCGACAGAGTGTACAATATTTGTGTGCAATGAATCGTTCGATGATGACTACCGGCCATGTTGCCTTTTTTTTGTCAAGTTACATATACGATATGTTTTTAATTATCTTGTTTCAGCGACAACAAAGAGTCAAAGTTTATCGACAACAACGATCGTCGATCATTTTTATGTTTTAATACTTTATATGAATAATCGCGAGGCGCACTTGGCGATATGAGCACTGCATTGTGAAATTAGCGTATCAGATGGCGATCGAGGGAATTATGAAAAGACAAATCTGCCAATTAATTCAATCGCGATATTTAATGATATTCAAAAGAGACGAAATTTAACGCTCGATATCGCGAGACGCGGTATATTAGAAACCGCACCGCGCTTCTCGGCGCCACATGTGCCGATTTCGATTGTTAACTCGTCGTTTCTCAACGGACATTTCCTCCCGTAAGTTACTTCATTTTAATAAAATAATAAAATAGATCATAATTTCTGACTGTTTCTTTCTTCTACTGTATTTGTTACATTAATATATTGCAATTATTTTAACAGAAATCGTAGAGGCAGCGCCATGATACAAGAGTGTCTTTTTCAAAGATATTTTCAACGTCAGAAGTGATGATGAAAAATATAAAATTGTGCGGGTTGGAGGTCATTCTCGAACTGTCGGCGCGAATGAGAAAAATCAGCGGCAAGTTAAAACACTTTAATGTGCTTAATTTAATAATGTTATTACTGCAATCCTATTAGTATTCTCAGCATAGTATCCGTAATAATTGAGACACGTTGTATACAGAGTGTAGATCACTTGAACATGTATGTATAAATTTGTAGGTCAAATGTATACGTTTACATGTACATCGTCTAATTGCTGCAAGTCAGTCGGCTCATCCCACGTCAAAGAGCCAGTTAAACTTGCGCTGTACAAAGGTTCATTCTTAAAAGATCTCTTTCGATTAGCGAAGTTGTTTTAGCGTTTCTAAAAACAATACAAATCTGATATCTTTACGAGGATGTATGCAATGACCATTAGCACGTTCATTGCCGTTCACGCGATATCGCGTGTTGCGGCCCCTCACCAAACGGCCGTTCACGCGATTGTTTTTTATTATGAGTGACAAACCAGGACCCTCGAAAAGACTCAGTTCAATGCCAGATCGTGCGAAAAAACGACTAAAAATAAATAAAAGAAAAAATAACTTTGGCCACCACACGAAATTCAAATTTTCACTTTGGCAATGAACGTGTTAAAAACCCTAATTTCATTTTAACTGTTGTCACGCGAAATTCACAAGACGAGCTGAACTTTGCAAGTCAATCATCTCGCACGCTTCATTTTCGCGCGTAGGATCATCGTGACTCATAAAAAGATGTTTACACCGCGATTACTCGATCTACACTGAATGAACCGCCCGGTCTCGTTGCGCTGGCATAGTTTCAAGGTTCAAATTGAGCTGCTAGCGTTCGGTATTAGCACATGACAATGAGAAAAAGAACAAGAAAGAAAAAAAAAGTCCATTTTTCTTCACTATTCCGACCTCCGAATTCCATTTATAGACGTGCCTTCGTTTTGCAGAACACGGCGGTACAAAGGGGAAGAAGCTGAACGCGCTCTTCCTTCTGGTCGAGGAGAACGCGCAGAGCGGTCGCGGAAACAGTTGTTGCGGGAAAATTTGGAGTTGGGACGAGAATAACAGTAATAAACAAGGCGGCGGCTGCGGCTGCGTCAGTGTCGACTGCGTCGGCGGGGATGACAATGACAAGAGGGCGACGAGGGTATTCCGTAAGGTGCGCGCGCAGGCAATCTCACCCTTGACTCGTGCTGCTGCTACTGCTGCCGCTGCTGCTACTGCTGCTGCTGCTGCTGCTGCTGCTTCTGGCTAGCTGTCGCGCGAGCAATATCGAGCGCAGTGATATTAGTTTTCTGGTGCGCGCGAACCGCGCTTCTTTAATCAGCTTGTACGCTCTCTCTCTCTCTCTCTCTCAGTCGTCGGATCGCGTGTCCGAGTAATTCGTATATCGATTTTATCCGGTCCGCCACTTTCTTCCTTTCTCTGTCTTTCTCTCTTTCTCTGTTTCTCGCCCTTTGTCTCGCGAGCGCGCTTATTAATTTCCCTGCGTCTTATACTCCTTTGGCGATTGCCGGCAGTGAATTAATTTCCCGCGCGTACCATGCGACTTACCGCAGTTTTTTAGCATCGGTTCCAGGACGGAGAGCAAGTATCGGTGAGTAAGGCGCGCATCGCCCTTGTGAATCTGTGTTGTGAATCACGCGTTGTTGTTATTTAAGAGTTTTAGAATTCCGTGCGATGTGCGGACGACGAATACGATGTCGTACATCGCGGAGACGACGTGCCACACGCTGCGAGCACGCTATGAACGTTATGCGGAAGCTTGCTGTGCTGCGGATCAATAACAGCCGTTGCGGTTATGGTAACGCGCGACCAGCTGATCGACCGATATTAAATTTTATTTACGTGCGTTTCTTGTCGTGTCCCTTGCTCATTTGCCGTTGGATTGACGCAGCATTGGCAGCGATGTACGACGCGTTATTCGCGGATCCGCATTCGCACGAGATGTCACGCGAGTCGGATGCGAGCGAACAGGAGAGTCGATTGTCTTCGCTCCGCAACTTCGCAACATTTACGAAAACACTCGCATCTATCTAGCTGTCCACCTCTCTCTCTCTCTCTCTCTCTCTCTCTCTCTCTCTCTCTCTCTCTCTCTCTCTCTCTCTCTCTCTCTCTCTCTCTCTCTCTCTCTCTCTCTCTCTCTCTCTCCCCCCTCTCCCCCCCTCTCTCTCTCTCCCTCTCTCTCTCCCTCTCTCTCTCTCCCTCTCTCTCTCTCTCTCTCTCTCTCTCTCTCTCTCTCTCTCTCTCTCTCATCTGTCTATTTTTCATTCTATTTCTCTCTCGCGGTCGCTTTTCGACCGCGAGTGTGACAATTTGTGTCAAATGTGTCTCACAGAGAGATTTTTCTTTCGCAAACATATTCAGAGACTGGAATAGCCGAAAAAGATTTCTTAATTTATTATTTGTCACGCGATATACAAGCGACCGTGAGTTTTTCTAAAGTGTGTCACTGGCGAGTGCATTATCATTCCCGCATGTGCAATGTTCGATGTCTTATCTCTGTTTCTCCTTCTCTGTGTGTGCGTGCGTATGGAGAAGAGTTAATTTAATCAGTCACAGAGGAAGAGTTGGACACACATCGCGCCCGTTGCGCGGCAACGACGAGGCAGCCGAGAAAACGGCGATCCCGGCGCGCAAAGAGGACGCGTTTATTCGCAAAGTGAATTCTCGACAGTCGTGTGTCGTGAGAGGGGTGCACTTGAAGTTTACGTTTCAATTGCATTACGTTGCTGCTTTCCCGGTCCACGGAAGATTCCGTTTCGCGCGCGGCTGCGTCGACGCTCGTCCGCTCTGCGGCATTTATGTCTTGCATCTGATATTTCCTCGATACGTCCTGATAACCGGAACGCCAATTAAGCGCCGTCGCTATTCGACAGTCGCAGGCGGTTAATTGCCGTCGCGATTAACGGAATTACACCGTCCGCCGCGGTAAATTGTTTAATCATGGATTTTCGACTCGCGATCGACCAGATCCATCAATAGCGCGGCACAGCGACGCAACAACACGGCTCGTCGATTTCCTCGCGTTCGATCGCAGTTATCTGATATTTATTGAAACTGACGTGGCCGGCCCCCTCTCTCTCTCTCTCTTTCTTTTTTTTCCTCTCGCTCGCTCACTCGCTCGCAGCAGACGCAGAATACGGCCGATATTTAAATGGGGTCGTATTTACGTTCTATATTTACCGCGATCAGACTAATAAACGTCGGTCGAACGCAGACCTTATTAGGTGGACGACCCGTCACATGTGACGGCGATTCCGCTGCTCGATGCGATCGTAGCAATGTGTCAGACGATATTAAAAAAAAAAAAATAAAGAGAGAGAGAGAGAGAGAGAGAGAAGAAAGAAAGCAACACTTTGTCGCACGGTTTTTCCTTCGCGAGTGCGATAATGGACGGATACTCACACTTGCGCACATATTGCGAGCGGAATTCGCCGTGATACTTTGTCTCGTGTGTGTACTCGCGGGATCGTTATCGCTTGAGCGAATGCTTCGATTTGATGTCTGTATAAACACGAAGATTAAACACTCATAAGCGCCGGAATGTTTGTCACTTTGCGTTTCGCGTAATGTTTGTTTCTGCATGTACACGTGCGCCTTAATGTTGCGTCTTAGACGGCTCTTAGATAATGCGCTTGTCGCAGCATTATCCATGATTAAAGGCGCAATCGTTTCGCAAGCGTCCCGTGCAGTTCCCGCCGAGCACTCCTGGGGCCCTATTTTGATCCGCGTATCGGACGCTAAGTATGCCTCGCTGATTATCAAGCTGCAGCGACGCTATGACGTGACGTTGTTCTAAGAAGAAAAAGATAGAAACGGGCATACTTCACGTTCACGCGCCCACACGGAGGAGAAGGTCGGTTGAATTTTCACGCGATCGTGAACGAGCCAAGCGCGTTTTCGCGAGGGGAAACGGAATTCCCGGGGTTTAGAGTCGAATTTCGTGGGAAGCGGAAATTCTGGTTTCCTTTGCGCCAAGACGCCGTTGGCTCGTTCATTGTCGCGTTAATTTCAACAAACTTTCTTCTCTCTGCGCGGAATAAGGCCACTGAGCATTGTTCCATCTTTCGCGCTTAAGCGGGCTAATTAGAATCGCGATAGCGTCGTGACTTCAGCCACGTCGAGCTAGGCGCGTGTTCCTCGCGCTTTGCGAGTTTCCTGCCGCGATTTCGAGCCGCGAGAATCGTCAGGGATAAAAATCCGGCTCGTTAGCCGCGTATTTACTCCGCGTCGCAGTCGCGCCTCCTTCAATGTTGTTTTCAACGGGAAAAAATCGGAAATTTCTGCACTCGGCTTATCGACGGAAAATTACTTGAATTGAGGAATGCAAATTCGATCCCGGAATTGAATAGGAAGTAATTAGACAGTTCAGAAACGGCGATTTCTTTAGGAAAGAAGGCAAATCTTCCCACGCGCGGCATGCTAATCGTTCTGTTTGTCTCTTCCGCCTCTTGCGAAATGTTTTACGTGGAAGTAAAACGGCGTTTCTTCGAGGATGCGCCAAGCTCTTGAAAAAGAACCTCACGACCGCCTGCCGTATACGTGAGCAGGATGTAGTGGATGTCGCGGCTCGTGCTCGGTTCACCTTTTAATCGCACGGGATTTTCTTAGCGATACGGCCACGTGTCGGGTTGGAGAAGAAAGAAAATATTGGAGAAGAAAGGCGAGAAAAACGGTATCACGGTATCTGTGTGCCGATGACTCGGCTGGCATCGTGTAATAATGGCGATATCAATAGAGATTTGGATTTTTTCCTAACGTTCAGTTAGAAACCGCGATAAGATTCGCCACATAGCTGACGTCGCAAGAGTCGCTTATCGATAGGTTAATAATATGGCCTGAGCGAGTACCGTTAAACTCATCTTTGTCACTTGCACTATTTATTCTTTTATACGGTTTCATTTCTTCTTTTTACACGTTCGCTCTCCCTCTACCCTCCGAATTTTTCACTTGCGTTACTTCGCAATATCGTTGCAGAAACGCACGCGGTGGGGGAAAGTGACAGTCGCCGAGCGGAGCAATTGTGCGTAAACGCCATTATCACTCGACAAGGTGCGCTTTGTAATTTCTGCTCGCATATGGCACGATTTTGCGCTTCCCCACGGAGACATTTCGCTCGAATTCGTCGAGCGAAGAAAATTTCCCCGAGCCAAACAGCGACGGGGGGACTTCGACTTGTGTAATGTGCGCGCGATTACTGTATAAAACTATATAAAACGCAAGAGCGAGAGGAGACGTGCGTCACGAGGAAGAAAGAGCGAATAAAACTGTGTTCCTTATCTACAGTCCTATAACACGTGATAAGCAGCGATGGCCGTTTCTACACATGGAGAAAGGCGATATAATTATTCGTGTCGTCACGTCGTCGCGCCGGAAAGCGCTTCGAAGAAATTCACATTTTTCTCATCACATTCGCGCGCGAGACGCAACGAATTCCCGTGTGCGATCGTGCAAACGAATGTAAGCTGACCTTACGTAATCAATTTTAGAGCCGTGTGCTCCACTAAAGAGACCGGGACGCTCTTTTCATGCCGAGAGACCGAGAGAGAGAGAGAGAGAGAGAGAGAGAGAGAGAGAGAGAGAGAGAGAGAGAGAGAGAGAGCGAGAGAGTGAGAGAGAGGGGGGAGAGAAGCTCTTGAAACTTGCAGCTTCGATTGCCGCCGCTTTCCCGCACGCTCTCGAGCACCCTCGACGGAGCGACGGTGCAAAATTAGCGACGGCACAAAGATCGTGTCCAGTCGAGAAGATCGACGGACCGGGAGGCGGCCGAAGAGGAAGACCTGCGGGGAAACGAGAAAAATCTCTGCGGAATTGATAGGAAGACACTCGCGTCAGAAGCAACGTCGTGAATCCTCGGCGAGTCATGTCGCGCCGCGCCGCGCCGCGCCGCGCGGTGCGGCGCGGCGCGTAGCATCGCTTTATAAGATCGGGACGTATATACATGACGAAACACGTTCGAAGCCAATGGTCATATGTATCTACGAGAGCGGTACCAGCGGCTATCAGTATTAGCCCGGTCATCCTCCTGTGCGCGCAACGCGCAGCGCGCAACGCCGATCGCGCGGCGATCTCCTCGTTGAGCCGAGCAACAAGAGGAAAGAAAAGGAGAGACACAGAGAGAGAGAGAGAGAGAGAGAGAGAGAGAGCGAGAGAGCAAGCGAGAGCAATCCTCGATACTTGTGCGTGCAGAAAAGTCACGTCGTGCCTCGAGAAGAAGAAGAAGAAGAAGAAGCAGAAAAATATATTGTTGTCTCGGCGACAACGATGGATCGTCGGGCGGACTGACGACAGCCGCGTTCGTTCCCCGAGCGCGAGCGAAGAAAGAAAGAAAGAAAGTCGCGAGACGTTCACGGCAAAGTTCGTCGTAGCATGTTGACCGGGACACGCTAACGTTTTCATCGTCATCATCGTCGTGGTCGTAGCAATTGTGACAACACTAGTCTGTCCCCGCCGAGCGATGAGATTTCGCGGGAGCTGGGGACGCTGCCCCGCGGACGCGGGGTTCGACCTCGTGCAAACGTCGAGCGCGAACAAGCCGCGCACCTTTCGCGGCTGTGGTGTTTGATGTTAGTGCTGCTTGGTACTCTCCGGGATCATCCGAAGGGATTTGTGATAATCGCGTGTCATCGCACTCTCGCTCGGCGCCAAATTTCGCCGCGCTATTTCCTCGTTCCGTAACCGGACCGCTTTCTGGACAGCTCGATTCTGCTCGACTACCTTCGCTAGTTCAACTTTGTTGCCGAGGCTGGCACACCGAGAGCTTCACACACACACACACACACACACAGCGGAGGGACCGATACACGGTCGACCATGATGGTTCGTCAAAGCTTTGTCTTATACTTTGCCCCACGCTTTCGCCGAAGCTTTCTTCTCTCGCCGGTGCTGAGAGTTCCGCTGATGTCGAAAGACTCCGATCACAGATGATCGGAATGGTCGGAAATTCGTCGCTAAAGAATCTTCGTCTCGTGAGTCCCTAAACACGCGACTGCTTCCCGGACCTGTTAAGATCGCGAACGGTCGTGATCGCGATGAAATAGGCAGGAGTGTGTTATTTGTTATCAATGTATAGATCAATGTATGAATAGATTCACGCACTTAAAGGTGCCATACAAGCGTGCTCCATCGCAGTTACGTGATAGAAGAGCGAAGCGTGGGTTCAATATAATACGGGACTCATTGTCTTCGCTTTGAGCGACAGCGTCGTTGAAGATAATACAATACGAGACAGTGCAATTTGTATTTATAAATGTGAGCGAGTGTTAGATATCCAATTGTTAATTATACAGGCCATTTCCGATTTATCAACGACAGCTGTATACATCTCGTCTTTCTAACGATTCGTTCAATTTGTAGGGTTTTAGAAATTTCCACTGCGAAGAGCAATTTATAGAAACTTTCTCTCTCTCTCTCTCTCTCTCTCTCTCTCTTTCTCTCTTTCTCTCTTTCTCTCTCTCTCTCTCTCTCTCTCTCTCTCTCTATCTATCTATCTATCTCTTTTTTTCTCACGATAAAGTATCGCGCGTCGCTTAATTGGCCAGCTCGCTGTGCAGCGTGTTTTTCTCATTTTGTATTTCCCCGTCACTTCCCCGGTGCACTTTCTTAATCGCACATTCTTTCGGGCGTGAGTGTCGCCTTGGCAGACGCGCGTCGCGTTCGCGGAATACCTCTTGACATCGGCGGCAGCATTTGACGATAGCAAATCATAACAAACATGACGTCGTGGTTATAAGGCAAGATATTAAAAAGGGTGTTGCGGAGACGTTGTTAGACAGAAACACAGAGGTATGTGGGATGTCGCGCTCATCACGAGGACGTTTCGCATGAGCGAGCGCATTATCAGTCCACAGCTTGTCAGCCTTGGACGCCGATAGCGATTAAACAAAATTACAGTTTGCTGGTTTGTACGAACATCATTTGATCAGTCGATAAATGTCTAGCCGCCGTTGTCGTCGTCGCTGTTCCTCAAAGTGCTCCGAAACGAGTCTCTCCCGCTGCTTTTTCACCGGCCTCGCTCCGACAAGTCCGCGAAAATCGACCGCCGCGCAATTGACTCGTCGAGGATCCCCCGGGCGAGGAAATTCACGTCCGATCGCTCTTTCTCTCTCTCTCTCTCTCTCTCTCTCTCTCTCTCTGTGTGTGTGTGTGATGTCGAACACGTGCGCGCTCGATCTTTCCCCCATATACTCGCTCTCGAGAGATTACTCGTAATTTGCGATATGTCGCTTCAACTGGATTACAATGACAACGAGCGCGATGATAGCGAGCGATTAGATAACAGACACATAATTACTATCCTGTAAATCACGTAACGCCGAGAGACTAATTAAATTACCGCGGACGTCTCGACGTTAACGCCAGTCCGGATTTACACGGTGAACGAGGGCGAGGGCGGTGGAGGAAGGAGAAAAAAAAGAGAGGAGTGAGAAAACGGGATGAAACAGCGTGTCGGTTGAATTTAGACCGAGAACGTGCCCCGCTTTACCCGTCCGCGGGCACGTAGCCAGGATTGCGCAAAATTTTCTCAGCCAAAGGCATCCAGCTTTTCGCTCCCGCGTTCGCGAGCGCTCGCGAGCGAGTTTCGGGGACAACAGGACGAGTGTAAACACTTTTCGGGCTTTGAGGATACAGCTTGACTTAAGGAACGCCCAGTTGGACGGAAATAATATTGTGGGAATTGCGGGAAACGCCGAGCGACCTGGTGCATCCACCGGCAGCTCTAATCGCCGTGTTGCTGATTGTCGGGAATGCCGAGAGTCGACGTTAGTTTCGACAGGGATTACATTGATTGGAAGCGATATTTTGAGGTATCCGTTGAAGTGAAGAATTCGTACGACGGACGTTTTCGTCGTATTATTCGCGCATTAAGACGCGTCGCATCTTAATGCGCGAATAATACGCCTCGGCGTGCGGATAACGGAAACGGACGTCAATCTCGTTAAATTCGTAAAAATCGTCTCTAATCTTCTAATTAGACTTTTTACTTCGTTAGACGTTTCCTTCTTCCAATCGCGTTTAATAAGTGGATACGGATAATTCCCTAGGCGGAGAGATGTCATCGATAAGAGACGCTATTAGGATGATCCTTGAAACGATACTCGTCGGATCTGCGAATGTTATCGCGTTTCGTCGCCTTTAACACGGAAATATATTAGTACGCGTATCGCGCTGTGTTACGCCATATTAAGACACAATTTGATTCTTCATCGCGCGCACTCGCCCCGCATCTACGTTGCGCGCGCTATTTACGCGCGCAATGCGCAGCGCAACGTCCGCGTCCACGTCCGCGTTCGCGTGTAGCAAAGATCCACGTAAAAAGTTAAATGACCGTCTTCCTTCGAGTTAAGTAACCTGCGCAAGATGTAGGTCAGCGTTAAATCCACGAATTAATTTTAACAAACACAGCGGAGGATAAATCAGACGAGAGTGGCCGCGCGCGTGCGCTCGCGCGATTGCGACATGATAGTTGCAGTGCAACGCAATTAACCGGCTTGTTAACGTTGGGATTGTTGTACCGTGCGCAAATCCGTGCGCAAGATCGCCGCGTTTGAAAGCGGAGCTAAACGAGTCCAAGAAATACCCGGCGAGGAAGAATCTCGAAATCGATTCCTCGGGACTCGACGAATCCAGCGACAGAGCCGCCATGTAGATCTCACGCGATTTTATTGTCAATCTTTGATTATCAGTGCGTGTATGTATACGTTGAACACCGGGCGACCTTGAACCTCAAGTTCGAGTCCTAAACTTGAGGTTTAAGTCTGGAACTGTGAGTTTCGCGTCGCTCCGATATGCGACGGTCGCACGCGCGCGCGCGCGCGCGCGTCTACGCACGCCAAATTCCTCGTTGCGTCGCGTCGCATCGCGTCGCATCGCGTCGCGGCCTGACGTAGCGTCGAGAATCGACACTGACCCTTCGGCAGACGTGCGCACTTGGGAGATTTTCGCTCGTTAATAATTCGACTTTGAGGAACGAGCTGGCGCGAGCCAGCGGTGACGGCGAGACGGGAGCGCAGCGGTTGGCTGTGGAAGAGGAAGAAAAGATAGCGGATCGCGCGATATACACGCGCGATCATCGTGGCCACCGTTGAATCCTTAAATTGATAGCAACTCATACACAATGAGCTTCATTTATAATCGCTGACTCTAACTCGAGCTACTTCGGCTGGTTACGAAATGCCAGAAGCGAGTCACGTCGTCGAGTGTCTTTGCCAAACATCGAACTTGGAGCGTCTAATAATGTTCGGGAATGTCTCGCTTTAGCGAGTAAATATAGCCGCGCGGAGAATTTTTCCGCAAGCGTGTGCGTCACTCTAATCGCGTATTATTACGCTTCAGATGGTTATATGTTTTTCAGGTGGCGGAAAGGGACGCGAGATAAGTCGTTTGCTCGACGGAAAGTTTCGATTTAGAACACTCTCGAAATCTGCTTTTGTCACATCGAACGTTGTCGCACGAGAAACGATAGTCCTACATCCTTTCTCGTGTTGATAATACTTTCATGCGATATCATTTCATTTCATGCAACATCACGGTTCTCTGTGATATCCCGACTTCCAACTGCTCTCGAAATTTCCTTGAGTTTCGCTCGAGAGGTAGAGTGACAGGCCGAGTGAACCTCCAAGTAAATTGTTCGATCTGAATCGTCGAGCGAATGTTTTCGCCGGAGATTCAAGAGCGAACCTGATGTGTTCCAGGAGTGGAACAAATGGATTCGCGGGAACAAATTGATTCCAATCGATCGAGACGTTCGCTTGCGCAAAGTTGAAATCCATTCTAAGCTCGAGCGAGACGTTCATTCTTATACGATTCCAAGTGGCGACGTCTTCGTCTCAAGTGCATTCTCAACGAGATTTCGCCTCACGAGAAATTTCGAGAGCGGAGAA
Source organism: Harpegnathos saltator (assembly GCF_003227715.2). NCBI lineage: Eukaryota > Metazoa > Arthropoda > Insecta > Hymenoptera > Formicidae > Harpegnathos > Harpegnathos saltator. The sequence continues at coordinate 549,824 of NW_020230717.1, read as the reverse complement.
ACCGTCGCAGTGATCAACATACAGAGACGCGCGAGACACTCAGGTGCCTTTTTAGAAGTGCCTTTTCGCAAACTCGCGAAGCTCTGTAAACTGCGTAGTTGATGCCGAAATGGCTACGCGGTGCCATTTAATTGATGATTATCGCTGACGATTGGCTTTTTCTCGCAGAATACAACGCGAGAACCGAAGACGTACGTTTCGCCGCATGGGTGCCTGGGTTGACGATCGTTTCGCGGAGGAGGAGACGGTCCCAAGTGATCAAAGTACCAGTTGGACTTGGAGAATCCGAGGTCACGATTGCAATGGTGGTGGAGCATTGCATGGTCGACCGGGTGCCGACTATCAATCGCCAACAGGCAGCTTCACGTCGACTTGGTCGTCAGCATCCTTGTTACCGTTGCGCCGTCAGTTCAGCAGGCAGCTCTACGAGTGGCCTTGTTTACCGTTGTTTAAGTCAAGGACGAAACTAGATCTCTGCTGAGTCGATCATTCCGTGGAGAACGAGAAAAAGAGAGAGTGAGAGAGTGAGAGTGAGAGAGAGAGAGAGAGAGAGAGAGAGAGAGAGAGAGGGAGCCGATTTCCCGAGTTTTTGTTGTCGCGCGTGTGTGCTTGTCGTTTGTATGTGTGCGTGTGCGTGCGAATCGTACGGAAGTGGCGCCGAGGAGAGAATAGTTGGATCGCCCGGAAGCCTGCCATCGCCGCAGGTGATTACCGAAAGTGCGAGCCGCCGGCACTCTTCGTCCCATCAGCATGGCCGAGTGGACCAAATTCAACAGTGAGGACAAGTTGACTCGATTGACCGAGGAACGAGCGAACAACGGCAGGATCGGAAGCCAATTGAACGCCGTGGAAGCGAACGAAGATGAAGATCGCAAAGAGCTCGTACGAGAGTCACGTACGTCGAACGATCGAGGTGATCACGATCGAGATCACGAGGAAACGGTCGAGAATTCGAACTCGGCCCGGGAATCGGAGAACGTCGTCAAGCTTCGAAACAGTCCCGAGCCGCTGGAGAATTCGCGAAAACAACAAACAGAAGAAGACAAAGAAGAAGATAGACTCATAGAGGACAATAGATTCGCAGACGGCAAGACAGAGGAGTCAGGTGGTGGGATACGCCGAGAGATGCGTCAAGAGCTGAAAGAAATCTCGCAAAATCCGCAGAATTCACCGAGGAGGCCCAACAGCCTCTACAAAGAGGACGCGCCCAGTCCGCCCACCAGGATCTTGTCGTCCAAGAGCCACTCGTCGACGGAAAAGAGCACGGAGAAGCTCGTGAATGGCAAGTCGCCCAAGGAGGACAAGCAGCAGCACCATGTGCAGTTCAACAAAGAATCCAAGAAACAACAGCTGCGCAACGCGACCGAGGAACGGCCGCATCCGAGCCCGTCAATCTCCACGTCGACCACGTCGAGTAGCTCCGAGGACAATTCCAGCCTGGGACAGTTCTGCGAGGCTAGGCCGCCCGACGGTGGTTGGGGCTGGGTCGTCGTCGCGGCCTCCTTCATGGTGAATCTCATCGCGGACGGCATCACCTTCTCATTCGGCGTGATATTCGTCGAGTTCCTGAATTACTTCGGTGAGGGCAAGTCGAAGACCGCTTGGATCGGCAGCCTCTTCATGGCGATGCCGCTGTTGTCAGGGCCGGTCGCCAGTTTCTTGACCGACCGATACGGCTGCAGGAAAGTTTCGATAGCCGGCAGCATACTGGCGACCGCGGGCTTCGTCATAAGTTCCTACGCGAACTCCATGGCGGTGCTCGTGTTGACGTTCGGTATCGTCGCTGGCTTCGGCTTGTCCCTGTGCTTCGTCGCGGCAGTGGTGATCGTCGCGTACTACTTCGACAAGAAGCGATCCTTCGCCACAGGCTTGTCTGTCTGCGGTAGTGGCATTGGAACCTTCATCTTCGCACCTGTCACGCAGTATCTTCTGGCCGAGTACGGCTGGAGAGGCACCACGCTGATTTTGGCCGGCTTATTCTTGAATCTCGCTGTATGTGGCTGCTTGATGAGAGACCTCGAGTGGACCACCACGAGGGCAAAGGCGAAGACCGAGAAAAGGAAGAAAAATCGAGAGAGGAAGATATCCAAGATGCAGAGCTCCAGCGCGGACTCTTTCTCCGCGTGCAGTTCCGCGAACACGACCACGCAGACCCCTCATGGCGGCTCGAAGAGAGGCTTCGCATCGGCTAACGCGATGATCATCGAGAACCTTCGTTCGCAGGACGGCGACGGGGACGGCGAGAAGCTGTTTTCCAGCCTGGTGAGCCTGCCCACCTTCGTCAAGAACGGCGAGAAGGTGCCGTTGGAGGTGCTGGAGTTGCTCAGTACACGGAAGAACATCTACAACGTCCTGCTGCAGAACTATCCGAGTCTGCTGATATCGTCGAGGAGCTTCAGCGACTCTGGCGCGCTGCACGACCAGCTGAGTACACCGTCGGCTCGGTTCATACCCACACCGAGCCCCTTGGCCGAGTTGAAGGGCGAAGACGGCAAGGACAAGTGTCCGCACAACAACGACGAACGTGGCAACGTCCGCGGCGGCGAGCGACAGCAGCAGTCGACGGATCAACCGTCGTACTTATGGTGGTTGAGGAAGATCGATCCCGACGCCTCGTTGAGACGCTCTAGCACGTTGGAACAACCGAGGAGGCTGCCCACTGCCTACCTGAAGGACATCCGAATGCACAGGCACAGCTTGACTTACAGAGGCGCCATGCTCAACATCAATCGGTACCGCCTGCGGGCCTCGAGCTGCCCGGATATCTACCGGAACTCGATGACCACGATCGCCAAGACGAAGCTGGTCTGGTACGCCGGGCTTTGGGAGTTCTGGGACCTGATCGTCGACATGCTGGACTTTTCATATTTCACCAACTCGAGATTCCTGCTGTTCGCCATCAGCAACTTTCTCCTGCACACGTGGTACGACGTGCCTTATGTCTATCTGACGGACAACGCGATCGAGGTTGGATTCAGCGAAACCGACGCGTCTATACTGATCTCGGTGATCGGGATCACTAACATGGGCGGCGAGGTGAGCGGCGTGTGTGCGACTCGTTAATTGATGTATTTTATCCTGCCGTTGTTGGACTAAATTGTCGCGCTCGACAAGATTTACTTTACTGTAGATTGATGTTTCTCACTTGGTTTAGAAAAATACATATTATAACGCATGAAAGTTATTTTAAAACATGTAGATGTAGTCTATAGAGAGAACATTGAAAGTCTCTTCCCAGTGCAATAGCGATAGCACTGTCAACTGAATTTCATTATCCAAATAGCTTTCTAATCACTGCAACAAGATGAAAACTGTGGACTCTCTCTCACTTTCGCTCTCGCTCGTTTGCAGATTATTCTGGGCTGGGCCGGCGACAGGGCATGGGTGAACGCGTCTATCGTTTATGCGGTGTGCATGGCGCTCTGCGGTGCTGTTACCGCTCTGATACCCGTAGTTGTCAACGACTACTATACTCTATGTGCAATCTCTGGTGCCTTTGGATTATTCATCGCAGCAAATTACAGCCTCACTAGCATCATCCTTGTCGAGCTGATCACCTTGGAAAGATTCACGAACGCTTACGGCCTTCTGTTACTGGTGCAAGGAGTCGCTAATCTGATGGGTCCCCCGCTAGCTGGTAAACGTTCGATCTTGGGACATTTTATCACGATCTCGTCCTTTTGGCAGATCCGAATTTTTCTAGTCTAATAGACCTGACGACATGTACATATTCGTCACAGTCAGTTATCTTTTCATATCAGTGCGTCATATTGACGCGATATCTCGAAGCGAAAGTGTTCAACTTTGTATTCCGACCCTCCACAGGGTGGCTGTACGATATCACGGGTACGTACGACCTGTCCTTCTACTTGGCCGGGTTATTCATCGCGTTGAGTGGTGTGCTGTTGCTGGTGATGCCTCTATTCGGCTTGTATCGACGATACCGGGATGGATCTAAGGAGGAGGCAACCGACAAGGAGTTTACTGCGATCAACAACGTGTAAATACGCCGAAATTTATTGTGAGGGGAGCCAGCCAGAGACGCCACAAGCGTGCGGCCGCGGCGCGCCGGATTCCAATTGCAGTTGGTAATCGCGGTGTCACGAGGGAATTGCGACAGCTCGCGGGAATTGCCAACGGGCACTTGTTAATTTCATAGCAGTATCGCTCCGCGACGCGACGTACAATAATCATACGCGAGTCGCTCGAGCCGGCTGTGGTGTATTACGTAATTATAAGTTTGATGAAATGTCCACCATCACCACCACTACTACAACCACCACCACCACCACCACCACCACCACCACCACCACTATCATCACCCTCCCCCCATCCACCACTTCTGCGGTCAGTCACTCCGTCGACTTTTTCCCCCGACCACATTGACTAAATAACGAGTGAGCGAACGAACGAACGAGCGAACGAGCGAGTGATCGAGCGACTCACCCGAGGAATGTTTACGTAAGATAGATCGTGACAAGGTCCGCGATTCCGCATAATTATCAGTAATCGACACTTTCGCCAAAAAATTTCGCGCGAGGAAATAATCGGAATCACAGCGTTAAATCTTTTAAATCGTCGCGCAAGATGGGGATTATATTCCGTGTGTGTGTGTGTATGCATGTATGAGAGAGAGAGAGAGAGAGAGAGAGAGAGAGAAAATGAGTGAACATAATTTTAATTATTTACGATATGTAGCGTAGGATGATATTACGATATAACGAGTAATATGTACATGTACAAATTAGGCAAACACACACACGCCGCTCGCAAGAGAAATTTTACGAAGTCGCGGGAGAACTCTCGCCGGATAAAATCCGCACGCGGGAGTTTGCGCGAATCGCCGTCGATCGATTGTACCTTGCTCTTAAAAGGGGTGATGAACGGCCATAGTAGCGTGGCATCGATTGTAAGTATATTGTTTCTCGAATCTCAGGATATACCGACTACAATACACACACATGCACACACACGCACACACACATGAATATATATATATATATATATATATATATATATATATATTCACATCACACATTTATATATATTAACACACATATATATATATGTATAAATTCAAAAATCGTCATGGCCGGTGTCCTCGCCCTTTACATGTACAGAGAAAGAAATCGCACGGATTCTATATATGCTTCTAACCGCTAATTCCTCTGTCGAGCAAAGTCGAGTATCGCTGGTGGCAGTCGTAATTGCCTTCCGCTTTGCGTGTTTTCACGTTCTTCCATGCTCAACCCGTATCGGCAGACTTGCCTTGTCCATGCTCGAGCAACTCGTTCGATTGGCCAATCACCCGGAAAAAGAACACAGGTGAGGTGAGGGTCGAGTGTAGAAGGTCTTAGGTCCGCCAAGCGGAAGGTATCGTTGCCACCGAGTGTACCTTGGAAGGTAGGCCGTACGACTGAAAAAATATCACTCGCCTTCTTCCCTCTCCTCTCCCTCACCCTTGCCTCATGACGCCAAAGTTATTGTAAATTAGTTTACCGTGCGCCGTTATATCCTCAGTCACATTGTAATTGTCGTCGCGCATCCCTTGCGAAGATTCGCGCGCACGCGCGCACGTCACCTCTGTGCATTTATCAATTTCGTATTATATTTTTTTCCGATGAAGTGTAAATACGCACGCGGCCGCGTGTAATTTTAATCGAGCGATCACGTGGCGTCGCGTTACGTAGTATAGCTTAATCGCCGATCGTTATGTTGGCATTGCGCCGCGTCACGCAGCGCGACGTTGATCGAAGTCGCGCGACATGCTAGTGTTTCGCCAACGTCGAAAATTCATACTCGACATTTTATTTATTCTCCCTTTTGCGCTCTCCGCGGTGAGTGCGAGTGCGCAGAGGCATCGTTATGTTGTTGCGACGGACATAGTCGTGGACGCATCGTTACGTTACAACGAACGTAAAGTGTATGTGTCGCGTTTCCTCTTTGTTTTTTTCCATTGTTTTCTCTTTTTCTGTAATTAGCGACTGATCATGCGGAAGCCGAGGGAATGAAATTGGCTGTTTCGACGTAATGGAAAGTTCTCGTTTGGTAGAGAGTGCGGCGAACGCGTTTCGTTTGGACGGTACACGTCCATGAAAATACGACGTGTGTGCGTATAGCTCTTTTCTGTGATCGTAAACTTGCCTCTTTATCAATTTCGCGAGCTACAAATAGACTACTACCTCCGTTACGTACATGCGTGCGTGTGTACGTGAATATTCGTCCTTCTCGATTGTAAAGTGTCGTTTCCGTTTGCATGTAGATTACACACCACACATACAGCCATGCAACACACACACACATATACACACGCACGCACGCACGCGCGTGCACACACACACACACACACACACACACACACACACACACACACACACACACACATACACGCGCGCCCATACACACAGTCGCTCTTTTGTTTATATTATTAAAGAAGAGAGGAATGGACACAAGCGTTGGAAGCTTTTCGGCTCTGTCGATGTATTAATGGACGGACAGAGTGAACGAACAAGAAAAAACCAATTGTAGATTTTACGCAAGCAGCACAGCATGAGAGTGCGTCGGTAACGAAAAGTCGATCGCCCCAGTGTGCTGTTATTCTGTAAGCTTCTAACGATAATAACTTTCTCGTCACGTGTCGTTGCGCAAGATATAACGGGTCATATAATAGCCGTGCAACGGCGCTTTATGATACCGATATTGTCGATAACAGTCATTACGAGATAAGCACACTGGAGAGAGTTTCGAATCGCGTGTGTCGTCAGCTGCGAAGGAAAATGAAAACTTTGCCCTGCATTCCAACGAAGACCGAAGACGTCGGAACGAAGTAGAAGTTTAAAAAGAAACAAAAAGGCTAGTCACACAATCGCAATTTGATTACGAATATTTTAGGTAACATCGTAAGAAAGAGAAAGAGAGCGGGAGGAGAGAGAGAGAGAGAGAGAGAGAGAGAGAGTGAGTGAGACAGAGACAGAGACGCAGATAGAGAGAAAGAAAGAATGAAAGATTCCACAGAATTTTATATTACAAAGATTTTTCTCATAGTATATATCTTGCCATAGGAATACACGTAAGTATAACATTACGAGGCCTTTATACAAAACAAGAATACGGAGAATATTTGCTGCTTTCAGATATTAAGAAGAGAAGAGAGAGAGAGAGGGAGGGAGAGGGTAAGAAATTAAATTGATTAGGCACCTAATAAAAAACAAAAGAAAAGAGGAAGAAAACGCCGTTTCGAATTCTTCAGATTAGTGCCGTGCCGACCGCGCGTGATCTGGTACTCGAAAGTATAAATCGCAAACGCGTATTCTCCGGAGATTTTAAAGGAGAGACGTGTACGCGCGTCGATCGGTGTCTTATTACTAATCGTGTCCGGTGCCAAGTCTAAATTATACGAGTGTAATAACTTGTTCCGCAGCACATATGCTCGCAATTAGACATCAAGCATCACACACGTACGCAGCCTTACGTACGGCCGTTCTACGAATCACACACACGCGCGCGCGTATAAAGCAATATTTTAATATGAAAGGGAGAGTTTAAGAAACAAAAAAAAAATGGAACAAAAGATGTATAAGAATTGCGTATTTCGTATTTACGATACTGGGTCGCCGGGCTTCGCGAGAGACTGACGACTTATCGGTAGTATTTAAGCGATAGCTATTAAGACGAGGAACGGGACGCAAATAGTCTGTGAAAGAGTGAACGAAGACTTTTCAAATAGATTAATCGATGTAGAATCCTGTGAGTGATTCCTTCCAGCGAAGAGAGAGAGAAAGAGAGAGAGAGAGAGAGAGAGAGAGAAGAAGAGAGAGAAGGGCTAATTAAAAGGAAGAAAAAAACGAAAAGAAAGAAAGGAGCCAAGTGTAGACGTTTTTAGCTGATAACGCAATCAGCATTCCACTTATATATTATATACAAGAGACCGCGAGGTCGTTTAGAAGTTTGCCATTCTTACGACGAAATTCCGACGAGTCTTGGGACAATTCTATCCCCGGTTCTATCGATTGTATTCATGACAATTTTAACCGTTATTCAATTAGATCGCATCGTATCGGTCTAGTGACTCCGTATTGCGCATTGCAATCCAACTATCAATTTACAGCATATACTTTTAACGTTGTCTCCGATACCGATATTATTGGCGTAAAAAATCGTTGCGGATTTTTCAACTTGAACGTTCTTGTTGACTCTCTTAAATATTACGCAAGACGAATCTCTACGTTTAGTCTTAAATGTATACGTAAATTCACTTACAGCCGACGAGCTGCGATCCCCCGTACATATTTCGAGGACGAAGTACGCGTCGATTCGGTTTTTTTCCCGTGCATCTGCGTGTGTATCGGAAAGAAATATCCGAGCATGATGACTCGAATAAATGTCGTAGTGATTTTTCGACGATACACTCGTCGCTGCAGTTTATTTTCGCACGCGACAGCGCGCGCACCCTCCACGGAAAAAGAAAAAAAAAAGATTCGTGTGTGACTGAATGGTAGTGAAAGCTCGGTGACGAGAAGCGATCTGTTTCTATTAGACCGCGACCGAGACAACAATTTGTCTGAAGATAATTGACCGATTAAAAACCTACGGAATCTTCCCGTTTTTCCCGATAACCGAGTTGTCCACTCGCGGTCCCTATATCCCAAGCGACTGAAAACTCAGTTACACCACCCAGTCAGAAGCACAATGTTGATTTAACGTCGATGAGGGGATTGCATTTTAACGTCGATTCAACGTTTCATCGATCATTTTAACGTCGAATCAACGTTATAGTTCTGACCGGGCAACGAAATTTATTCCTTTCTTCTCCGTGTGCGCGTCTCGAACTTGTCTACACAGTTGTGCGACGGCTGTTTGTCAAGAACGAAAAACATCCGATTTGGCTTTCTCGCTTCGGCTTCGGTTCTCTCACTATTGTTACCCCGCGATATATTGTTCGTTGACATAGACACACACATACACGTTTAAACGACAGGTATCCCCGCACCGTGCGACTTAAAAAAGCCGACTCTGCGCATTCTGTGCATTATAAAGCAAACGAGGAGAAATAAAGCAAAGGATAATGGAGAGCGGAGATGTTTATTTGCGGCGCAAGCTTCTCGTACAGCGCACGAAGTTGAAAAAACGTTGCTGCGACATTGAAACAATATTGTTGCAATAATTGTTGCAATATCGTTGCAACAATATTGAAGCAATATTGCTGCAACTTGTATGCTGTATGGGTTCTGATCAACGTCTTCCTTCCGGGCGATCATGTCCTTTCGAAGGCTGCGCTGTCTGGAATTCGTACGATTCGAACGGGCCGACTCTCGACAGCAAGAGATCGATACTCGGTATCGCGCGTCGCGTGTGTCGATGTGTCGATTTTCGATTCGATCGGAGCATGCGCGCGTTCAATTACCGACAGCCGAGAGCGGACGTTACGTCCGCACGATCGTCGCTTCGCTGGGTGACGTCCGATGGCGTCGAGTGACGTCGCATGGCGCCGGCTGACATTGATCGTATCGAGTCGACACGGCGCGGCGGAGATAAAGTTTCATCGATTCGTCGTTTGTTCGCGAGTATTTTTAATCTCAGCGCGAAAGCCCGTCTACCGCAGCGACAGAACCGCAGCGACGGACTTGGTGGCGAAAGGTACGTCGATCACGAGAGAGAAAGAGAGACGGGGAAGAAAATTCTCCTCGGCGGGAAACCGCCCGATCGCGTTGAGCGAAATCCTCCGAATTTTCGACTCCGCCACGCCGGCAATGTTATCGCTCGCGTGTTTGTTCTCATTTTCGTCGCGATAATTGTCCGATAATGTCCGATAACATTATCACTGCTCATGATTAACGCTTGTCTCAATGTCGAGCGCGCGCACGTGCTCGTTCGCGTGAAATCGCCGCGCCGGTTCTTCGTGAAACTTTCGTCGGCGGCGTGTTGCATTTTCCCGCGAGAGCATTTTCCGCGCTCTTCCGCGTGCGTTTTCGAAAACGTCGGGTCCGCCGAAAACGCCATGCCGAAATATCGTTTCTTCCCCCCGCCCCCCCTCAACGCTAAATCATGCACCTTTTCCGCGCAAGTGTATAACCCTCCGACATGGCGGAAAATGCAAGCTGCTTCGGAGACTCGCTGTTCTCTTCGCGTTTTATCTCTCCGAAATATGCGCGCGCGCGTTTCCGTCGACTCTCGTTGTGGCCGGCAACGCGCGCCTTCGCCGGCTTATCGCGGACCTCTCGTTCTCGTGTTTTTGTCAATTATACGCGTGAGACGTGATCGATACGGGTGTGTTGAGGCATGGCTGGACGAAAAGACGAGATCGACGGGAAACGGATGTAGGAAGATCGCGAGTTAAAATCTTGTGACGATGGAGAAGACTGCGCGCGCGTGCGTCGGTGACGTCATTGGATACATGATCGACTTCGATAGACTTGTGTTTACAGGTCAACTTCTCGGTTATGAAATATTTATTCGCCGTAATTTATATCAAGTACATTAAACATCCCGTCACGAGCCATCGATCGTAGACGAAAATTCACAGGGTCATATTTTACGGGCGCTCGTATAATTCTGTTCCCATCATGCTTAGTACTTCAACCGGAGAAGTTAGCGCACTTTAACGCTTAAGACTACGAATAAGAGAGAAATATATCCGACGTCTAGGTACTTAAATAACGCAAGTCGCCCTAATTGATCCCGAGCACTAATCCGGGTTGCCGTCCAGACATCTTACGCTACGCGAGCCGCTTAATTGATAGAAAAGTCACCCGGCGAGCGAAAGGTCCCTGCTTCAATTCCCGGTGCAACGACCACCCGCACTCCCGGTATAATTTCCCTCCGTACTCTTCCGAACTAACATTCTCCATTTCTCCCGCGGGGCTTATGTAAAGTGTGTACGCTACTGAGGCGTGCCCACGTTCGCATTGGCGCGCATACGAGGTACGATTTGCCCCGCGATTTTTTCGTGCTGGCTTTCGAGAGACGAGATCGCGGGCGAGGCTCGACTCGTGACCAGACGAGACGAGGTGATCTCAAAACGCTGTTCGCGACGGGTCCAGAGCAGAGACCAGATCAAACGAGACGCGACGCAACGCGACGAAGCGAAGCGAGAGACGAGGCGCGGCGCGGCGCGGCGCAGCTGACACGCGCGTTTCGTCAGAGTGGGAGGTCAGGTACGGCGAGAGATCCTTTTCTATGACGTGGATTCGAGGCCCCTCTGAACCTCGCTCTCTCAGTGTACCGGGTGTTCTCAAGCGAGGCGGTCGTGGCGCTCGTGATCAGCTCGCCCGTGGGAAAGCGACGGAAAAGAAGCGGACAGCGAATGCACGAAATCGTCTTCGCGAGCGGACAACTGCGAGGCAACGCACTGCTGCGACCAACGACGGACCGCGCAAGATTTTTGGTATCCATAATTCGCAAGGCGAGCTGCTCTCTGGTAAGTGGAACGTAAATGTGAGGCACTGTCCCTGACGCGTCTCGCGCACGCTAATTTTTCTTTCTTTATTTTTCTCATCTTCTTCCGTTTCTGCTGCTGTCTTTTGGTCCTTTTTTCGGCGGTACCGTGGTTGCGGTTAGGTGCGGTAGCACTTGCTGTCTGACAGGATCGCGAGCTGACGGTCAAGTTCGTCGAGGAAAAGCGCCGAAAGGAAACGTACATTTCCTCGATGCAATTTCCTCTTCTTCGAAAACTGAGAATTGCGCTTTGTCGAATGTCAACGTGAACGTGGTACGTTTATCCGGTCGAGTCATTGAAAAGTTGTAAAAAATGTATATACATTCCCCTCACATTCGCACCGCATCAATTTATATGAAATTCTTGAAATTCGAAAGTTGACGATAACTTGATTTAGGAAGAATAATTTTTTTCCTTCAATAATTTTTTCTTTTGATAATATTTCAACACGACGTCCAGTTATTCTTCGAGTTCGTTTTCGAAATAAGCGATTTACTTAAGAGCTAGGAAGAAATAGACATTCCGAGAGACACTTAGAAACAATTGAGACGCGAAATAGTCTCTGGTATATATATATTTTTATGTTGGAGTAAATTTTTATTTCAAGCTTTCGTCTGAGAAAAGATAGCCTAGATCTCAAATGGCGCACGTCGGTGTATGTTGTGACGCCCTGCCTCTACTATTAATAATTAATGTCGCAATTATCCTTGTCATTGTTATTATTAATATTTTCTCTCGTCACTGCGAAGGCTTTTTTCGCATTCGCTCGGGCGCAGCGCCGGAGAACCTTGGGCGGCGTGAGAAAACGCCCTTTCATTTTAAGCGATGATGTTCCACGCGTGTTAAATCCGTAAAAAAAGAATTGTGCATATTTCCAAATGCGCTGTTTCCACCAAACCAAATGCGTTGGTTCTTTAAAGGCGCGTTCCGGAATTTATCGCTATTCCGGACGCGGTTTATCGGAAGCGCTGCATTTCAAGGAAGTTGAATGAATCGCGATAACCTGTCGTGTGTGAATGTTTATTTATTCGTCCCGTTTATTGCGGGATTAATGGATCTGAATTTTCAAGTGGACACATATATGCGCGTGCACATTTACGAGCGACAATGCAGAATTGTGTCTGCTTACGTTCCTCGCGTATGTCTAATTTTTGCAGTAATTTCGTTCGCCGAACGGCACGTGATGCAAATCGGGCGCGATAACGTTTCATGATTCATTGAAAATTTACGAGCCGTCATCCACTTTGTGGTTCGCTCAACAGGTAAGATAAGGGATAAATTTATCTTTGGCACAAATCTTTGGCAAATTCGACGAACAATCGCTAATCGTATCGGGATTATCAAAGAGCCGAAACATTATTCACGATACCCTCGACTCGCGAATTGTTATCGCGAGCGACTTTCCATTCAGATACTACTTATATTCGCTTTCTATGTTCGTTCTCTCTATTAATAACGAGACGCTCTTGGAATTGCTTTTTCCTTTTATCTGCGAGCATTTTCGCCAATATTCTCGAGTGCTCAAATGTTCGAGTGTTCCCACTGCGACTCCTCTAAGCCTGATCTCTACAATGTGTTCTCTGCAATCTGTTTCTTATTCTTTATTTTTTTACTGGCTTGTGACATAAGGTTAAAGAAGATAATAGAAAAAATAATAAGCAAAAACCACATAACACTGTGCAATTATGTTATCGACACGTCGATCTCGCAAACGATACTTCTAGTTCTTTCATTATTACATAAATAGACATTTCATCACAGGAAATTTTTCAACATTTTTCCTCGACGTAGCCTACATTACGCGCGCGCGACACCCATTCTCTTCAAAACATAATATGTATTTTATTGTTACTGCCTTCCTTTCTCTCTTTATCTGGCTTTTCCTTTTATCTAGATGAAAGATGCTGCTTAACATTGAGAACCGTCAGCAGACGCATCTCGATTAACCCTTTAACGCCCGACTATTTTATAAGTGTTTTAAAAATGAAATTTGAGTTTTTTTTAACTGAGACCATAAGTAGTGATAACCAAAAAAAAATATCAGAATTTTATATTGGTTTTTTTATCGTTCATTTTTTGTTTATTGGTAAATATGACTTGGATCCTAAAAGCATATACGAAATGAGCAACCTATACAGAGGAAAATGAAGAATAATCTATACGACATAACTCTGATAATCAGCTTGACATTTGTGAGCTGAAATTTTACTATATTTGTGAGTGAAGTTTATCATTCAGAGCATCAAGCTTACTATTTCAAAAGAATATCTTATAGATCACCATTTAGATAGTCAATTGTCCCTTCATTTTTCGGCGCATAAAAAACTGTAGGTCACCAGGTTTCACGAAAATAGGTTGATTTCTCGATTTTCGTGTCCATCATATTGGATTCGCCATTTTGAATTTCTGTATACTTTTAATTTCACATTTTACATCTGAGAGAGCTTCCAGGTGTATAAAATTATAACAAATACCAATCTATTCATTTATAGCGCACTTCTAGATGTCAGTAATAATGCTAACTATGCCTGCTTGGAATTTGACAAAACATATTACCATTAAAACTGAGCTAAAAACAGACTAAACCGAATCTACATACGATCTATGATATATACCATTTTTTAGAAGAAGAATTCACCTTTACGGTGGTGCAAAGAAACCGAAAATATCTCCTTTTTCGACTAAGTTATGGATTCTTAAATGCGTTTCTGCTAACTATAATTAGTTAATAGGCGTTAAAGGGTTAAAGAACGATCAAGCAGATACTTGATTCCGGGCGATTAGATGTTATCCTTTTCGAGCAAATATTCGTACGTTTCAAATATGCAGGTTTATACACGAAATATAACGCTCGCATGTCGCAAACGCAAACGCACTATCGATACGCACCGCCAACAACGTCCTGTCGTATCGATTCGCAGCGCTCGGCGTAATTGTTTCATTCAACCGGCGTGCCGTACGCGCATGATTTGCACAAATTGCCAAAACTCTGTGTCGAGGGTCTGAATTGTTTCAAACCGCCGCGAGGCTGATATTTCAGACTTACATTCTCGAGACTCTCGAGCAGATTCGAGCGAGCGATGAACGAGACGAGACGTTCCATGTAGGAACAGCAGCACGGATCGCATCTTCTCGTCGTGACTTCGGATCGGCGCGGGGCGGCCGAATTTCATCGTGGAAATTTAATATCACAATGTTATTTCGCGGATGGACATTCGCGCGGAAATCGACCGGTCGGTCTCCATGGTGATCACACCCTTCCGCCGACTCTTATATGGCCCTTAGCCACCTACCCGCCTTTCCCTCTTTCGCTCTCTTCCTCTCTGTCTCGCGTCGTCTCGCGAGTGAGGACGCTCGCGTGTGCAAAGTCACGATGACGATTAGAATTAACTTGTCTCCACGGGTTCACGATAAGCGAGTTAACAAAACCCATATAAGGAAAAGACTAACGATCGCGCCGCGCGCGCGGCTCGCATTTCAGACCTGCCGCCGCCCGCTTTTCGTACGGAGATTTTGCAAATTTTGGCGGATTATTGCGTAACCTTGTAAAGACGACAAGCTCGTCAGAAGCTTGTGACCTTCGTCACGTGTGTAACACATCGCAGCTCCTCAGTCTGCTGCGATGATCTCATTTCGCGAGAGTGTTCGAGAAGGAATCGCGGGAAAAATTTCGGAACGGCCTGCCACGATTGATGATTGTCTTCCTCTCTCGCGGTGTATTTATATAATATTCATAACCGACGTTGATTTCTGTGACGTCGTCCTCGTCGCCGTCGCCGGCGTTCTTATCACGACAGGTATTTTGATCCGACGTCTCGAAAGAGCATACTCATAAAATATTAGCGACTCGGTCAGAAGTTTTCAGCTTTACGTCGAAAGTCGACAGTTATGCAATATAGCGGACTATTAATAACCCACCGTTCAACGGGAGACTTCTAATAATAAGACCGTCTACTTTTGATAGTTTCCGAACGTCCGCCAGTGCTCGCGCATTCCGTCTTTTTTTCTCTCTCCTTTTTCTTCTTTGCACGATAAACTTCCTCCTTCTCGCTCCATAATGCGTGATCTCGCCGTAGGTGTACTCGCGCATATGCGCACACGTGTGAGTAATTATACCGGCGTGCTGTTCGCCAATTGTTCGGCCGTTGTCATAAAACGCGAAAATCGCGACGGAATAAAATTCCGAAGCGGCGGGATGAAAGTGAGTAAAGGAGGAGTAAAAGTAAGCTCCGAAAGCTCACAAAGACGTCGGGTGCGTACGAGCAGATGACGCGCGCGTAATTCTCCTTGTTACCGCACACAACCCTCGCGAGAAAGTCCATCGCGTGAAATACGCGAAACACGAGATATCATAATCCCGCGTGGCAGTCTCATTGTTCTCGGTTCCGTTCGCGGTGAATTTTCGCGCGTTTAATAATTGTGCCGGGCGGTTGCGGCGGAACCTCAAGATGAAACGCGTCGCGTGACCAATTAACGCCAACAGACGTGTGATTGAAGCGCGTCTCGGTGTGTTATAGGGAAATATTACTAATTAGCGCGATTCTCGCACGGTTTTCAACAACGAACACGGTTCCTAACATTTCGCTCGTTCTCCGGGGATTTGTGCACGCGCGCACTATTTCTGCGCTTTTTTGCCTGCAGCTCTTTCGATCGATGATCGATTGTAGAGAAGTCGCACGGAACAAAAATGACTCGACACTTCAAGTACAATGTAACCGACTTCTTTCCCACAACGATAACACCTTAGCGGGCAATTATCCTCAGCGAGAATTGGCACGCAGCACGTGACGATGTTTGTCTCTATTCTAATCTAATTCAAGGGAGAAGTCCTCCGCCGGCACTAAATTCGAGCACTTACCCGCGCGCGCTTCTATACTTACGCATCTTCTCAGAGGCGGTTCCCTTTCCTCGTCCTTGAGATTACTTGGTCTTCAAATTTCCTGATCCGCTTCTTTTTCGCCATCTGAAAAAATATTGGCGTTCCTCGTATAAACGGAATGAGCACCTGCACCTTGATCAGACAAATTTGATTATTTATTTACACAGCAGTCGTCTAATCGACCTCTGAGACAATTTTCAACAAGTAATCACACGTTCCTGAAATCGTTTCGCAGCCGAACAAGCGAGCCGAAGGTGCGTGCATGCTGAGTCCCGTGCGGTCGACGTTCCGTGAGTCATTCAGGATCGTCCCGAAGGTCCTTATGGTAACCGGCGGACAAGGTGGATATCTCCCCAGCGGGATCCAAAGGCTGAAGGGCTGGCTGCGTCGGTGGATCCATTCAGCAATCACTTACATCTAGAGGAACGATGGACAGCGGGGATGAGATTTCTTCCTTGCGGGATATTAGGGAAGTAGATCGCGGTGGCGACTACCACCGCAGAAACGGGAACAACAACGTCGACAGCAAGCGCAACGGCAACAACAATTGTTATAATCGTCTGGCGAAGGGCCAGAGAGAGAATAACTGCCAACCGGCGCAGAAGGCGCCGTTAGTCGGCTGGCGAAACGGAAGTCCCACAATATGCCCGAGTTCCGTCCAGAACAGTGCCTATGTCGAGCTCGCCAGGCTCGACCCGACGCATGAGGAGGAGCTGAGCGAAGTGATCATGTTGAACGAGCTGAATTCAGAACGAAGCGCACCGAACAACACTTTGTCTCCTCGCGAGGATCTCTCTGATTTAAAGACCGACAAGGGTCCGAGTAAACAAGACAGAGATTCCATCGACTCCGAGAGTTTCCACAATCTGGAGAACGAGTGCTCCATTGTGATAGAAGAGAAAGAACGCAAGAAACCGAAAGTGCCAGACGGCGGTTGGGGCTGGATGGTCGTGTTGGCGTCGTTGGTTATCTCCATGATAGCCGACGGTATCTCCTTCAGCTTCGGTCTACTTTACATTGAGTTCCTCCACGAGTTCGGTGCCTCCAAGGCCAAGACCGCCTGGATCGGCTCGCTTTTCATGGCCGTGCCTCTTTTATCCGGCCCGATCATGTCCGCCCTTGTGGACCGCTACGGATGCCGCAAGATGACCATCGCCGGCGGCCTGATATCGGGCCTGGGTTTTATATTGAGTAGCTTCGGCAACAGCATCGTGATAATGTATTTGACTTTCGGGGTGATCGCCGGCCTCGGTCTCGGCCTGTGCTACGTCACCGCAGTCGTTAGTATTGCTTATTGGTTCGACAAGAAGCGGACTTTGGCTGTGGGTCTTGGCGCTTGCGGCACCGGCATCGGTACCTTTGTCTACGCTCCGATGACCACGTACTTTATTGAGGAGTACGGCTGGCGAGGCACCTGTCTGCTTCTGGCTGGCACGTTTTTCAACATGATCGTTGCCGGTGCCGTGATGAGGGATCCGGAATGGTGGATATTAGAGCAACGTAAGCAGGAGCAAGCCGCACCGAAGAAGTCCCACTGCAGATCGGATGACACCAAGTCGGAAGTGAGCCCGCCGGATGAGTTCCCGGGTGTTGACGAGCTCCGAAGGCTGCTCAGAAGCGAACATGTGCCTGAATATTTCGTACAGAGTTTGACCACCACAGCGGCGACCGTCGATGGCACGAAGGGGAAGGCCTCTTTTAGAAGCGTTGTTAATCTGCCGACTTTCATCAAGCGAAGCGAGAAGGTGAGTAATCGATTTTCCTATTTCCTATTTCCTCGTTGCTCGACCTTGACTCTACTTGTCGTAGAGCGACGATCGTCTCGCATTTCTTAACAAGGTTTACGAATAAATAAATTTATTAATGTTCCCTTTCGAGATTGCAGGTGCCTTTGGAAGCATTGGAGCTGTTATTGTCCAATTCTAGACTCTACACTGTTATCTTGGAGAATTATCCTAGTCTTCTACTTTGTAGAAGTTCGTCCGATAAACAGCTGCACGACTCGACCGGAGAGATTCCCGCCAAAAGCGGCATTACCATGTCCATGAGGTTGGTTTATTATTTAGTTAGTTACATGCGCAGACCTGTGGCAGATTTTAGCTTGAAATACTTCGCTGCAGAAACTTCTCCGCAAAACTTTCTTACCAAACGCTTTTCTGTGTATGTGTGTGTGTCAAACACTTGGAATATTACAACTTCTGAGTTGTGTCACGTAATCTTTATTACCCTTTGCGAAGGCTTAAACGAGCGACGGAACCGAAAGTGATCATCGAGCAAAGTAAAGATTCCCGTTCGTCACCTCCTCAGGTCTCAACGAGACCCTCCGGCAAGTCTAGGAAGGATTCAGAGGAGAATGATCCTTTAATAGCAAAAGAAAGCGCGCAGATGGTAACAAAGAGCGGTTCCTGAGTGCTGACCGCATACTCGTCGCAATGTATCATGCGAGAATTTTTCAGACCGCCGGTCCAGTGGAAAAATCGAAATCCGCGTTGAAACGTAACATCGTCAATGATGGCGGCGTTGTCAGGACGGACTCGTTGCCTTGGCTCAGACGACAGTTCAGCACCAACACTCACTATTTTAAAGACATCAGAGTGCACAGAAATTCCGTCATGTATCGCGGTGCCGTCCTGAATTTACGAAAATACAGGCTGAAGGCGAGCAGTTGCCCGGACATCTACACCAACAGTATGATTACCCTGGCTAAGGAAAACGAACAGGTATTATTTGTGAAGCATTGGAAAAAAAGGCTTGAAATAACGTACGCCTTGTTTCTCGATAGAAATGGTACGACGAGCTAGTGGACTTGCTGAAAGGCATGATGGACTTCTCCATGTTCCTCGAGCTGCACTTTTTGCTGCTGTCGTTGTCGACGATATTGCTGTTCACCTGGTTTATCGTACCATATTTCTACCTAGCGGAACATCTCACTAGAAACGGCTACTCCGAGTCCGATGCCGCTAATCTTCTCAGCATCATTGGCATAACCAATACAATTGGAATGGTAATGTCAGATGACGTTTCACCTTCGAACTATGAATCTTTTCACACGTAACGTTATTGTTCTCAGATTGGATTGGGTTGGGCCGGTGATCAATCGTGGATGAACGTTAGCAAGACGTATACATGGTGCCTGATAGCTTGCGGTGCGGCTACTATATTGATGTCCTTTTTCACTTATCACTACACGTTTCTAGTCGCCAGCACGGCAGCTTTTGGCCTCTTCTTCGCCAGCAACTTCAGCTTTACGCCTGTTATACTAGTGCAGCTGATTCCCTTGGAGCGGTTCACCACCGCTTACGGCCTTACCTTGTTGTGTCAAGGAATCGGCAACCTTCTCGGACCTCCGTTGGCTGGATGGCTCTTCGACTTGACCGAGTCTTGGAATCTGTCTTTTTTCATGGCTGGCGGTTGGATCATTCTCTCCGGAATTTTGATTGGCATTATACCGTACACGAAGAACCGAAAGATTTTCGGCAACGGACCGATCGAGATGGAGCGAACGAATGGCAGTGATAGCTTGGCCTAAGACGTAGTATACTCAATGTGCTTAAAAGCGCGAGTATTATTACTTGAAAATCTAGCATGAGATACGATTGTTTACTCAGGCAAATTTTTATTCAACCTACGAATCTCACCACGGTCACACCGGACGAGCAGTGCTTCATAGAAAATGTAGATTACTTATCATATAATGAGACCTTGAAAATTTCTCCATATAGTATCCAAGTATCTTTCTGCATGCATGCAGTGATATTTTCTTTGTACTTAAATTAATCATCGTTCATGTCGAATAGATCCATTACTTACATGACGATGCATTTAATATATATACACTATTGAATACGCACAAACTTTACTTTACGAACTCTTTTATAGTCTAAACTATACATGTAAATTTTATAATACAACTCCAAACTCGTGACTTAGACAACCAGTAATAATTATTCTAAAAACACACAAGTAAAGAGTTTGCACTAATGATGCAGGATTATAAAGCAGAATCCAGAAAGACAGAGAGAGAGAGAGAGAGAGAGAGAGAGAGAGAGAGAGAGAGAAAGCAAGAAGAAATATATTTTATAATGAAAAAGGAAAATGTATGGAATGTATGAAAAGGAATGTATGGAAAAATTTACTTCTACAAGAAATAATGTAAATCGCTAAAAGGAAAGGCATCTTTTAATTTAACAGGGGCGACATCGACGATTTGTTGACGATTTGTGACATTCGTCTTCTACGTAACTAAGCGTCAGGCGTCGTGTTACTTTTGCACGTTGTCCGTCGCATAAATATGTTTTTCATCATTTTTCGTCGAAATGTAAAAAACTGTTGACATTGTTAATCCATTGTTAATCCAAAGATTAGATAAGTAGTCGATTAAATGATAACGGGGATTTTAATGTCCCTCATGGGAACCGCAAACGTCTGCGACGAAACTTTGCAATCAGATTGAATCCAAAAGTCGAGGTGCAAAAAACGCGATTCTCCGGAGATATATCTCCGGGGATTGCGTCACACAACATTGTGTGACATCGAACACTTTCTATGACAACATAAAGATGTATAGCACATCCCGTCATTTTGCGACGTCAACGTCTCATTTAAAATTCCAATATCGTTTAGCCACGTGTAAGAGGATGAGTAAGAGAAAAAGTTGACGCGCCAGTGCATGTCCTTGAATACAAAATTGTTACTTAAAAATTCTGACGCTGTGCCGTCGAGTCTAGAACCACGTACTCTTTCGTACACGCGCGCACACACACACACACACACATATACACACACACGCACGCATGTATTATCTTTTCGACAAATACATTGGCTTTAAATATCAAGTAACAACACGCGATTAATCGATTACTAATCGGCTACTACTCGACAGAAAGAAGCTCGTTGTGGGAAAACTCGACGCGGAAAATTCCAAAGTCCTATCGACGACCCGTGAGCTTCCCTTTCGAGTCGAGTGCGTGACGAGTCGTATCAATATCCTGGAGATGTCGTCGGACTCAGCGGACTAGGACTTGAACTTCGGCTGAGCGTCCGCGGAACGCCCAAGATGGTAGCGAGGTTTTGCACGCTCTTCGGGAACGTTCGCGCGATGATGAAGTGCTGAGGGCCGATCAGCGCGTCTCCCATTATGCCGAGGCGCACTGCGTTCCCGTGCTTGTGCAAGGTCATAGACATATCTACGAGTAAAGACATATGTCTGTACATAAACCGGGCTTCAAGCAACACATTTTGAACACTATGTAACTCGAAATACAGCAGATGTCCAATGAAAAAAGGCAAAGTGATAAAGTAAAAGCCGAGTTTTGCACTCTTAAGAGCATCAACATTGATCGCGAGTTTGCGAGTTCGCAACTGCCTCATAGATATCAAGTAATCGAAATTTACTGCAGTTCCCTTGCGGTGGCCGCCAATAAACCGCGGTGTCTACCCCTTCGACGGGTAAATCTCCGTCCACGTGCGTCAGGCAGAAAGAATATCTTTTGGTGAGTTGGTTGAGCAGCAGCTTCAAGAGGACAGAAGGCAAACAGGACGAAATCACTCCGCGGGACGTTTCCGCCGCCGTGATGGCGTAGATCGCACTCTGCCTGGACCTGGCGTCATGGACGTTCTTCTGAATAACCTTGGGGAAACAAGCGCGTTGAGAAAATCGCTCTCGCAGCCTCTCGGTGATTATTCCTACCTGCAGTATCTCGATGAGATCGTCGTTGAAGAACGGCGTCCTGATGGGTAATGCCAGGCACAGGATACCCCGGGCCTCGTGATTCCGCAGGAAGATCGCCCGTTGGCTCACAAATTTCACGGTCGCGAACACATTGTTCGGTATGTTGATCGTCGAGTGCCTGAAGTACTCCTTCAGGGCGTCCACGGTGGCCGTCAAGAGGATCTCCGCCTCGGTCGCGCCAGTTACATTGGCGATCTTGCGGACGAGCTCGACGTCAACTCTCTCCGACCAGGCCACTACCTTTCTGCCGCACGGGGAGATGGTCTGCAGCCGATTCGACTGCGGATGCTTGAAGAACAACTCCTCGAGGATGACTTTGGGCGTCGTTACGGCTATCCAACTGATGGACACTGCCTCCCGCATCGCTTGGAACATCAGCGGGAGGTAACACCATAGCGTGTACGTCAGGGTCTCCGGGTGGCAATGCTTGCGCTGCGAATTCAGAGCTTGCAGCTCTCGTAGGAGCAGAACGGGCGTCTTCAGTAACGACGTGATCATGATGTACCAGGACCACGTGACGAACGAGCAAAACACGTCGACGGGGTTGAAGGTCTTGAGGACGGAGTCGAGTACCATCCTAGGGGAGAAGTTTCGTTTACTCGACTCGCGTCGCACGATCGCCAGGAGCTCCGGGAACCTCAAGCCTTCGGTCTTTCGGCATTGTCTAGGGAAAGTTGCGAAACGAATTACAGTTCGAAGTCTCGAGCGATAGCGCGACGTCGATTGTTTATGTTTGGTCTTGAGCGTAAGCCAACTCCTCTATGTTATTTTCGAGTGTCAGATAAGAGGCTTAATGTCGCTCAAAATGATTTCTCTTATGTTTGATCTCTTACCGCGGATGGATTATTTGGCGTTTCTAATTATAGAATGCCTTGTAGAAAAGAAGATGTAAAATATTTTCTCTGATAGAAGACGAATTGTTAAGCAAAGGGAAGAGAGAAAAGGCAGGATTAATGAAATGAAGTCGTTACACTCGAATGGCGGGGGAACAAACCGAATACCTGGCCAGCTCCTTCAAGGTGCAGACCAGTACTATCATCGCGATCTTGCCGCACTGGAACAGCCCAATCCGCTTCTTCAGGATCTCCGGCCGCTCGATGGGGTCATTATTGTAGAGGAAATCGTTCCAATAGTTGCTGAAGCTCTCAATCAGCATCTGCCTAAGACGCGGCAAAGCGGAAGGCGCGGTGTACAAATTCGTGAAGGGTGAGTCGCTTTCTAGGCATGTCCAGTCGTCTGTCGAGTACTTCAACGGCAAGAAGTCCGCCAAGGTCAGATGCTCCTGTCGCAGTAGCAAGTGATGCACTCGCACCAGGCACACCTGACACTCCTCTCCGTTCATGAGGCAATTCACTACATGCACCTGCCATGGCGGCAGCCTCGCCGGCAGGAACTTGGACGTGACGTCACTTACGTAATCCTATGACAAGGGACGCAGTCGCGTGTCACCCAGCCAGACAACACAAACTTCTAAGACGTTCGACGACGTCTGAGACGACGTCGAATGTCTCAACCGGGCAGAATTTCATAGCAAAAATTACTGTAGATTTTTGTACCCGAGAGAAACCTGTCGATCCTGTCTTCGTTTTTATTCTTTCATTTCATTGTATATTATTTGACAACCTAAAGTTTATTGTTGAGAAATTCACTGTTTCTTAGTAAAATTAGCCTTACAGAGACAGCCTGTAACTGCTAAGCTACTAAAGGTCCGATGAAATCCTATAAAGGACTTTATAGGAAAATCGCGATAGTATTCTCTCCGTGTAAGAGAGAAGTCCTTTGGAAAGTTACGCAGTCCGGAGCCGTTACCGCAGGAGAATCTCAGGTTTGGCTGACCTGTATGTTGCTCTCGGTGATGGGCCGACCGCGGAACAAGCCCGGGGACTTCACGAGGTGGCTGTCGACGGAGAAGTAGTCGAGCTCTTTCCACACGTATACGCCCCATCGCGTGAACAGGTTCGACCTGAGGAGTCTCCTGCTGGAAGCGAGATGCGCCAGGTGATTCCTCGCTCCATCCGCGATTGAGCGTCCTTGCACGAGGAGCGTGAAGATGCCCTGCGTCATCCATCATCGTGATCGTGACGATCGTTGAAAATCGCTCGCGGCCGTCGGACCCAGCCGGTCGCCGATATACCTACGTGGTTTCGTCCTTGATCCAGGATGCTGCGGATGCTATTGTGCTCCACCACCACGTAGCTCGGATACTTCCACCTCACGAAGCGTACCCGACATTTCCGCGTCCACTTCACTACTCAAATACATAGCAGAACATACATAGCAGAAGGGACGCGCCACTGCGAAGAATCCGAGCCGAGCCGAGCTCGGAATTTTTATATTTCCTTTCTTTTCCGTACGCGAATTCACGCGAATTATACAGGCACGTTGGAAATAATTAAGTTGATACTCTTTCGACGTGGGACAATTGTATAACAAATTTTCACTTCTGAGCTCCACCGATGCGCGAAAGCTCGTCTTCGCTTATTATTTGACGCTGAAATCTTGTGACCGTTCGTTGCGAATTACGGATTAACAAGAATCAGAAGTACAGTGTCGAAACGTCGAGGGTGAGAACTTGTTACGTTTGAATAAATTGATAATTATAAAAAATAACGTGCAAAAGATCCATTACTCATCAGGTAGTCGTCCGTCATCGTTTGCGGAGCCGAGGGTTTAACCAAGGTGTTTTTATCAGAGTTAATTACCTAAGTACGCGATAATGAGGAGCGGGACCAAAAGTATCGTCAGCGCGAGACTGAAGCCGAGATTCACCATTGAGGAGATACCGAAGCCGATCATGACCTGCTTCGCGACACGGTAACTCTCCGCCGACGAGACAAGAAAACGGAATTTTGTCGAACGAAGAGGAACCTCAGGCCGGAAGTGAGTCGCACCCTTCTTGCAATTTTCGGCAGCCCGCTGCTGACCGGTGATGTAAGCTGGCTTGCACGCAGCGTGAGCCGCGACATCCGCGTTCGTACTGCGGTCCGCCCAACGATTATATTCCGAGTTTGACCTTACGACCCGTTGCAAAAAAGGCCAAGCGGACGCTAGAAAGAAAGAGAGAAAGATATACTGCTCTTGCATCTGCCGTCGTCATTGCTTGTCGCAGCAAGAGAAGCGACTTATCATTGGTAACAAGTAGCCGTGCGACAGAAAGAGCGACAGGGAGAGAGAGAAAGAGAGAGAGAGAGAGAGAGAGAGAGAGAGAGAGAGAGAGAGAGAGAGAGAGAGAGAGAGGGAGAAGGAAAGATAATGCCGGTCCGGGATCATTCGCGTGGATGAACACGGATGTTGAGACGGTCGCAAAAAAGATAGCGCCCTGCTCTCTCGAACATTGTATCGGCACGCACATTGAAGCATTCCTCGAGATATCAAACGCGAAATTCGCATCGTTACGCCTTGAGTCCGCGCAAAGAAGCTGACCTCTCCTCTCCTGGCATCTCGCTCTCGCGATTTCTTCGCCGAGCTGATAATGTCAGAGCAATTTGTTTATAGCCGTTATTGACCATTAAAAAGAGCGTTTTCCAAGCGAGTAGAAGTATATTGTTCGCTGATAAAAAACTGACGCGGCGAGATTGTTGTGTTGAAAGTCTACGCGCAGTCGCCAATGAATTTTCCATCCATCAAACGTATTTTTTATCTATCGTGCAATTAAAGAATAATTAAGGAACGGAATACGGTTGAGAAACGCTGGTACGCAAGCCACATATGCACTTGACGCAACATTGTTATTAATTATTATTACATTATTTCACAGAGAAGACTTTAATTTGAGAAATTAACGAAGAAATAACGTAACTGAAGAAAAATTTACGTTCAAATTTACATTGTTCGGTCTCGCTACTGAAAAATAAAAGGATTAATTTCTCTTCGATCAATTGTCGGATAATGTTGCTACATAATGAAAATATAAAAATTCGTCTGATTGCGGTTGAATCGTATTATACGATCTCGATTCTCTGACAGTGACGATTCAAAGACAGTGGCGGCTCGTAGCGGAGACTTCGAAACTAAAAAAAAATAACGGGTCTAACTTTAACGCAGGCCATAAGTTGTCCTTTAGTTGAGATTCGAACCTTGTTCAGCCGAGATTCAAACCAAGTCGGGACGAAACTCCACGGCACCGTTAGATGACGCTAGGTGACTCGTCACGCGTTTCGGAGTATATATAGCCGATTGCTTGTTATTTCAAAGCACAATTTCAAAGAGCCGCGCCATTGTTGCTACCGGCAGGTCGAGGACGTGGTTAAACATTGGCTCAGATGTCCTTTTTATTCCCACATAATGCGACCGGACGCGTAAGAGGTTCGTTATCTTCAAGTTGTAAACGGACAGATATCTGCTCTTTAGAAAAAAGATCAAAAATACCTAGCTAGGTTAACGCTCGCTTCTTATCGAAGATTAATAGTCCGCTTCCCCTGCCGTTTGAATCATAGCGCTGTCAAAAGTCCAAGCATCCAACAGAGCAGATTTTAAGGAAATTTGGACAAGGTACAAATATCGTGTTATTCATTCCTCCGTAATATCGCGTCATTTTTTCCGCGCGACGTTTATTTTTCTTTTTCGTATGCACCGCTACTCGTCGCACGGATTCGCGCGCGAATAACAAACAGCAACGTCGCTCGTCGAAAGGTACGACGCAGCTTGTCTCGGAAGCGAGATAAGACGTCAATAATATGTTCGCTTCGAAATACTCGCGAAACGTCGCAGGTCAAGACGCAATCGCTCTCACGTCGCGTCGCAAGCTAGTCTTATAAAATCATCCTCGCAACCTCAGGTCGCCTCTCGGACGTGTTGCGGCGCCGTCCAGAAATCGAGAGCATCGGCCTGAAAAAGCGCCAAATCGTCCGGCGGTATCGGCGGACGTTGTTAACGCGAGGACGACGATGTGTGTGCAGCGGGCCGACCGTTTGGCGCAGCCGCAGGTGAGATGGCGCTGGCGCCTCGGGGAATCTCGTCTCAGTGAAAATGGAGCCGCTCGAGTGAAGGTGGGTGATTCTGTGCGCGCGTGAGCCCGGAAAGTGCTATTACTCGGAGATGTGGCAGGATCTCGGCGGTCTGGGCGGCGTAGGAGTGAATCCCGGTGCTCATCAGGTCGAATTCGGCACGACAGGTGAGAGATACCGCGGTATCAGCGCCGTTCACAGCCAGCGTAACGCCACTTCTCGGACGAAGCTTCGAGGAGTCTTCCTTCCCGGTAAAGCGCATGCTCCCAACGCGCCCGTGTGGTGCATCTGTGTAGGACGCGCGGGGACGTGTCGCGTGTACGCACGTACGACGACGGCGTACGCGTAGTAAACAAAACGGGGAACGTCCTGGATCCGCCGAGGCGGAACTCCGGAGGATATCGATGCCGCGTCGCGGTTACTTCGTCGCCGTGCTCGGTCGATCGCGCGACGTCGTATTCCCGGGCTGGACCTTCGGAGTTCTTCCCACCTAGCGGTTCCAACGGGATTCGCAGAAAGTACGATGAGCATTAGTCATCGCGCGAATACTCGGGATTCCCGGGGAGTAAGCCGAACACGCAGATAACACGCGACGGATCTTGCATGAAAAAGGCTCATCGATCATCAATGAAGCGTGGCCGCGCACGACGCGCGGATATCGAGCCCGTTATAGCCCGTCACGCGTCTCGACGGTCTTAATTGTTTCGTTCCGTTGTTGCGGCGTGTTGCGGCCGAGCCTAACCTAAATCCCTCGCTCGAGGCGAGCGAGTCCGATCCACCCACCCCGAGAGGAGAGGAGAAAAAGAAGTGTACGCGCGTACTCGCGTTTACGTAACTCAACCTTAACCCGAACGTAACCTAACCCAACACAGCCTACGTGAACTACGATTTCAGAAGCCATACGATATATCGCGACGCGCGACGCGTTTGAATACATGAAAAGCTCCGATCTTCATTCGACACACGAAGAATACTTTTTTTTATTGGAGCCGTATCCGGCCGTAATCGGACGGAAATCAGGGCTGATCGAAGGGCCGCGAGATCGCGACAATCGCGGATTAACGCGCGGCGAACGTCGTCCCCGCGGCTCACACGTAGCCTTAATTCGAAAGCTCTATTTTTAGACCTTTCGGTAAATTGCTGCTAACGAGGCCTTCGTTCGGCTTAACAACGGGGACGCGTTATCCCGACGACGCGTGCTTAATCGTCCGTTGCTCGAGCAATTATTCGAAAGAGAAGAGAGACGTTCTCTCTCTCTCTCTTTCTCTCTCTCTCTCTCTCCCTTTCTCTCTCTCTCTCTCTCTCTCTCTCTCTCTCTCTCTCTCTCTCTCGATGCTCACTAGACAAGCGAGCGAGGCACAATGTGCATTCCGCTGCGAGTCGACTGTGTTTTTCTAATCGAACGATTGTTTGCACGCTTGCAGAACTGACTCCCGAGCAACAAAAGATCCTGATAGACATAAGGCGGAAGAAAACCGAGTTGCTGCTCGAGATACAAGTGAGTATACGCTTATCTCGTAAGAGGTTTTCTCATCTCGCCCGCTCGCCGCGCCGCGCCGTTCCACGAGCCAGTCGGATCGGCGGCGATGTTGTCGATCGCCGTCATTTGCGTAATACCGAGCAAGACGAGAGAGAGAGAGAGAGAGAGAGGGGGGGGGAGATACCGCGAGCGCTCTCTTTCGTCGCGCTCGGTGATCCGCATTTAATAGGAAACGACGAGCCCCGCGCGCGCGCGCGCGCGGCGGGGAAAGTTTCATCGGGAACTAGCGACGACTCGTGACGTCACTCATCTGGAATTTCTACGCGAAATGACTAACGTGTACGGCGTGACATCGTCGCCTTCGACGTCGCGCATCGATGTAGCGTCGGACGGAAGCGAAGCCGTTTTACCGGTGCACTTTCCCATCGCGGGCGACGTCCGAGCGTACTGTCTGATTTTTCACACGGCGAGTTTCGCCGAGCGAGCGCGCGTCTCGAGCTCGATGATGGGGGCTTCTTCGACGGGCGAGATACACGCGGATGTCATCTCGCCCATAACGGGCGTTATAGCTCGGACGCTCATCGTCCGAGACGTCGGTGGCCTAATTTCGCCCGTCAAACAAACGCGTTCTCCTGCACGCGTCACGTACTCTTCCGCTTCTTCCTGCGCGATCGAGAGAATGGTTCACCGGCGTCCGCAATGACCGGGACTGAGGACGAGAAGAGCGATATTACGCACGTCCGTCAACGCGACTGCCGCGAGGAAGCTCCCGAAGCTCCTTCGTTATCTCGTCGCGTTTGGGACATCCCTGGCGCTTGAAGGAGCGACGAATCGCGTTAGGTCGCGCGCGCCGTTATTCCTCCACGTCGACGGGGCATGACGTACTTCGGTTATCGGCGGCTGTAAAAACAACGTCGGACTACGTATCTCTCCCGAAAAGAAGAAAATATCTATCGCGCAAGGACGGATAATACAAGGATAAGGACGGCGCAGCGTCCTTACCGCGCAGGAGATACGTGCTCGCGAGCGAGCGAGCGAGCGGCGCCCACTGCGAGGACACGCAACGCGTCGGACGTGTAAGAGTGCAGGCGTGCAGGCGGCCAGAAAAATTCCAGGATGTTCTCAGCGATAAGGCCGTTTCCGTAGTGCCCGATAATAACCCGCCGCTTACTCATCGCGCGAGGCTCGCATGTCCGTTTAACGCGAGATGAATGCACGAGCAGCCGCGCGAGAGAAATATCTCGACCGCGGGAAAGGTCGCCAAAGGACTCTCCGAAAATCGTCCTGTCGCTTGGGACCATCGTGCACAAATGAGACGACTCGGACCGCGTATGCAAGAAGAATAAAATCGCCTCGATCGATGAGCGTCCAGAAAAACGTTGTTACATTGATTTGCAGAGTGTAATTAATATTTGTAATTATATTTTAGTATATTATTTAGTGATTATAATATTTCCCCCAGGCACAGATTGGCCGAGACGATCTTACGCTGTGCATATGCGTGTCATTTTGCGCGCAATGGTCCTTATTTGTCGCGCTCACCTCGCGGAAGATACTTTTGACTGGGCGAATGTTACTAGAGGGAGAGGGAGAGGGAGAAAGGTCGCCGAATGACCTCGTCGAGGACCTTTCTCCGGGACACTCGGACCTGTCTGTTCGAATAACGCGCTCTTCGCGTATCCTTGCTGCGTTACGTCCAGGATCAATCCAGACGAGATGGGTAACAGACGCACGATAGTGCGGCCAACGTGCCCGTCGCGTACACACTTGGCCGTAAACACGAGAGGACGAGAAGATGAGAGGAGTCCAGTGTGCGAGTCGCGAGGCATCGGGCTCGTCGATCTGACTTTGAACTCGCCGGCTTGCAATGTCCAGGACGCGGCGGGAGTCAACGCGCTTAGCAGCCAAGTCGAACGACAGCAAGTCATCCGGGACACGCTGGTCGCGTCTGCTGGCTTGCCTGACGTACACGGGCGTACGAAAGAAACGCCGTGGGAAGGTAACTCGTGTATCATCGATAGCAGTGCGAATCGTCGGGTAAATAAATTCGCACGACGCCGAAGGAAGGTCGGTTGATGCGTACCGGCGCGTGTCGACCGCCGCAGGAGCAAGAAGCTCGAAACCGGAGACCGGGGACGATGAAGGACACGCGGCGGGCAGACGCGATTCTCGTCGCGTCATGCGTGCTTCTCGTTTCATCGCTCCTCCATTTGCGCCGCGCGTCTAATTAGATGCAATTAATTAACCGCGTCACCGGCCGATCGTCGAAACGTCGATTACCGCGGCGTTCCACGGAATCTGCGAAATCGCTCACGACTTTCCGTTTGCGCAACGACCTGCTCACGTTTTTCCCCGAAGAAGGTGAAGAGAGCGATCGCTGTTCACGCTGTAATTGCGCCAAAGCGCTGCGACAGAAGCCGAAGTGGCGAAGTACATGAAGAAACGGTCCGGTCTGTCGTCGGAAGACTCGGGAAAAGCGTAAGTACCTTCGCTGCGGACTTATCCGTCAGAGATAAGAATGCCATGAGAAGGGTCAATATTTACAGTACTGAGAGTACCGTCTCTTCGGCTTCTTCCCTGCGCACGCAAGGTCGTGGGCAGCGGTTGCCACAGTCGTAACCTCAGAAAACGAGAAAAATTGGAAAAAGCGTCATGGCTGACTTCCGAGGCGACTTCAGCCGCTTTTCTTTTTCTCGTTTCTGATGGACACGTGGCTAGTGTAAAGTTGCCAACTGTCCGGTTTTGACCCGGACTGTCAGGTTTTCGGAAGTCTTGTCCAGTGTCCGGTTAATGAGTCAAATCGGACGTTATATGTTCGGTTTTTAAGTTATATCCAATCAATGGAATGAGAGTTCAGATCAACGTTTCTCCGTTTCAAGCGCCTACAAACGATCGAGCGCCACGAAAAACCATCTAGTAGATGATCCACCGATCCATCATTCCATATATATTGAAAAAATAATAGTTTATTATTTTATTCAATCAAATCTTGTTTATAAAATTGTTTGGAAATTGAAGTATTGTAAATAAATTCTTGTCATATTTTGTATTTAATGTAACGTTATGATTATTACTTCTGTCCGGTTTAGTCCGGTTTGGGTTTGTCAGCAAAGAAGAAATGTCCGGTGTAATTTTAACTTTTGGTTTGGCAACCCTAGGCTAGTGTCCGTCGAGAGAACTTGTTTCTGAAGAATTCCCGGAATCGAAGTAACCGGTGGCTTGAACTCGCGGCGGAACTTGCCTCTTTATTAACCCCCCAGAAGTTGAACTCTTTCATCGAGCCTTTCGTCGGCTACGCGGCGAAGAAAGTGTCCAGACCGTTTCGAGAGGCAACGTACCTACCTACCTACCTACCTACGCACGACAAGTTCATCGTTGTCAACTCAACGCGGCCTCGGCGGCTCTTGATCTTCCGTTTAATCACGCCGGCTGCTTGTGTGTTTCTAGGATTTCACTCGCTCGCCTTGTTGTCCCAACTTTCGTTCAACTCTTCTCACGTCGCGCTCGCGACCGTGAGCGGCCGTGAATCGCGTAGAAAGCCGCGCATTACCGCTGCTGCTGATAATAATAAGCGTGAAAATCACGATGAGAAGCATGCCAGCGGATCCTCAGGACGATTAGCGTCCTCTCCCTCTCTCGACTTCTCCCCGGCCTTGATCGATCGCTTTTGCGTCCGTCAAAAGTCCGCGACGTGAGCCGCGATCGTACAGAAAGAAAACTGGTCTCCAAATTTCTATTCTTGTCTCTATAAAGGACTCCCCAGAGAGGAAAAGCGCCGATCGAATGATCGTCGCTGTTTTAGCATTTAGTTTATCGTAAATTATTTTCTGTAATATCTACACACATACACACACACACACACGCGCGCGCGCGCGCATACGGCGGTATATTAACATTCAGCAAAAAAGCTCGAACCAACCTGAGGCGTAAACAGAGTTGCTAAAAATACGAGCCTCGTAATATGTAGGCGAAACCTTGCCGGCGATTAAAAAGGAAGGGTAAAGAGGCGAGAGAGACGTTACGTAAAACGTGATGTTTACTCGGAATTCGTTCGATCGACTTGTACATTAGATGGTCGATATAGAGAGAGATGGACGATTAGGTGGACGACTATAAGCGAGGAGGCGGCGGCGCGGGTGTTGCAACAACGCGACGTACATACGCGATAAATCGTCTTCGGCATGAACGGCTTCCCGTCGAAGGAGGAAGTAGTCGTCGTCGCAGTTGACCAATAGCTGACGCATCCACTTCGTAGTACAACATCAATGAGCAACGTCATCCGCGCGCGGCGCTCATTATGCGCGTTAATCGTCAAACGACCACTGCGACTATTATCGACTATTATCAGCGACGTTGATCGCCCCCACGTGTTGTAACTTACTTATCGTTAACTGATAAAATTCGTGTCGTATCAGCAAACGCGTATCGAATAGCGTAGCGTTGTTGCGTGCTCTCCGTATCGCCGGTGGGCTTCCTGATAGTCCTCGCTGATACGATCGATGCGTCGTGTACTGTTTGCACACGGCTGTATCTCGTAATATATAAATAACCCTGAGTGAAATTTCACACGAAAAGCAAAAGGCGCCCGGCCGAGTCAGCCGGAGATTCTCAAGTGGCTTCATTCATGCGGCGCGGCGGATCCTCTCCTCGCCGTTTGAATGGTCGAGTGAATATTTTCGCTCGAAATTGAAGAGTGAATCCGACGTGTCCCCGGCGTGTCGCGCAGGAGCGAATTCACTCCGGTTCATTGAAATATTCACCCGTAGAGAGTCAGCATCCGCTCTCGCTCTCGCTCTCTCTCTCTTTCTCTCTCTCTCTCTCTTTCTCTCTCTAAGCCCGCGTGAAACGTTTCGCTCTCGCGATACCGAGCGCTGTGCGGTATCCTCACCGACGTGTTCAGCGCATTTTCACTCGTTTCCACAGAGATTTCACTGCAAGAGATTTAGAGAGAGTAGCGCGACTCGCTACAATAACCTCGCGCGTAGCCGCGGAGAAAGAGTGTGTCCGTCTGATTGATCGATCGTCTGATACGATTAATCAGCGAAATGGACACAAAGGGACCGGCGCGGCGGCACGAGACTCGGCCGAGGGGGCAGGCGAAAGAGAGAGACGCCTGCGGGTCGAATCGATCGCAGGGCGGAATGTTTCGCTCCGCGGTAA
Source organism: Harpegnathos saltator (assembly GCF_003227715.2). Classification (NCBI taxonomy): domain Eukaryota; kingdom Metazoa; phylum Arthropoda; class Insecta; order Hymenoptera; family Formicidae; genus Harpegnathos; species Harpegnathos saltator. The sequence goes on along the minus strand of NW_020230717.1, from coordinate 516,194 downwards.
GGGAGCGATAAAAACAAGGACACACGGGACGCGCGCGTGTCAATCGATCACGGATCGTGCGGATTTTTCGAGGCGAAGGTTCGCTCTTGCGAGCTTCGATCACGCGACGAAACTCGTCGTCCGCGCACCGGACTAGACTTACACGCAGCTGGCCATGAACGCAGTCGCGATCCTCGCTGGTCACCTTGCACGTGCAGCGGGCAGGTGCGAGCGACGATCTTTGAGTCGCGTCAACCTGAACGAAAAACAAAAAGCCCGCCGATAAAAAAAGAAGGAAACGCCACGGTCGGCTCGTGAGAGAGGGAGAGAGAGAGAGAGAGAGAACGCGCGCGGGACTCGTCCTTTCGCGGGCCGAGAAGAACTCGACGAGAATCGACCGTTACAACCGGCGGCCTGGCGGCGTCGTTTGAGCAGATTTGCGTGTTCAGACGACGTCGCCAATAATCCTCGCCGGGATGGTATCGGCCCTTCGTCGTCGGCGCGCTGCTCGGAAAAGCGTGTACATGCGTGCGTTTTCACAGGGGGATCGCCGAATATTCATGCGCGCGAGTAGTACAAATCGCGGCCGCGCGGGGCGCCAGTGGCGCGCGCCGCCGTTGGCCGCCACCGAAGCGAACGAGCGGAGTCCCGCAGTTGCTCGCGATCGCGTAACGACTTTAGGTTTAAACGCGCGCGCCGCGTCGCCGTGGATGGTGGTGCGCTCTCGTGTTGTTTGTGGTTCCCTCCGGCTCTCTGTTGGCTCTAATCGCCGCGGGAATGCTACCAGCATCGCCTGCCCCTGCTGCCGCATTCTTCTACCTGCCTTCGACCGACGGCGTAGAGCGCCTGACTGAAGAATTCACTAAGTGCTGATCTCCGCGCGAGCTCTCGCCTACTCGAGTCTCTTTCTTCCCGCGGACTCGCGGTCTTGCGAGAATCCACCACGTGTTACCTTACACGGGAAGAGGGGTTCTTTATTCTCCCGGAGAAGAAGAAGAGCAGACAGGCAGGAAAGAAGCGTCTTCTTACAAGAGGCGAAACGTGAGAGACGTGGTGCGGCGAAGGTGCTCGCCAAGGGTCGTTGCACTTCCTGTGACCGGCGTTTGTTGTCGTCGCGGTGCGCGCTCGACCTTTGCACCGTCGTTCCGGTTATTTTGTCGGCGCGGACGATGTCGCCCGGTCGCGAGGGCGATTCCAGCGAACGTGGAGCGCCGCGAGGTGTGTGTTGCTCGTGTTGCCTCAGCGCGGCCAGTGCGAGGAAGTGAGAGAGAGAGAGGTGTGACGGCGGTTGTGAGGGCTGGAGCCGAAGAAGGGAGAAAAAGTGGCCGCGCGCTCGTGTTCGTTAAAGACGAGAATGATCTTCACCGGCCGGTCGGTAGACGCTCTGGACGATGTGCGGGGTGCAGGTGGTGCGGCCGACATCCAGGTGGAAGGACGTCGAGACATGAAGGCCGTCGCCGTCGCGGCCGGATGGTTTTCCAGCCTGCGAAGGCCCGGCAAGAAGAAGAAGAACCACCAGAAGCAGCAGGCCAAGAGCGCCTGGGACCTCAGCGATTTGTCGTCCACGGTTAGTCAGTCGTCCGTCAGTCGACGCGCGCGATCCTGCGCGCGGGCCTGAATCCTTCGATTCAGCTTCTCGCGATAGAGGAGATTCGGGAGATTGAACAGAATGAAAAGATCCCGTGTCATCTACCGCTGCTGCTACACGCCCTGCGGCGAACGTTGAAATCGAGCCCGTGAGCGAGCGATGTTTAAAAGTATCGCGATGCTCCCAGACGACGACGTCGACGACGATTCGTGCCAACTGGTCGGTTTTATTTCTAGATGTTGTTCGGTGCTTAACCGCGCGTTGCGTGCTCGCTCAAAACGTTGTTCCGTATCTGACGGTATGCTCGGGTCTGTCGGGACGTTGTACGCGTTCACGTGTCCGTTACATGACGGGTTTCTTTCTCTCTCTCTCTCTCTCTCTCTCTCTCTTTCTCTTTCTCTCTCGTTCTCTCTATATCTCTTTCGTAGAATCAATCGCGAATGAGACACGGTGGAAAGAGAAATTTATCGGAGGAGGCGGCGGCGGCATCGCGTCGTCCTCGCCGTCATTAAAAATCAAAGATTTATGGACGAGGATGACGCGCGGCAAGAAGCTAATCGATAGTTAACGTTCGATCAGATCGGGTTTCATCAGCGCACGTCAAAAGACACGGAGAGTCGTTTATTAATTATACATGAGGCTCGTAAGTGTCGCTAAACTTGAGGTTTCATCACGACTCGCGCGCGCGCGAACGCGAGCGCGCTTCCATCTCTCGCCTTCGGCAACGTCTCGCGACTCCTTTCCCCGCGGCTGCTTTCCAGGGTCAAGAATCAAATGCAAAATAGATGCTGATTGCCGACTGCCAGCGGTGTGAATCGCACGCGAGATCATCGGTGTGTGTACGCCGAGCGTGTGTGACGCAGACGATGAATCGCGCTCGTTGACGCCGCCGCGTCGCCGTCGTTATCAATCAACCCGCCGCGGTGTGTCTCTTCCCCGTGAGCATCCGACGATTACGATTACGACGGTCCGCGGAAGTGTGTCGAGCAGCACGTCCCAGGGTAGGGGAAAAAAGCCGCGGACCCGCTCTCGTCCTGTCCGAGAGCAAGCAAGGTAGTAACACTCGGCGACGTCGCGGAATGACGTCATGAATTGAAGATTGTAAGTCAGGGAGACTTATTTATAGAAGGAACCGCGCGCGCGGGACCGTCTCTCTCTCTCGTTCGCATTCCCGGAGCGCGGTTTATTCGCATTCGCGATTCGTGTCGTGTCGACACCAAGAATTCGTTGCCGCGCGCAAAGTTCGCACGTGTATGCGCGCGCGCGCGCCGCTTGATAACGCGATTTATCACGAAATCGCGCAGCGTGGATTAATAGCTGTCTCGCGGCAATTAATTCGGTTACATCGTCGACGAGAAGAAGGCACCGCCGCGGCGTCGGCGTCGGCGGGATTCGTGTCACTTACCCCGCGCCGCAAAAGAGATTAGCCGGGTCAGTGGCGGGTCGAATCGTTCGGATTCCCGATGACACGAATAACGCGCGTTACGCCGACGACGCCGGCGGTTTAAGGGCGAAAATAGATCGATGGGCGTCGCGTACGTGCCACGAGAGTACGTTTAAATAGCCGGCTGCCTCCACCTGCGGCGTCTTTCGCGCGGCGCTACGCGCCTTTTGCACGCTCAAGGGAGATAAATATAATTGCCGCGCGCGCGATGAACGGTGAATTTGACCGACTCGACCCATATACCCCGGTGAGCGTGCCATTAAGAAGGGGAGAAAAGGAAAAGCACGGCGGAAAAAAGGAGGAGGAAAGAGAGAGAGAGAGAGAGAAAGAGTCGGGGCGTAAACAAGTAAAATGGATTACGCGGGTCGAAAAGCGCGCGGCGGGAAGAGTCGAGAGAGCAGCCAGCGGCGCATCGTCGAGCCTGCTCTTCTTCGGCGTTCATCACGAGCGCGCTCGATGATACACAGAGCTGTAGCATTCGACGCACACGTGGAACGCGGTAAATAGCCGTGTTTGCTGATAAACGCGCATATCATCGTTATTTCGTAGGAGACTCGGAGAACAAACAGCCCGAGAGAAGCCGAAGAAGTTACCGAAGTTTGCTGTGTGTGCTTGCGTGCGCGCGCGCACGCGCGTGTGTGTGTGTGTGTGCATGTCGTGTGTGATGTGTGTGTGTGTGTGAGTGACGCGCGAGTCGTCATTCGCGAACCAAGCAACCGGATACTCGCTATCTGCTACCTAATGCCGCACCAACAACACGGCAGCTAGGCCGCCGACGATCGGTGTGCATTGTTGAATTAATGACTAAACGGCAGCTCGCGTCTCCTCGCTTACGTCCTAGTCTGATTCATTCGCAATCGTGTCGGAGGAGTTATTATCGTCGCTTGTGCATTCGCGATCGCGAGTCTCACTCGCGAAATCTTCACGATCGCGTTTCCACGCCACATCACCTTCCTTCCGGCACGGGAAAAATATCGTTCTCTAGTGCTAAAAAAAACGAGCGGTCGCTGTTTTCCTTCCTTGATTGTTATCTCGAGCAAGGAATATTTTCTCTTGAAAATAATCCTCAGATGTACTGGTCGCGGAAATTTTGTAGAAGAGAGCTCATTGTCGTGTGTCCAGAAGAGAGAAAAATTTATTCTCCTTTCAAGAATGTTACCAAAATTACACCGTAGAAAGCGAAGTGAATTTTATTCAACTTTTTTTTTATTTTTTTTATAGTACCCTTGATTGAAGTATGAAACCTATTAGGAGATTCGGAATGCATCTCGAATAAATTCTATGTAAATCTGTGGGAAATGGTCGAAGCAAGAGAGCAACACTTGCTCGAGTGCAGCGTGTGATCGCGCGTTCGTTCTTTTTCTTTTCGTGAATTACCTCGCCGGTTTTTCTCACGATGTAATTAGGAAGAGGAGAATGAGGTAGACACCGCCGTTGCCGCGCGATGGAAGCCGCGAAAGCCCGCAAGAGCTCGTCGAGTCGTCGTCCGACTACATATCGGAGTAATGCAAAACTCATCGTCGCCGGGGCACTTGTACGCGCTCGCGCGTTTTCTTGCTGCCGCGTCTCTTTTTCTTCCGCGAATTCATAACTCTTGGGTAACGGCCAAAGCCGCCGGCTCGGTTTTCTCCGACCCTCCAGAGGGGCGGAGGGGTATCCGCGGTAGCGTTAGAGCACGTTTGGCTACCCTCCAATTACAACTCACACCCACCCGCGCCAGCGGGCTCCCCTAGTCGGTCGACAAAATTCTTTGATCTCGCGATTTACGATTATAATTGATCTGAATTATCGATCGCGCGACCGGCCGACCGAAATAACAAGATTAGATCGGCCGTTGTATCGCGAACGCCGGTATTTTCATTAAACATATATCGGTCCGTGAAAAGAACTGGCGGATTATCGTCCGGCCTCTGAACTCCGCTCGCGAGACGCCGGATTACTTTATCGCGGGGAGAGAGAGGGGGCGATAGCCGGAACAGAGGGTTGTGCATTTTTTTTTTTTTCAAGTACCTTTTTCTCCCTTGCCTCTTTCCGTTTCTTTAAACTCGAGAAACTTCACAAAGTCTCTCCGTGCGCGAGGAACCCATGTCGGCGGTCTCTCCTCCTCTCCTCGTCTTAGACGCGAAAAAAATAATCGGGGTCCACTCGAAGCGAGCGCGTAATATTTCATCAGCAGGCGCCGTTATCGCGGGCAAGGTAGGAGCAAGAAGGATACGTCGCGGAGATGAAAAATTTTAAAAAGCCGAGGGCGCGTTTGCGTGTTGCCGTCGCGCGCAAAAGGCAGCGATTTCCGTGACACGATATTTTACGTTCGTTTTTCTTCGCGCGGGCACGAAACCTTAGCCACTCGTCGCCGGCCGATACGATGCATCGGCGGATAATTCGTTTTGCCGCATTTGCCGTTAAAATTGAACTCGATGTCCAACGGCGCAGATCGTAATCGGATCTTCGCGCACGGGAATCTCCGTATTATTTCGCGTTTACGCAACGAGAGAGAGAGAGAGAGAGAGAGAGAGAGAGAGAGAGAGAGAGAGAGAGAGAAGAATGTTCTCTTTTCTATTTGCACCCATCCCCAAACGCGAGCGAACGCTCACGTTTTGCGCTTACAATGAGACGCGACGAAACGTCGGAGAGGGTTATTTGTCAGTTCGAAACAGATCTGCCGACGCGAATATTACACGAGCCGTGATTGGAACCGCAAGCTTCGCGGCGCATAATTCCTCGCTGCGCTTTCGACCTTTCGAACAGCGGTGATCTGCGGCGAACGCGATTTCGTTCCGCCGACTGTCTGTCAAGCGCATTAACATAATCGGCCGGCCACGAGAAGAGCAAAAGTTCCTCGATGAGACGCCCCGCGGCCGCCTTTTCATCCGCGCGCTGGTTTCGCAAGTGACCCGCGTCATAAAAGTCGAACGCGAAGCAACCGGGCGCGGGCGTGTGATGATTTAGCGCTTCATTAGGTCGCGCGTTGTCTCGAGGGCTAATTACGCTCGCACGAACATGCGTTCCACATAATCGTTATCGTTCCCGTTCTTTGTCGCGCGCTCGTGCTGCCTTATCTCTCCTCCTCCTCTTCCTCCTCCGCCGCCGTCATCGTCGTCGCCGTCGTCGTTTTCTTCTTCGCTGTCGCACGGCTAATGAAGACCGCTCGCACGGCGCGGATCGTGATCAAGATTCCTTCAGCGCTGGATCTTGGCCCACCTCGCAACAGGATACCTCGCCGTGATTGCGCTACGTTAAACGCGACCGACTGCTGAAGAAGGAACAGGAGTTAAGTCGGCTGGCATGCGAAAAGAATCTCCCCCATCCCCCTCCCCCCGTTCCGTGCCAGCATGCCCCGACATTGTAGCTCTTTCTTCTCTTTCCCGCGAGTCCCGCGGAAAAATAGCTATAGTTAATTGGTGTATTAAGACGACTCGCTGATTGGAAGGTGAACATATCAAGGACATTATTGACATTATTGTCCCCTAATGTCCCTTAATGTCATTCGTATCATATCACGTTGACCGCTGACAAATTCTGAGTCACCGAAGATAAGAAAAGTAAAGAAAGGAATATGAATGAAAAGCGTGTTCGTCGGCTCGCTGTCAGCTGTTGATTTGACAACTCGTTGTACAACCATCAGTTGTACATTTTATGCATGAATTCACGAGAAACACGGTGACATTTCAGCGCCACCGGCCGCTGCTTGACCTCATACTAGCGTCAATGTGTTGATGTTGTTTTCCCGGCGACGCTGACGCGAGGTGAAATGCATGGCATCGTCCGCGGACGACGGTGGGCGACGGACGACGCTCCGACTATGATTACGTTACGATACCGTTGATAGCGTTTTATCGTTAATGTGGAGCACAGAGTTACAGTGGTCGCCGGCGTGCTCTATGTGATCCCTGCGCGGGAGAAATCGATTGTCTCGTGCGACGAGAAAGGTTTTTACCGCGATGTGTAGGTGTCTCTTGTATGTGTGTGTGTGTGTGTGTGTATGTGCATATTATACCGTCTGCTTTCGATTACTTTTCATCTTCTCACGACTCCGGCGCGATACTCTGCAATGCAGACGCGACTCGCATTTTTATGCAATGACTTACACAGGGAATAACAACCGCGGTGACTCAATTGGGAGCTTCAGCAGGAACTCGTATAATTCCCTCGCCCATATCTCGCCTCGCTAGTGACAATGCGATAATTAGCAATTCTAAACGCCGCCGTGCACCTTTTCGATGTGTAGAAATATAACTGTGCAGACATTCACTCCGCCGCGTTCGAGTTCGTCGCCGTCGTTGTCGTCTTGGATCGCCCAAGATTTTCGTGTCGACCGCAGAGACACACAGAGCGAGTCCGAAGGAATTCGGATTCCGAGTGTACGCGATACACACACACACACACACACACACGTGCGTGCGTGCACAAAAGCCGAGGACTCGAAAGAAAGTTTCTCGGCCGCGGCGAACGCGGCTCTCATTCAGCGAGCCGTAATTTCTAGGTTCACAAGGCGTACCGGTTTTTCACGCATCGTCAGCAGCCTTCCTGTCGTGGGACCGGATGTGCGGCGATAAATACAAAAGAAATGCTTCTACCTAACAGACAATACCGTTCAGGGCCGAGCGGCGACTAAGTTATTGTCCTTGCTGTTATCGCGGTAACCCGTTAACGAGGCCCATCAGGGAAGAACACAACAACGTGTGACCACTTCCGGTCAAGCCTTCCTTCCCCTGTTTTGCGAATGGACATGCGACGACGCCCTAATGCAAATTCAGTTTAGTGCTTTAAAATCTTCATTGTCTTCCCCCTCTTCTCTCTCTCTCTCTCTCTCTCTCTCTCTCTCTCTCTCTCTCTCTCTCTCTCTCTCTCTCTCTCTCTCTCTCTCTCTCTGCTCGTTTGCAAAAAACTTAAGCTCGAAAAGCTCGACATTCGACAAACGCTGACTAATTCGACGAGTGTTTTCGCGATAATACTGTGGCCGTGCCAGTTTTCTAGGCCACTTCCACCATGAATAGTCGGAATGTTGCAAATAGGCGCATCGTGTCGTTTGCGTGCATTCATCGATTTTTCGCGACTCGACTCGACTCTGCGGCGCGACACGACGCACCGCAGTTGCGTCGCGTTATGATGGCAAGGCGTTAATATCTGCCGGGTGAATCTCTTGAAATTAAAAGAAGGGAGACACGCGATGTCTATCTCGATCGACACGATCAGACGAGGGGGAAACTTCCGGAAATTAAAACCGTTCTCTCCCGTACCTTCGGACGTAGCAGGAGAGGTAGATTTTGTCATTGAAACGATCGTACGTTGGCTCGATCACGTTAATCCTTCTGAATAAAAAAAAAAAAAGAGAGAAACATGGTTTTTGGTCTCTCAAAGTGTTTCTTTTCTCTCTCGAAAAATGAACACTTAAGGTCGCACGTAGCCCGCGAGTGCGTCGTCGCGAAACCGAAAGAGATACGACCCTGATTGCTGGCATTCGAGGAATGTACGTTGAACTGAGATGCATGGTGGGAAATAGGCGGACGTGTCGACCGGTATTCAAGCGGGTATCACGAAGCAGGAAGCTGCCGTTGCACACCGTGTGTGCATGAGACCTTTACCGTCGTGTTGCACACGTCGCTCCAAATCGTTGGTTTCCACCGTTGGCCGGCTACTTCTCTATTAACTTGGAAATCCTTATCGAAAATTTCCCGTTTTTTCCCCCTTATCAGCAGAAGCAGTCTCGTTTCGTATAAACTGATAATAAAGTTTCCTCCCAAAAGAGATATCGAGTTGAAAAAGACTTCTGTACTAAGGGGCGAGATCGAAGACGTGGATGGCTGACTCACCATGTGCAATTTCGTTTCCAGCAACTCAAAGATGAGCTGGGCGAGGTCGTGGCAGAGATGGAGGCGATGGAGGGCGGCGGACTCACGGCCGACGAGACGAAGCCGTCCAACAAGGCCAAGCAGACGTCTATCGGTCGCAAGAAGTTCAATATGGATCCTAAGAAAGGCATCGAGTACCTGATAGAGCACAACCTGTTGGCACCGACGCCGGAGGATGTTGCTCAGTTTCTCTACAAGGGCGAGGGCCTGAACAAAACCGCGATCGGCGATTACCTCGGCGAGCGACACGACTTCAACGAGCGTGTGCTCAGGGCGTTCGTCGAGTTGCACGACTTCACGGATCTCATATTGGTGCAAGCCCTACGTCAGTTTCTCTGGTCGTTTCGGCTACCCGGCGAAGCGCAAAAGATCGATCGTATGATGGAGTGTTTCGCTCAAAGGTACTGCCAGCTAAATCCAAATATCTTTACCAATACGGACACCTGCTACGTGCTGAGCTTCGCCATCATTATGCTGAATACGTCGTTGCATAATCCGAGCGTCAAGGATAAACCCAGCGTGGAGCAGTTTATTTCGATGAATCGGGGGATTAATAACGGCGGAGACCTGCCGCGAGAACTGCTTGTGGTAGGTGTGCTTTGTGCGATAGAGAGACATCAAGACGCACATTCTCTTGCTTCTCGGTCGAAAGTTCAAAGTACAAAGTACTGATTTATGTGTACAATATGTAACAACATACGCAGCACGATCGAACGTTCGTATCGTGTGTATGTACGTTATACAATCGGGAGAGTATAAAGTGATCCTTGGTTCAATTTGCCTCTACGCAAAAATTGGCAGCGATTTTTTCCGCCCATAATATTTTTACGTACAAAATACGCTCACGTGAGAATGTGTATACTCTCCCGACGCGTAACTGCGGTGACTGGTGTCGCCAATATATATGTATCAATTGATTTTTCTCGAGCTCTCCCACACAACAAAACATTTCTGAATGTCCTTTGAGTTTCTGTATATTTTGTATTATTTACTATTTTGTGTGTGTTATACTACTCTGTTTTGCAATATTTCGTATAAATGTGTCTGTACGTATGTGTTTCTCTCTCTTTCTCTCTCTCTCTCTTTCTCTCTCTTTCTTTTTATATACATGTACATATATTTTTTTTAGTATCTCGGAAATACGTGTCACTCGAAACGCGCAGAATGCTGTCAATTTGTCGTCGTTTATTTTCAGAGCCTATATGAAAGTATAAAAACCGAGCCCTTCAAAATACCCGAGGACGACGGAAACGACTTGATGCACACTTTTTTCAATCCCGACAAAGAAGGTTGGCTGTGGAAGCAAGGTAATGTCTGCTCGCATTCGTATGCACATGTTGTAGATCGACTACAATGTCTCCTGACGATTTTTAGTTTCTCTCCACTTAGTGCATTTTTTTCGAGTAGTACTTGTTTTCACGTTCTCATGCGCATGCAGGGTGATTAGGAAGACACAAAATTAGCTCGCGTTACGCGTCACTAGAGTTCGGAATCCTCCGTGTATTTGTTTGATTTCGCAAAGTAGCCCGAGACGAGAGCAAGGTTGAATGAAACGCGGCACATCTCGCATGATATTTCTCGATTTTTGTCACGTTTATCGTTGGCAGAACGCTTATTCTTATATTGTATTACTTTGTCCCTCTGCTGCCCTGACGGAGACAGCAGGTAAATAACATCTCGGCGGAAACCATAGGCTCTTAATTCTATACATCTCGTATTTTGTTGCAGGCGGACGTTACAAGAGCTGGAAAAGACGGTGGTTCATATTGAACGACAATTGTTTGTACTACTTTGAATACACAACCGACAAGGAACCACGTGGCATCATTCCTCTAGAAAATATTCAGGTTCGAGAGATTCAAGACCGACACAAACCGCACTGCTTCGAGTTGTACGCCGCCGGTTCCGAGTTCATAAAGGCGTGTAAGACCGACAGCGAGGGAAAAGTCGTTGAGGGTATGTGTAAGACAATTCAAGAAATCTGATCGATAACAGTCAACAGCAGATTGAAGTCGAAGTTGTTAAAGTTTGGTTATTATTCAACAATAACACAATTATTGAGATGAGATCAAGTTTATCGTGTGTGTGTGTGTGTGTGTGTGTGTGTGTGTGTGTGTGTGTGTGTGTGTGAGAAGATATATCTCAACCAGATGTTCATCCGCGATCCTTTGCAGGAAAACATACCGTGTACAGGATGTCTGCAGCTACCGACGAGGAGAAGGAAGAGTGGATCAAATGCGTACGGTAAGTTTAAAAAAAAAAAAGAAAAGAAAATGTATGTCTGCGTTTACGCTTGGCTGCACTCGAATAGCGTGAAATCACGGAAAAATGACCTTTGAAATGTACCTGTACATTTTTCAGACAAAGTATATCGCACAACCCCTTCTACGACATGCTGGCGGCACGAAAGAAAAAGGCACAGAAAACCAATGTACACTCGAAAAGTTAAGCGCTGCCATGAGCCGGGTTTCGAGAGAAGCTCGGCAAATTAGAAGACTGTTTATTCGCGATCCAACGTTACACTTAGTATCGTCGGGTAGAACCAAATCATATGATGGACATAAATTCCGTCGAAGACGGGAGAGAGGGGAAAAAAGGGAGAGCACGCCGAAAGCGTTATAGGAAATTCTGGTGGATGCCAGATATGATGTCATAGCAACGTGATACGAAATATCGTTGCAGCATGCGCTTGCAATACGTAGAATACGATATTAACGTAACATCGTTCGTAGACTGAATATGGAATACAGAATTGACGTTCATGAGTATCCCACGAGTGCGCAACACTGAGATAGTTAGATGAAGATAACACTAACGAGAGAACACAGGAAGCTACGAAAATACACTGCGAAGCAACAACGTGACAACGCTGACGCTCGGCCAGCATTATATTTAAACCAAGAGGATTTTGCTTTTGAGAGGCCTAGAAATATATTTCCACGGATTTAATAGGCAGACCGCGTCTATACAAAGACTTCTTCCTTTCTTTTTTTTTATTTTTTTTATATATATATATATATATAGAAAACATAAAATGCGCGGCTTCGTATATATATGGAAGGTAAAAGTCTGTGCACAATGTACCAGAATAAGTGATACCTCTACCGTCGATAAATTGATAGCAGAATAGTGTGAGTAGATGTCTGTTTATTTTAATCTTTCATACATCGCTGAGGGGCGAAGAGGAGAGTCAATAATCTCGAGTGTTAACTTTGTAATCGCGCAAGATAGACACCATTAATGTTCTTAGCGTCATATTTAGCAATATAATATTGCGCGACTACGACTGACATAATGAGCTGTAGCAGAGAGAACGGAAGTTTCATTTTTTTTTCCGGCAGCTTCGAGACATCGTGTCGAAGCTCTACCTGACTCTGGGAAGCTGATGATAACGCTTGAGATATTTTCTACGAGATACAAGTATATATAATATCGTATCATGCAAATGAGAATATAACGATATTCCGTAATCTTCGATTACATGAAGAAAAAAAAAGAATAAAGACAAGAAACCGATAGAAAGAGATCGCGATATATTAATGTGATAATGATATTCATTGTGTATTTATTTGAACAAGTATGTACAGATGTAAAACTAAATGATATGTTTTTAGCATGAGGCGGAATTCTCTTCAACTGTTCATGTTTGTATCATTTACGAATGTAGCATGAATTAGCTAACTAAAGTTTGTTTAATTCGTAAGACACACACAAGTATGTTTCAGTGTAGCGATTTAATACACGCGATAAGTTTAAACATCCTGCTGAGAGATCTGACGGGGAACCTGCGTCTCGATCATTCTTTATTTAAGAAAAGCAAAACATGAAGAAAAATGAATTTTACATAAAGTGTACATATAAATACGGAAGTTTATTCCGAATAAGCACCATGATTTCATGCGAAAATATCTGCGAGTATGTTTCCTGTCTTGTTAGACCTTCATTCTTTCTTCGCAATACTCTTTGCTTTACTCAGCATCCAATGTACCGTTACATGCTCAGTTAATGAGAAATTAGCGACAGAGAAGCAGGTGCCTTTAAGATCGTCGAGCTAGTCGTAATAGTTGGATCCGTCACCCGCGAGAGACTCGAAAGACACTTTCCTTTGTTACATGCGAGGAAAGCCAGACATCGAAAACGCCTTATTATAATACGTTAGATAATTAACGAAGAACACTAAAATAATCATAGAACGAATAATAATAATAATAGCGTATTATTTTGTTTTTATATCGTACCGTTTTCAAAGAGACGTAGATTTTGTTCGCCGTGTAATCACAGTGTTCTTTAACTGCTAACGAATTTGTACGAAGAAGGCGTTTTTTATAATAATATTAGTGCACACACTTGGTGAAATCGTAGGTTATTTAAACGTTACGTTCACTCTTTTACGTACACGTAGAGAGCGTTTTCGATATGCGTCTTATTGGATATCTCATCGCGAGTTGTATTCCGATATATTCCTCAGATGTTTCTTTTGTAGACACTTTTCTTCCCGAGAGCCGCATGGACAATAACACATTATGTTATCAAAAATGCGACACAATGTGTAAAATGCGTGATTGAGGATAAAAATGAAATGATTATGCTGAATTTTCGTGGAGTTACTTGTGAACTTGGAATATTTCTTTGTGCGATGTTTGTTAAACCGTTGTAATATATTCCGTATCAAATCTAAATTGGAAAGATCGTCGTTGATTAATTATTTGTGCTAGTACATCGATTTTTGTGGAACTCGTAAGGATGGTCAGGTCAGGTAGACTATCCGACATTTCATTGTCGATATTAATGAGAATGTTTTTTGTAGATTTATGTGCGCATATCATAGATTTATGAAGGAGCACGGTGTTTCGCGAGTAGCATCATAGTCACTCTCTAAAAAACTGACTCGTGTAATTATAACCTTGATGAAACGTGTGCTATAAATAAATCTATGATATATACCTGAATATTGTACATACACGTATAAATCTCGGTAAATTATAAGCGTAGCTATATACGGAATAAAGTTACTTCGTCTCTTCTCTTGTAACTCAATTTGTAATTTTACTCTGTGTATATTTTGTTGTAAAGTACAAAGATAACGTATGTATAAGGAAAACGATTGAAGCTATGTATTAGCAAAATAATTGATCGGATTTAAGAATTGTATAAAAAATTGTACTTTGTTAGTAAGAAATTTGTACATTTTGTTGTATATTATTTGATAATTATCGTTATATATACATAATGAATATGTATGATGTATTTAGCGAACACAAATGTGTATTAATTTAAATGTAATTAATAAATTTATTTCTAGCAAACGTTCCTGGTACACGTTATTACAAGCTACAACGAATTTTAATAACGCGCATATTTCGTTTCATATCTTGTGAAATTTACTGGCTCAAATGCAAAAATATTATTGATTTCTGTGCGCTGGAACTAAAATTGTAAAAGAATTCATCAGAATCATCCTTGTATAGATTCAAATGTAACAAGTTGTTTAACAATGTTTAATAATAACAATGTTTCCGTGGCCGGAAAATAAATATCTTACATTTTTTAATCAATTTGTCAAAGATGAGGGAAATGTGTTAATTGTTTCTTGTGATTATTATTCCTATTATCAGAAGGAAAAACTGATAAAGCATATCTCAGGCCTCTTTCTACTATTATCATAGGCATCGACGAGGAGATACTATAAAGACTGTTGGTCTTACGGGATTTAGCGTACCAGAGAATTCTCACTGTGCACTAGCGCCCACTTAGGAATATCGTGGCCGGAAAATGAAACATAAAGAACAACTACACCCGAGAGCATACCGACACCAACGAGATATTATAAAGACTGTTGTTGGCCTTACGGGATTAATACCCGTATTCATAATCAGGCCTTATATTTGAGGCCATCCATCTTTAGATGTTGCACGGATTATTTTATTGGCTACAGACCATCTAAAGATAAACCTTATGGAAGCCTTAAATATAAGGCCTGACTATGAATGGGTGTTAGCGTACCAGAGAAATTTCTAGAAAGTGGATGTAGCATGGATTTCCCCATCACATGCAAATTTTACCATCGGAACCTGAAAGTGGATGTAACATCGTAGTTCCCCTCTCAAAATGGATGCAGATGGCGTCGTCGTTTCCCAGGGCGGAAAGTCGATGTCGCAGAAAATGCCGTGTTGGCCGCTCTCAGGTTTCTCTCTGATATGAGATATAAATTGAAATACGAATCCTTGTAATAACTATTATATGCGTATATATATCCGTAGCAATATTCAATCATTGAATCGTTCAATTTGTACGGCTTCCCGGAGCCCCACGAATGCGACTTGTTCGAAGAATCTTAATTCGCATGTAACATAGAAAAGCAACTAACTTTTACGTTTACCTTGAACACGCCGAGAGCTGTTTGCATAAGTTGCTATTTTCCTAGGCTCCAACTTCGTCGGGTTTTTACGAGCACGATGTCAGAGTAATCACGACTGAGAATGATTGCAAGTACCTTCGCGGATCAGTCTCGTTCCTTTCTTCGGTCTCGAGACGGGCGTCGTGAGATCAGCGAGATCGGGAAGGATTTCGTAGAGCATCGTATGTGCGCGCCACTTCGGAGCACGGAAAAATTGGGTCGATGCGCGGAAGATGGCGGCCGCTGCGTGCTGTGCGTAAAGGGGGATCACGGTCGGATTTTGCGGAAAAAACATGAGCGAACACGATAAGGTGCATTGACACGCGCGAAACGTGACTACTCGTGTGAGTGGCATGGCACGCGCGTAAAACGCCGCTCACGCGGACTCACGTCGGCTTTTCTCCCGATCGCGGGGGTGTTATCGTTTGTTTACGATAAGCGGCAGTAAAAAGTCCACTCTTTCGGTTTTCGGTTGCCCGCGCGCGGGGCTCGCGCGATTCGCAATTTGCGACGCGAAGCGGAGTGCAAAACGGGGAAAGGGACACACACGCAGAGGGAAAGACTGAGAACGGTAATACGAGAGGAATTCGACACTGGAGATTAAGTGTTGCCGGACTTCGGCCCGGTGAAGAAGACCCGTAGAGATGCTGAAGCAATTGCAGATGGGGATGAGAGCTTTCCTCTTAATGGCCTCCCGTGTGTGGACCTGCATTTGCTTTCTACTCAAGAAGCAGGTTAGAACCGTAAGTAGGTGCCTCGCGCCTCTATTCGCCTTCTTCAGAGAGTCCTGTTGCGTTAGACAACCGCCTATCGTGGAGCCGCTTGTCACTCCGCTTCCTTCGCGCCGTTCTCCGCTCGCTGCACATGTATTGACATTTGTGTTGATATAACGCTCTGGTAACGTTCGCGAGTACAACAGCGAAAGCTATTGTCTCCGATGATAAGCCAAATTTGTATGAGAAAATTAGCATTTTTATGTTTTATTTTATTTTTTTTCTTTTTTGTCAGACTCCAAGAGACTGTAATGGACCATGAGAATTTGTTTCATGTCACTTTTTAATGTCTATATAAGATAGATTTTAATCTTGATGTGAAGCAAATTGTGTACTTGTAGTTTATATTTTTATTCATATGTATCCATGATATGATTTGGTCATAATTATGATAGTCACACTGTAATATGTATTGGTTGTTTTCTAATGTATAGAATATGAGTCTTATTATTTTGTAGTAAATATCTATCTTTTCTCAATTGCTGTATTATGATAAGAATCTGTAATTTGTCTCAGTTGGTATTGTGCATAATTTATTTTTAAATCATGATATATAAATGATATATTTAATATTTTTTTGTAGGTATCACAAATGCAGCCAGTCAAATATGAGATCTTCCCACTTTCACCTTTATCTAGGCACAGACTTAGTAAGTACTGATAATGTATAAATTTTATTTATCACCTTATATCAATATCTTGTTAGGGTTTGTTTATAATACAGGAATGTTTCAGGTATAGTTAAGAGGAAGGTATTAGTACTGGATTTAGATGAAACATTAATTCATTCTCATCACGATGGAGTAGCGAGGCCAACCGTCAGGCCTGGTACACCTCCAGATTTTGTTCTTAAAGTAACGATAGACAGACATCCTGTTAGGTTTTTTGTTCATAAAAGACCACATGTAGATTTCTTCTTGGACATTGTTAGTCAATGGTAAGTTACTGTTGTTAAAGAGGAAAGGACACCAACAGGATTCAACTGCATTCTTACACTCAAACTTTGATTCTGAGATAAGATTGTATTACTTCTATGTTATTATCTACAACAATATTATGTTCAGGTACGAACTCGTAGTCTTCACTGCATCCATGGAAATATATGGGGCAGCAGTCGCGGATAAACTAGACAACAACAGAGGTATATTAAGGCGCAGATATTATAGGCAACATTGTACACCAGAAATGGGTTCCTATACCAAGGATCTGTCTGCAATTTGTTCAGATCTCTCCTCAGTCTTTATTCTTGATAACAGTCCAGGAGCCTATAGAGCTTACCCGGGTAAGTATACATAATTTTAATTATGATCATCTTTCGTGTGCACGAGCAAAAACGTTATCTTAGGAACTACAATCTCGATCGTGATTTACACGAGAGTGATAAGAAATAAATAATTTTAAATAGCCTTGAGAGAATCATCTTCGATAAGATCATCTTCCATCCGGACTTTATACTACCCTTTATAGTCTCTTTCATAATATATATATCATATTCTCTGTTAAGTATTGTTTCCTGTAGTCAGAACTTGCTTACCAAGTGCTGACAACCATGTACAGTTATGTATTAACTCGTTGATAGAATGATCAGTCGTCAAACATGTTTTTGAAGTAATCGAGTACTTATATCATACTTATGTCACATGACGACTAAATAATACTTATGTTTATTGCAATAAACTAACTTGTCCTACACACTTTTTACTATTTTGATTAATTATTGTCTATTACTTTTAGTCTATTACTTTTATTTGTGTCTCTTCTTATGCCTCATGAAATAGTGTTTAATCTTACCTAATTATCTAACAAGACTATTAATAAAATGTCTCTGTTAGTAAAAAGTATCTTTTACCATATGATATGTGCGTCGTTCGTGTCGCTATATTGTAGAGATGAGATATAATAGAGTTCAATGATAACTGATAACAATCAGGAAGACATGAATCATAAGTCTTTTAGCAGATATCTGTGATATCATAACAGCGTCATATGAGATTAACGAACGATACGTTTGCATTACTTATCAATAATATTTAGTTGGCAATTTTACATTTTCCGTGTGTCATATAAAATATTAATCTTCTCTTCTAACTGTATAATTGACGAAGCAAAAATTGAATAGGACAAGACGAATGAAGGACGTATCTATTTGCAGCTTTTAATGTTGATGCTCGGTAAGCAAGCACTGAATACAGAGACGTACGGATAAGTCTAAATAAAAGCAACCACTGGTACACTCCTCCAGTTGAGTAAGCACGGGTTACTGTACTCCAATCCAATCTGTCGGTGATGATACAATCTCAGTTTTAGAAATGTTTTAATAATTTTTGTAAATCAGGTACTGCTCTCATAGGGTAAAGTCTATTTTCGAATCGAATCATATAAATTCTCGCATTGAAGGAAATCAAATTAATACTGAAACATTCCTCAAATACTGAAACAAATATCCTATTTGCAGATTTTCAATTCTTGAAAAGTGAGTGACTTAAGAATTACGAGAAATATGCGCTTTTTTGTACATAAATTTAATTATTAATTCCGTTTTAATTATACATTTGACATTTAGATAATTAGACACAACTATAAAATGAAAAGATGCAATAGCAAATCTTATGTTTAAATATATGTTAAAATCAAATCTGATAAAATTAAATGATCGAGATTTTACATTATTGATAGTTCTTTATATTTGTTTTAAAAATTAAGTTTGCTCTGAATATATCACTATCCTATACTATTTATTTATTTATATGTTATGAATTTTCTATGTATATTTTTAATCAATCTTGTATTGTTTATTACTTTTTCTCTATCTTGAATGAATGAAAAAAGAAATGTAAAATATACGAAAAAAGAATTCCATTTGGTTTTTTTGAATGCAATGTGTTAAAAATAGTTGAATGAGAGAGAGAGAGAGAGAGAGAGAGAGAGAGAGAGAGAGAGAGAGAGAGAGAGAGAGAGAGAGAGAGAGAGAGAAATGTGATATTAAAGAGCAATTTAAAAATCGTTTCATCTCACGATACGTTTTGCTTTAAAGAAGAAATATACATATTTGATTTGGTTTTAATGGCATATATAAAATTAAAGTAAAAAAGTCATGCTGATAACGATGATGATGATGATGATGATAATAATAATGATACGCGCTATTGTACGCATTATTGTTTCTTTATTTATGTCATAGATAACGCGATACCCATAAAGTCATGGTTCAGCGATGCAGGAGATACTGCTTTATTAAGCTTACTTCCAGTACTGGATGCTCTTCGCTTCACGCAAGACGTGCGTTCTGTTCTTTCAAGGAATTTACACTTACATCATACTTGGTAGCATAGTTGGGATTGAGCGGTACGCTAGATATTCTCTAGAGATGAAGCTGCTAACAATTTAGTGTGTCTAGCCTAGAATTATTATTGTTATTGATAATAGGACAACATTAGAAATCGCTGCTCATATAATGAAACAATGAGGCTCCTCAAGTCCTCATTTTTTTTCTTTTTTTTTCCTTTTTTTCTGTCAAATAACGAGTAAATATTGAAAGGAATGGTATTCAGCCAATAATTACATCAAGCACAAAGTATCCTAGTATAATTCTTTATATTATACAGTCCATATGTGTGCAAAATTGTTCGAATTTCTTTACCACTTCTGTTACATAAGCATTTGCCAAAGACCAAGGTACGAAAATAATATAGAATCGCGCTATGTATCAGCAGGATCTTTTCGTTTTAGGTAAGGATTACTTAAAGTTTTTATTTATGTATTTTTTGCGGCACATCATGGTAAGAGAGAACGAACGTATGAATGAGAATGGGAAAGAGAGAGTGAGAGAAAGGCAGAAAGTGTGTGTGTATGTGTGCGCGTGTGTATTTGAACGAGAAGGAAGATAATCGAAATGAGATACTTTTGTTACTGTATATTATTAAACTAGGATATAGAGAAATATACTAAGTCAAAAGGACTTTGCTGCAACTCACTGTATCAGTGAGGCAGCTATATCCTGGTATATCTGGTACATATATATATATATATATATATAAAGTGGTATATATTCATATAATATATATAAATATTTATAATAATGTATGCGTATATGTATACATATATCTATACATATATATATATTATTATATATGTATATTATATGTAATATAATATGTAAAACCAGGAAACAGAGTAATATATCTATTCTCGTCAATCTCTCGCGAAATGAGATATTACATATGTGTAACTATGATCTGCGATCATTGATTTCCATTGGTAACGCACTTTACGTGAATTAATAGCAAGATGATAATAATCCTACACACATACACACACGCTTGTGTATTTTGTTTGCTTGTTTAACCATACATCATGAAAAATGCTACAGTAATAATGGGATATCATACGATTTGTACATACTACTTGGGATGTGTTTGATTGTGTGACTGTTTGTATGAATGAACAGTAATACATAAGACGTAAAATATGGGATTTATTTAATATCTACATGTGTGTGTATATGTACAGATGTGTGTGTGTGTGTGTATATATATATATATATATATATATATACACACACACATACATACATACATATATATACACACACGTATACATGCATACACATGCATTTATATATAAATGTAAAAGTTATTCGTACAATTCTCTTTGAGAAAGACAAAAAAATGCGCGCCCATGTGCACAAGATTTAACGACGTCGATAATTTATTCTGTAATGAAGATTCTTTTCTTTTTTTTTTTGTTTTTCCTTAACATTTATTTATTATATATTGTAGGACTTTTATGTATTTTCTATTGTACATAACAATCCGCTGTTTGCTCGAGACACGAGCTATGGGCAATGCATATAGTATTCTGAATGGAAGTAATGTTAATCTATTTGTTCAATAAAATCATATCTGTACATACACATATGTTTACCGGTAGATAATGTGCGTCCATATCGGTGAGGAGCTACACCGATATCTCATTTTGCGATGCGACAGGATTTAGGATATTCTTTAATACGGTACTTCCGTGTATCGTTGATAATCAATTATGGATTAAAGTGTCAATATTTAGTCCAGAAGGGACGTGAATCGCGTGGTTTCATGATCATTGTCTCCTATAAAATGTATCTTTATATTTATTATTTATATTTATCTTCACGTTAAATAATTTAATTCCCACATGTAAAGAAGTTCCTTATGTACACTATATAAATAACATCGATTAAATTGCTATAAATCACATACCTTGGCACATACTGAGCAATATGATCATCTGAAAACATTCTTGAAAACACCGAGTAATAATTTCTATGTTTTCTCTGTTCATGATTTTTATATATGTACAGCGATGAGATATACGAAGAGTATCAAACTAAGTCTTTTAGGAATTAATAACTCCTGTTTAGATCTTGTACGAAAAACGTATTTTATTAAAAGTTATAAGTAAAAAAATATACCCATTACATTTCATCCAATACATTTATTTTACCGATTAATTCATTATATTGTTAATAATTGTAACAGAAACGACGTTATCAATGTATGAAACTGTTTTTCAATAATATTGGAAACTTCAGAAAGTTGCTCTTTGTACAACAATCAGCAGTTGTTAAATATTAAAATATTTAAGAAGTGACCAATTTCATCAAGAACGCAAAAATGTTTATTGCTAATAATAAAAGTAACGCGCGACACATCTCTAATATCATATAAATATTTCAATCCACAATCCTCTTCTCCAATATATGATGATAAGGATCAGCATATAGAAGACTATCTTTACAGAAGTGGTTATGGTAGACACAGAATTCCTAAATTTATTCCTTGGTTGGTTCCTCTCGAATCATTTCTAAGGAACTGTCTGAATTGTTACTTCCACTTCCAGCATCGTCCTCCCGTTCAGTTGCTTTTTCTTGAGTTTCATTTGTGGTATCCAACTGCCATGCTGGGATAGATGTCGGAGCAGTGGGAAACCTTCTACTGTTTTAAACATTTGCTATCATTAAAATATAATCGGATGCTAATGATAAATAATAAATACAACTGTAGACAGAATACTTGTAAAGATTTTAAATTACAATTTTTCTTATGTGTCAATTTTTCACCATATAGAGGAATATATGCGTGTAATGCGACTGTTTATACCATAATTGATTCAAAAGCATATATTGTCAAAGCATAGACGTAAGTAAAGCAAAAACAAGCACAAATTTATATTTTAAATTTGGTGTTTTGGACTTTATATTTTGTAAGATCATGTAATTCTCGTTTAAAAAGAATTATCATACTATTAAAGTGTGATTATATATTATTTTTTTAAGCAATTTCAGATAAACCTGTACATGTGCATGCGTGTGTGAGGTTGTGATTGATGATTGATCCCTTGTAAAAAGAATATAACATAAACAAATTCCACATATAAGAAGAAAACAGCAAATAATGTCTAAATTAAGTAATCTCATTGTATGGCAATAAATTGCTATTACTGATCTATATGTGTACATTTTAATATATATATTATACTATTGCAAAAACAAATAATTATAATCTACATGATAATAGTATAGATTAGATATATATACCTCGATAAAAGCATAGCTTTTAAATTAACTAAATCCACTTTGACTTCTCGTACTGTGCTTAAGATATTTCTATTTTGTTCCTTCATTTCATATATATATTCATTCACTTTTGAAATAGAAGCTTTTGTCGATGTTACAGATTTGTCCACTGTTTCATTTAACTCTACAACTGCATCTTCCACGTTAATTTTTGGCTTCTTCCGACCAAATAGAAAGGGTCTTATAAATTTCTGGAAAATTATACGGAAACTATACAGAAATTATACAGAAACAGTATTATAAAATTTTTCCAACAATTTCTTAAAATTTCTTAAAATGTGGTATGCGGAGTAATTTTTATAATTTTTTACACTATGATAGTATACCTTGTAAAACCAATAAATACAGTATACTGTTGCACCAATCAATGCTGCTAAGTTAAAAAGTTCTTTGATTTTTTGGTAAAGTGTCAATTGACTATTATTTGTTTGATAACATGAGTAAGCAGCCATTCGTGGCATTTGTACAGCAGTATATGGTAACACTTTCTGATTATAGAGAGTCTCAGGATCAACCACAGTGTTGATAGATGCCAGATTAAAAGCTGCTTTAATTTCTTCATCTGTAAGGCCTTTTTTTTTGAGAAATTGCTGTTTACGATCCATTGGACTCTGCGTTACTTTGGGGTTCTGCAAAAACTGCACCGCAGTTTGTACCTTAAATGTAAAAGCTCAACTTAACTAGAAATAAGCTCATGTACTTTTCATCAACTGTCTGCACAGTGTTTTGTTAGTGTCACATAAATAATCAGTAATATTTATAATATGAATTGAATTAATATAGTTCAATAAACAATAGTAACACTTACTAAATTTTCCCGTAAAGGGAGCGTATTATTATTCGCATCTTGATCGGTCATTCTGACTAGTTGGACTATATGTATATTCGTTTCGTTCTTTTTTATAATTAACACTTCATTATTATGCACGACCTTGTATTCCAAATAGCAAATCACATTTTACTCTTACGATAAATGCAATCATGAGTCACGTTGCATTGCATATTTTACACAATTAAGCGATTCGATTGACTGTTAGTAAATACAATAGATCTGAAAGTATAAACCAATCGAAGTCAGTCGATGATTTCGCACTGTGTGTTTATTGAATGCGTTCAAAATGTAAATCTTGAATAACATTTGCAAAAGAATGATTTGACTTTGCTTCTTTTACTTGTATATATAAATTTTTATTTTTGTCGACCGCAAATCGGGTTAAATCACTCCTGGAACAATCGGAACTCATGTCATTCGAGAATGTTATAATTTGAGTAAAATAACTGATCTAATAAACCTGCGAATCCCTTATTAGCACATTAAAAGAACAGGTTTAATGATTCTGTAAACCCTTTATTGGCTAATTAAAATAACGGGTCTAATAAAAGCCGTAGACCCTTTATATGAAAACAAAATAACGGGTCGAAACTCTTAAACCCATTATATAAACAAGTTTATCCATATGGGTTGAGTCTCAGCTAAATTTGATGAGCTTGTAAACTAGTGGTTTAAATTAATTTCTGTGCTAACACAGCCAACAAAACAGCTTTGGCCGGCGCAAAGTTCCTCGCTGGAAAACGGCCAAATCGTTGGATATGGGCTTTAATATGCCCACGCATCCGGTGTCAGTGCAAAAAGTTCAGTTGGAAGGAGCAGTACTGCGCACTGGTTCGTTTGAACTTGCTGGAATTCGCCGAACGTAGTGATACATCTACATAACCGTGCGTTCTGCAGTTGTAAGGTTATAACACCGCGAGTCGGCGAGGCGAGGGTGCTAGCGAGCGACGAGGAGGAGAGGACGAAGAGAGCGGAGAGACACGCGGGCGTTTCTCGGTGTTTCCACGCAATCCTTTTCATAGCGTATCGACGATCACTCGGAACGGTCTCGGCGAAATTCCCCGGGTCCCCGCTGCATCATGGCGATGAACGCGCAATATGAGGCGATCGGTAAGGGCTTCGTCCAGCAGTATTACATGCTCTTCGACGACCCCGCGCAGAGGCCGAATCTTATAAACATGTATAACGTAAGTGCCGTTACCGTCGTGGCTCCAGCTGGCCGACCGTTCGGCCCATCCGCGATAACTCTGTCGTCTGACATAACCTGTTTTCGCAGACGGAGACGTCTTTCATGACGTTCGAAGGCCTACAGTTACAAGGCGCCATGAAGATAATGGAGAAGTTAACTGTGAGTAAGCTCGAGTCATGCCTGTCCAATTTATCTGAGCGTTTTCCATTATTATGCTCCTGTTAGCTTGTTGCTTTTGGGGTTACTTGCA
Organism: Harpegnathos saltator; assembly: GCF_003227715.2. Classification (NCBI taxonomy): domain Eukaryota; kingdom Metazoa; phylum Arthropoda; class Insecta; order Hymenoptera; family Formicidae; genus Harpegnathos; species Harpegnathos saltator. The sequence continues at coordinate 491,277 of NW_020230717.1, read as the reverse complement.
TGTAGGATGTGACAAGGATCAAACGCGCCCTTGTGACGTTTATTCGCTGCCAAACATCATGTCATTTCGGTTTCTGTTAACTAAGGAAGTTGAGATATTAGCGACAAAATGTGCCACTCTGCTATTGACTTATTTCTTTTGTTTTTTAGAGCTTATCTTTTCAAAAGATAAATCGGATAATAACAGCGATCGATTCACAGCCCATGTTTGATGGTGGAGTTCTCATTAATGTATTAGGAAGGCTGCAGGTAAGATAAGAATTTTTAGAACTATCGAATAGTTGTATCAGTTAATCGTACAAGCTCCTGCATGAGAGGGATGTTGAACGACATCTTTCCTAGCAGTTCAGCTACATTCTGTAGTCGAGGTAGCGTCAAAAGTGACAGTGTTTTGTATTAATATAAGTCAGAGTCTCACAGGTATCATCTTATTGTCAAACCAATCAGTTCAGTAATTTAATTCCCGTGTATCCTGAATTCTCAGTGTCTGTCATGTTACTCATATCTAGCATATTATTCACAGAAAGAGAAGAAAGCTTAATATGTTAAGTGCAACGTATCCGCAATATTTGTATATGAAAATTGAGCACCAATCGGGTAATCAATTTGACTGTCTAAAAGTCCCGTCTGTAATTCTGCCCTATTTCCTCAATACTTTTCTTTCTCTCTACCTTCTGTACCTGTATGATCGAATGATCTTCGTGATTCGATACAACTTGCCGCTACATACATGAGTCTACCTCGAAGACAAAAGCGATGAGAAAAAATTCACTCGCTAATTGTATTGTCATTGATGATTTGGGCAGACTGACGAGGATCAGCCCCATGCGTACATCCAGACGTTTGTCCTGAAGCCGATCGGCACCAGCTTTTACGTGCAGCACGATATCTTCAGACTCGCATTGCACGACACGGTTTAGGCACCAGGTACCGGAAACTTTCCTCCTTGCCCTCCCGCCAGTCTTTCCCTGTGTTGCTCTGCATTACAGGCAAGCCTTGTTGCTCGAGATGTCCCCCGACATCCAAGATCCGGGTGCTTCTTTTTCTTTTTTACATAATGCACAACATGGCTTGGTTGCGTATCCCTCTTTCCCACGAGTTTTTCACTCACTGGATCGGATATGCCGCACTTTTCGCTTCCACCTCATATTGACTTAGCACGCGCCTCCCGAGAAGCACTAAACCTACAGCCATTCGGCAATTGTGTCGCAAACGAGCGATTAAACGTAGCATAGAGATTAAATTGCTGAACAAATTGGGACAGATGATCGCAAGCTATAACGGCTCACGTGTTAACGACGCCTACAGCCACGGCGTTTCTCTATGCTTTTAGTCCAGTGAATTACGTTAAATACAGTCATATGTTATCTCGTATCTTACATCATTGGGAAATCAAGTGCAATCGTGGCATTAACATGCCGGCAATCGCGTTCCGACGCGGATGGTGTGTTTCGCTAACAATGTTTCTAATCTACATCGATACTTCATCAGTTACTTCACACAAGGCCTTGACGCAGTTATTTTTACATGTGTACGGCTCTGATACTTACTTTTGATTTGTGTATAATAGCACGGTGAAGAGACTGCTTCTTTTTTTCTAAAAGCAGCTTTGAGACTGTTCTTAGAAAAAAGCTCCCCTTTAGAAGCGCGACAGTCCCTTTTTTTCTTCCCTCTTGTTTCTTAGCATATAAATTTGTAAAAAGCCTCTACTCTACGTGTGTGTGTGTGTGTGTGTGTGTGTGTGTGTGTGTGTGTTATCAGGTGCGTTATTTGAAGTATCTCTGATTATCCACAGGCAGACGAGGATCCACCGCACGCCTTCTCACAGACCTTTGTGCTAAAGCCGATGGGGAATTCATACTTCTGTCAGCACGATATCTTTCGCCTTGGCATTCATGATACCGCGTGAACAATGAGAGATCGGGCTGGTTCACCGCGACCAGTAACCAATCATCATGGGCGGGGGTTGCCGTGCGACGGACATCCCGAAGAGATCGAGCCAAGTGAGCGCAGCCACCCGTCGCCATTGATCCTTTTCTTCTACATCACGATCGCATACCTACTCATCTACCTACCCCCTGCCCACCGTTTCCCCTCCCCCTCCTTCATTATTTCTAGATATCACAAGTTTTATATGAAGAATATTTGTCCGCTTATATCTTGGCCACGAAAAAGAAAACAGAAGTCAAGAGATTAATAAAATCATGTGTTGTATACACTCACACATCTACACACAATCTCTACCAACTCGCTTCTCCTCCATATAATATAAAATACACACACACATACACACACAGATAGATATATATATATATATATACGCCCCGGGCGTAATATATATATATATATATATATATTACGAAGATATGCGTTACTTCTCTGAAAAAAGGATTTACGTCACTTGGTTAATCTCATATGCGAATTTACGGTAGCACAATACACATACATACAGACGTATATTTAGGTAATCTTGTCGGGAGAATTTGATTTTCGACGGCAGGTAACGTTTGCATTATTAAATACGCTTCAAAATGTATTGTAACATATTTTACATTAATGCTGTGTATTTTTGTAATACGACTGTTGGCCATTAAATACAAGAATACGGAATTAATTGGTAGTGACGTGTTTATTATACGTTCCACGAGCGCATCCAGCTTGAGGCTGGCTCCGGCACGAAATACGACGGAAGCCCGGCCAATGTTCAGCTGATACAAAAATTCACTTGTCGAGATAAAAAATTTACATACACACACCACGAAGCGGCTAATGTGTTACATTGACCAACAGTGGCGTACGTTTGTTACCGTCGCGCTGCGTCGTGTAGAACTGACTTTACGCCGATGGATCATGCTCTGTTAGTCTGATAAATGTGTCGATATATATTTTACAAGTTTCCGCGTTTCGCCTGTTCCAATTCGATCGCTTCGAACAGCGCCTGGAAGTTGCCGGCACCGAAGCCCTAGACAAGAAAGGGAGAGCTTGAAGAAGGCACGCCATACTCTCGTCGGCCTCGTCGAGGTTTAAGCGATAGAGCTTGCGAATGCAATTAACCGCGTTCTTCGAACGCTTTCTCAATTACTCAATTACTCACGTTGTGATTGCGCCTCTGTATGACTTCGAGGAACAACGTCGGCCGATCCTGCATATTCTTCGTAAATATTTGCAGGAGATAGCCGTTCTCGTCGTAATCTATCAGTATCTTCAGTTTCTGCGACAGTGACAGTGTAATTGTGAATATCAAAATATTTATAATGCTGCTCTCGACTCGACGTAATGGAGATGAGATCCCGTCGTTATTTATTTACGATAGAGATAATACCTGCAGTATATCCAAGTCCTCCACGATCTTCGTGCCGCTGGCTTTCAGGCGGTTCTTCAGCATATCGTAGTAACTGTCAGGCACCTCGAGAAACTCCATCCCCCGCGCGCGTAGATGCGTTATCTGCGGAAACGGAGCATTTTCCGAGACTTCTATTGTATTGTGAATAGCGTGAACATTGATGTAACTCTTCAAGCTTAAGGGACTGCAGGCGCTTGAAATTCGATCAGACACTCATGTCTCCTCAATCTTGGGTCCATTTGGAATTGATACGGTTTGAACGATTGTAAATTGCGCGATCGCAAAGTTGCATCTCGGAATGTCTGGATCTAGATCGTATCCTAGATCGCGTGCGAGTTATGTATAATACCCGTTATATTGTAATACCCACCGCCGTAATAATATCGCTGGTGTTGAGGGCGATGTGTTGCACGCCAGCACCGCCGTAGTACTCGACGTACTCCTGGATCTGCGAGCGCTTCTTGGCCGCCGCGGGCTCGTTGATCGGCATCTTCACCGTCTCCTCCCAATTCGTCATTACGATGGACCGTAGTGCCGAGTACTGCGTGTGCAGCTGCGTGTCGTCCACCGACCAAAATCGGTGGAATTGCAAACACTCCTCGTACCTGAGGAAAGAGATTTAGCAGAGTATATACTCGGAAATATTAGCTGTGTGCGTAAATACTGATAGATTTGTTATACTATTAATACCGTTACCTATCGATAATATTATTATAAGCAGCTCTAATTATGTATGCTAGTATAATACCAAATAATATATCATAGTTATGATATATACACACCCATGTGGCATATCATAGTTTAGTATCGTTATAAATTACTTTGTTTATGAAATAAACAGCTACTTCAATGTATCATACGCGCGTTACTATCACACATCTTCGAAAAATGCCGATCAAATAACGACGCGCAATAGAAATGAAACTGCTTCGAGGTGTTATGTATCATATACCGATGAGTGCGTTAACAAATTTTTTTTTAATATATATTTGATCGATGATTCATGACAGAACTATCATCGTCACTCGAAGTAGCTCCCGAGAGAACTACGATAATTTATTACTTTTTGTTAGCATAAACGTGTTTACGGTGCCACGTATAGATTTGCATACCATTTAGCGACAGGTTCCATCTGCTTGTCGGGCTGATTGCCCACCACATGGTCCACGAAATTCAGGTTCGCTCGCGGTCTGCGATCATTTAAGAGAGGTTGATGAGAACGACAGATACCTCGTAAAAGTGCGTGGAAGTTTTCGCCAAGATATATTGGCGGGAATAGATTATTTGCTTAGGAATCTTCCGACTGCGCGAAGGATTACGAAACATCTAACGAACAATACGTGTTGATTTCGCATTTTCTCTAAAAGAGATCAGTTCGGAATTCTCCGAGCAACTCAAGCTACGTGTGACTGTGTTTTCGCATGTACGTACAATTGTTTGAGAAGACAGTCTTCCGATGCCTTTATGAAGCCCGGCAAGAAGAAGCCCTTGTACTTTGTTCGGTCAATGAGCGTGTGTAGCGTGTCACCATACTGGAAACAGAAAGAACAACATTAGATGTATTCGACGACATCTTGCAAGAAGAAAATACGAAGGATCTTTCCACGCGTTCTCCGCACTTACGGTTTTCAAAGTAGCCATCCTCACGATGCCGTACTCGTCGCTCTCTTCCCAAATTTCGCGCATTATCTTGGCACCCTTTTGCTTGGCGACCTGCAATTATTGAAGATATTAGCTTCGATAAATCTCATCACGCTTATCTTATTGTCGAATGTTAAACGAGAAAATTCACTTTCTCCTCGATTTCATGGATGATTCCGAAAAATTATTCTTCAGTTCTCGAGAAAGTATGAGAAACGTTCTTGTCGTCCAGCTTCGCTTTACCTTCACAATGGTGTCGATGTCTTCGACGCTGAACGCCACATCTCGCACTCCGTCCCCGTGTTTGGTGAGATGCCTCGACATCTCTTCATCGTCAGGCTCGTAGGGTGACTCGAATACAAATATGATCTGCAAGCACGATCGTAATTCATCAAAGGATCCCACCGGCATTAAATGTTAATAAACGAAATTCTTTTTTTTTAATATTAATGAACGAAACTATTTTTTGGAATTTGTGCGATAACTTTCCCAAGGGCAGTTTTTACTTCACCTTGCATTCGTTACTCACTTTGTTCTGCTTCACAACATGCGCGGCTGTTCGTCTGGAACCAGTTTCTAAACCACGATATCCCAAAGGTTCGAAGGCCATGCGGCATCGGTAAAAACTGGCGGCCTGTGACGTAATTACATCACGTAAAATTTCACGCTGCGATCAATTTCACGTCTTAGTAGAGCCTGATCAAGCGTGCAGTTCATTCGAGACAAAATAAACGCACGTTGGATACGCGTATTACGCTCGAATTTCTTTACCTGCTTTGCATTTCCGACCCAGAATTTCACGTGGTCGAAGCTGAGGAACTTCCCTCCGACAGGCTGAAAAGCGCGGCATCATACACTGTATCTGACTCGTAACTTAATTCCAGATGATAAGAGACACAACGATGCTTACCTTCGGCCCTTTGTCGGTGTAGGTGGTCTACAACAGAGAAGAAGACACGAGATATACTACACGCTCGATGCCAAATATTCTCCGGGAAAGCCAGAAAAGCAGATTTTTTCCCACTGACGCAACGGAGTTGCGTGCGCCCAGTCGCGGTGCGAGCCGCTGGCTTCTCGCTCTTACCATCGTGACGACTTCTCCGGGAGAGATCCGAGAGGGAAAAACTTCTGGAAACCTTCGGCGACGATTCCCCGAACGCGCGAGTGTACCTTATCGCGAACCGCACACAGTGGCGCGCTTTAAATACCCCGGATGGACGGTGGGCTCGCCGTTCTCTCGGAGCCATTGGTCCACGCTCCGGAGGCGTGCGTTCTCTACCTCCGAGGCCCCCTCAATTACCATAATCCAGCGGGCTGCTTCTTTTTTTATAGTTTAATGTGTTTTTCATTAAATGCGAGCGCACGACACGTTCGAGCTACATTTACACGTACGAGGACTTCTCAATGTTACCGGCACGATACTCGCGCGTTTGTTCTACCTAATAACAAGAAATCGGTCATTTTTAGTCATGAGATTTACATAAGACAGATGAAATTACACAAATAACTGGGAACAAATCACAGAGGTAATCGCGTTTTTCGAATCTACGCAATCCATTTCTGATTGGATGCGATCTACACGACGAGGAAACTTCCAAGACAATATGCATAACGTATGACGACAAAACGACTCGAACGTCAAATTCTGGCTGCTGATGATATTTCTGACTCCTCGACGCGAGGTGCATTCCTTCGTGGAGTTTGGAGAAATAGCTCGATCTTCATAATCCATATTTATCGCCATCGTCGCATATCCAAGTAACTTTTTTCTGCGAACGCGTCTCTCCTCGCAAAACATATTTACGCCGTGTGGCATTAGAATGCAGTTTTCCTCGTGCACACACCCTGTAATGCATTTATGCATTTATAATACTAGGTCGGAACGAACGTTTTCTTCACTATTTACGTTAAATTCTTCGTTACATGACACCGGTATGATAATGAACCGGCTAGACCGGAAGGCTCGCCTAGATCGAGTCTGGTCACGCAGCTACGAATTTCCGTCCTCGAGCCATCTCTCTCTGCTGATCCATTTGCGGCACTAAAAAGAATCAAATTGAAAATCACTTTGCTCCCGTATTCCCCAACGCTTGGATGAAGATTGATACATTTTACACTCACATACTACAACTCGTCGATTCGTTCCATCTACTGTCATAGAATATGCAAAATTTTATCTCCTTATCAAATTAAAAAGAAATAAAATTAATTATCTCTAGTAAAAACTGAAACCCAAAAGACTTATACATCACCATTTTTAACGATGGAATATTGGAAACTTTATTCCTCTTGTCAAGTTATAAAAAGAAAGAAAACTGTAAGTTATAAAAAGAAAGAAAACTGTAAGTGTTGAAAACTTACTATAGCAGCAGCACGGTCGGGTCGAGCAATTCGGGATAGATTCGGGTGATTCAGGATTAATGTTGCGGTACGGAAGAGGATCGCAGAGGATACGCCGGAGAGAGTGTGTGGTATACAACAATCCACTCGTGATACTCGAAAAGCAACGAATCGCTCTTTATTACACTTCGTCTCTCGAACGAAAGCCTGGAAGGATTTATGAAACGTAAAATACAAAGGAGATCACCCCGGCGGTATGCGCGCGCGGTGACGTCGATCACGCGATTCGGTTTCGCTCGCCAGAAAGCCCCTTATCCGTGCAATATATATGTGTATTTACACAAGCGGTTGCAGTTCGCGTATCGTCGTTACTGTGATAAAATGGTGAGAGTTAAAGAAAAGAAGAAGAGGACAACAAAACTCGCCTCGCGCGAGTGACTTTTGCGCGAGCTCGTCGACATTTTCGCTCTAAAGATTTATCGCGACGGCTTTAAGAGCGGATTTAAGTAGCGCCGAGTACACAAGCGCGACTCGATGTCGCGCCAGGAGAATGGCTAAAGTTTTACATAGAAATCGACGGCGCGGCGGACAAATGATATGATCATCGTGTCCTACGGTATTATTATCATCGATGATCGTTCGTTTCTTCCCCAGCTTCTACAAAAGCAATCCGGGCGACTAGAAATACTGGACGCAGCGCCTTCGCGGACCTCGAAATACTGATATTCTCGTGTGAATGCACCGGGCAGCGAGGTGAAAATTCCATTGCAGGACGAGGGAATGCTTCTCATGCAGAAACAAAGCGAGACGAATGGCTCGAGATAAATCTGGCGGCAACCACGCGACGATGTCGCATTATTCGAGTTGACGAGAAGGATCCTGAGGATCGGTTTCTTTTCTTGGAAACAAGACTTCATAGAGAAAAGAATATCGCAGCCAGACTTATTTCCGCGCCGAGAATCGCGCCTCGTTCCTGCTTGTGTCTATCGATGATTTTTCGCAACCTGTGCATTCGACTCTCTCTCTCTCTCTCTCTCTCGCTCAACACTGCTACGATCGCTCTAATAAAACCGGAACGGCCTAAAATAGCGCCTGCTTGGACGCAAAACAATAAATTACAAACTAATTCGTTATATGCACACACACGTATGTACAAAGAATAATCAACTATATACAAGATGTCCTAGAATTGGTGGACAATTAGATGTGACTCGCGATCCTCGCGAGATTCGATGATTTTTGTTTCGTTTCTTTTACCGATTTCTTTTGCCGGCAAAAACGTCGTCGGATGTCATCGTTTACTGTGATCCCTCGATCCTTTGACTTTTCATATTCCGTGCCTCGACGGTTCCCTCGAGTTTCAACGGTCAATATTCTTCTAGTCGAACCTTAAGGTAAAGTTTGATTAATGTAAGATCAAGTGACGAATGACGCTCCCAAAACGCTTCGTTTTTTATTCATAAAATTACGAGAATCACTGGCGCCGCGACGTTTTCAATACGGCGAGAGAGACGTCCAAGACTCAGTGGCGTTAGAATTTCAGAAAAGATAAGGCCTTGTGTGTGTGTTTTTTCGTCTCAATTCTGGGACACCTTGCGTAATACAAAATAGTGTAAGCTGTAACATCTATCTACGCGATTGAAACGGTAGAGATACATATGTATGAGGAAACGCATTGACTCTCGAGATGTCGACGATTAGTTATATCGTAGAAAATTTCTCGAACCGTGACACGGTAAAAACACTTTACTAGGTTACATACCCCAGAGACAGCACGAATGTACACTTGTCGTGCTTACACAAAAACTTTCCATGAGATATAATACCGTGCCATCCGGGACTTCGGCGACAATACAAAAGCTCTTGTTGTGGCCAATTTTCTGCGAATTATCTTGTGTTTACAAAAATACATATGTAGAAAAACGTTCCTGTCAACCGTATTTTTCTTGCCGTTGAAATCATCTCAACACACGGTGGAACGAATGTTTTTCCGTTCACAATGTATGCCGGCAATTCGCGTTAATTAATACGAATAATTAATTAATGCGCGTTAATTAATGCACGTGATCTGCACTAAAATTCGCAAGCGTGGAAAAATATGTACAAAATGGTGCCCAAAATGGTGGCCGGAAACATAACGTATCGTGCGTTGTATCGAAAAAAGAAATAATTAACCCTCGTGTGATTATGTATTTATATAATTTTCTTTCGGGAGCTATTTTGGAACAATGTATCAGTGTATCATTTACTGATAAAAAGGACTCTATTGCTGAAAACATCATAAGAACTTGATTTTCGTCTTTTCGCGAGAAACAAACAATTACTCAATTATAACGCATCATCATTATTATAAAGTCATACTTAAAAAAAAAAGGTTGTGCTTTTAAATCGAATTTTTGAGAAATTATATTTTCAAATTTTGCAATCGCAAATTATATTGAGAAAGATACAAACGCGCTATTATTACTAGCTTAGTCAGCAGCGAAGTACACATTGTCGGCAAATATATCGTAAGATTTATATTCTCTGCAAATATAGTTCACCCGCGTTGAGTGTGCGAGATATTTCCCTTTCACGATCACACGAGGGTTAAAAGTGACACGGATTCTCCGCTGCGCACGCTACACTGTGACGCAGGTGATATACAATTCCGTTTTACAGCAGCACGATCCCGTGATCTCTCTCTAGTCTACGTTTCGCCTTGAGGGCTACTATCCCCATCAGGTCCGCTGGAGTTGGCAGTGACCCGAAGCTGCTCGGCGACACCGTTTGCTGGTAGAACACCTCCATTCTCCCGCATTGGTTCCCGTAAATCACCGAGTCCTCTTTCCTGTCCCGTGAAAATCAAATTTATTCCGACAATCTAATACGAGAAAGAGAGGGGGGAGAGGGGGGGGGGAGAGAGAGAGAGAGAGAAAGAGAAAGAGAGAGAGAAAAGCTCCCTGATATTTGTAATTTCAGTTTTACCTGATTATTAATTCCGTTAAGTATTGCGACCCATTCGTTTGGCGACGGGAACGTAGGAATCTGTCGTGGAGACTGGAAACGATATCTAGATCGGTGATTCCCCATAAACCTGCTCTCTGAATAGTGTCCCACTGAGGGTCCACGTTCAGAATGCTGTACTGCTCTTTGTTGTCTGTGGACGGCAACGGCTCCAGGCACTGTTGCAGCCGCGTTTCGAGCTTCCCTAGGGTGCTCACGCAGGTTTGCCACTGTGTGTTGAACGAATCACCATTAAAATCACGAAGATGCATGTATCGACGCTGTTATACCTTAAAATATTCACAAGATTTCAACATGTTTTATATAATACTACATGATACACCCATGTGATCAAGTACACATAGATCATGATTTTAGACGATACTTTATAGTACCCAAAAACCTGTTTTTATATAAAGCCTGTCGAGATACACATTCTTCGCACATTTAGTACAAAATATTACTTAATTAACATTTATAACATACACTTTGGTATTATGTATAATATTCAGGTATCAAATCGACTAAAATTCAAGGAAATTCAGCAACTTACGAGGGCGTGTATTAGCTCGGGGTTGTTCGCAGTACCGTTCTCCATTAACAGCACCAGCACCATATTCTGCTGGCCACAAACGAACAGTTCGGTCTGGGTCAAATTCGTGGACTGAGCGCACAAATTTCTTTCGTCCGCGTGGCCCGTGGAACGGTCGTTGTTCGTTTCGTCGTCGTTGTTGATGTTGTTCGTCTGCGTGTTGCTCGGATCTGGTGTCCTCTCGAACTCTTGCTCCGCCATTTGCTGCAGCTGCTGCCCCATTAAATATTGTTGTCCTACTGTTTGTTGTTGCTGCCCTGTCAGATGTTGCAGCCCCGTTGGATGGTGTTGTTCCGGTAGATGCTGCTGTCCTATCAGATGCTGCTGCTGCTGTCCTATTAATTGTTGCGGATGACTTGTCAGCTGCTGCTGTCCCATCAGCCGCTGCTGTTTCGCTACGTGCTGTTGTTCCACTAAAGGTTGCTGTTGTTCCATTTGGTGTTGCTGTTCCACTTGGTACTGCTGCTGTTGCTGCTGCTGTTCCGTTAGATGCTGCTGCTGCTCCGTTGAAATGTAGGTTGTGGCAGGCGCAACTGAGGCAAAGGTTGCACAGGCTGCGTCCGGACGGCTGTCGCTCGGCGTGTTGTCCCGAGGGCCCCAACAACGTTGTTCGTGTGCAAGCACGCTGAGCTTCGATATCAACGGGGTAAGTTGCAGACCGTCCAACCCATCCTTCCGCAGATACGTCAAGTTGCACGATTTCGAACCACTGCACGTTCCCCAATGATCTTCCTCGTTCGTTAGATTTATCGGCTTCAGCGGCAACCTCATCGACCTTCTGTTGCTGTTGTTTTTGTTGTTCTGATTGTTGTGGCAGGACTGTTCCTGTTGCTGCTGACTTTTGCTGAGGCCGTAAGCGCATCCATCCTCGGGCGTGCATACTGAATATAAACATTCAACGGAGTGAGGAAAAAAAGATTACTACTTGATCTGTGGATCATTTCGTTGTCTTTCAAACAAGAATTCAAATAATTTTTTAACCGGTAAGCTCAATTATATCAATAGTATTCACAGATTTGATTTCAGTAGGATTATATCGCTATCGATTTTTACTCTAATGAATTTATACACATGACTCTCTTCCAAATAATTAAGCTATTTGTCCTCGTTCGGTAGTTTATCCTTTTGGAAAATATATACGTGAAACTTACTGTCCCATTGTTCCAAGCCCGTCGTTGAGTACTAAACACATTTCACAGGGTGCGTAATATACTCCGCTTCGTTTTTCCGATTTTTGATAATCCAGACGAAACATTTTGATTAAAATAAATATGAATTGCACGATATACTTAAAAAAATATATATATTCGCACAAAGCAATATAATTGCGTATGATCCGGCTAGGCTAACATAAAGCCTAAATAAAATACGTAAACCCGATCGAGAGATCAAATGACATACATGTATGTATTCCGAGTTACGATACGTTTATCTGAATGCGAGATATGTTTGAAAGTGACGAAGATATTCTAACTTTGTATATATCACGTGTGTCCCTGAAGGAATTTAACATGTAAACATATTTTCTTTATTTTCTTCATAAGGCTTCTTATCGAGATATATAAGAACGACACACATACAGATATAGAAAGACTAATTCGTACTCACAAAAATATAAGAATACAACGAAATAATTGTATATAATAAGTAATAATTAATTTCCTCGGAGATAAAGGCGATTTTTGTTTCTTTTGTTTAACAATACAGAATCTGTTCATAAAACTGGTGTTTTTAACTAAACTAATACTGGACTGAAATTTTGTTCCTTTTTTCTTCAACGCTAAGTAATTAATATATTTATTTTATTCCAAAGATAAAATTGCAACTTAGATCTCAACTAAAAAGAATAGACCTGTAGGTAGTATGGATAATTTGCATTTGCATTTATATTTCTATTGTCATGGATCCATTGTCAAAAATTTTGGAAATAGTATTTACTTTGAAATGTAATGAACTTAGAATGAATCAGTTCTTATTTATTAGAAAAAATTCATACCTTCTTGAGCATCTCTCATCGTCGAACCCTTGTTGATTGTTGATGATTTCGCATTCAAGTCGTTCGACAACGTTTCCCGTAACTGCTCTTTAGGCAGTTTATCACTGCGATGTTCGTAGATACTGCCGTTACCATCATCATTGCATAACTCGTGATCGTAGCGAGAAGCAACGTACTGTTCGTATAAAGATTGCGAAACTGGCAGACCATCGTATCGAAACACGGGAAAGCAAGGATCGGTGATGGTGCGCGAATGCCGTCTATCGTTTTTGCGAGTGCGTGGTTTCCGGTGAAGCGAGTCTGAATTATAGTCTGGAGAAACTTCGTCGAATTTGGATAATCTGTAAGCAGACCGGTAATTGATTATACCACTTGACGTACATTATGATAGGAATTAATAGAATAATGATAAAATAAAAGTTATTTTTTCAAGATATTTAAAATAAAGAATTTTGATATTGGTAATTACGTTTTGCTCAGTTCTGGCAGGCAAATTCTGGAAGAACTGCCTGAGCACGGGTCGATTGACGTTAGATCTGGTAAACTGACGCTCGTTTTGTCGAGATCCTTCCTCTTCATTAGCCTTTCTTTCGATGTGGCATTCTTCAGCTTGTTCAGACGTTTATATCTGACGTAATAATTCAAAATTAACTTAAATAATGCAAAACTGCACTATGACAGAAATAAATCATTTAAGCTATAGTAGATACAGCAGAAAATATAAGACATTCTTCTAGAATACTGTGTTTACCTAAGTGCTTCCTTGACAACGTCGGGGATATCGTCGTCGTCGTGGTTGTGCAGTGAACTCGTCGACGTCTTACACTCGTTCCCATCACCGCGATCGTTCTCCTTTTTCTCTTCGCTATCCTCGTCTTCGTCTGGCGCGCCGCAGATGAGCATGGCCATGTCGTGCAACACCCGGTTGACGTCCTTCAATGGCGTCGCGCACACGCTAGGCGTGAGCGAGTTAGCGGTAGCGCTGATGGGTGCTTTGATGGGACGCTCTTGTTGCTTGACCTCCTGTTGCTTGCGTCTGATTGGCGGTGGTGAGTCGTGGATCGCCGGAGGTACCAACGGTACGTACTTTGCCAGATCATCGTTGCAATTCGCCGGTTCGCCTTCTTCACCCTCTTCGAGCACCGTGAAGATACGCGACGTGTCTCGCTTCATGCCGGAGGACGCGCTGCTGACGGGAGGCTCCTTGGCGCTGCTTCCTTTTTGTGGCATCGTATTCTGAAAGTTCGTTAAACATTAATTTCATAATTATATATTGCACGATTGAATTTTATTTTTTTATATATAAGATAAATGTTCAGTAGCCGGCACTTTGCCAATTTTTAGAATATTCGCACAAATTTTAAGGGACATATAGGAATTAATAAAAAGTGTATAAATAATTAATAAATTATTAATATTGACTACTGAAGTATTTGATCCTGTTTCACTATTATATTGCATTTTTACCTTCCTCTGTGGAATCTTTTTCATCGTGGTATCCAAGTATGAGTGATAATAGCGTTCGTTATTCGCTTCTTGTACCAGTTTCTCATGCTGTTTCCGTTCTATGTACACTTGCAGCAGTTGAACACCGACTGGTAAATGAAATTCCGTAGGCACCTTTTCCGCGGGAGCCTTGAAATAAGGATAAAGGATGAGTTGTAAATTTATATTTTGCATTTATATTTTATTACTTGCATGCTTCTTTTTAAAATGTTATTAACAATAATAATGTACATGAATTATATTATTTAAGATTAAATTGGATTGTAAAAATTAAGAAGAAAGTACCTTTATCCTGTAAGGATCAGTAATGACAATTTGTTTCGTTAAATCTGCACCCAGCTGTGTAGCAACTATCCTAAGAAGATAAGTAGAAATAAGATATATGTAGTAAAAAGAGAATAGCAATAGGATATAATTAGTGAAAACATTAACAACTCAGAAATATATATAAAAGGCAATATAAATAAAGTAATATATATAATTCTGTCTGTAAATATTATACTTTTCATTACTTATTATTGTAGAACAACGCTCCACCCAAAACACCGTTTGTTTCTTGAAAATGTTGTAACATTTGGATTGCCTCTAAGAATATGTTGCTGGCACTCTAAAAAGAAACATATTTTTACTGAGATAGAGAATTTTGCATAAATACTTTGATACTTGTATTTTGAAAATTGTCTATTATTATAAGGATTCAATAGCTATAAATTATTGACACAACTATGTGTAAATTATTAATGCAATTGTACTGATAACCAGAATTTTCCTCGTATTCACCTTTGGAAGTTTAATAACGGGAATGTTCGAAAATAGATTGGCACTATATTGCAGAATTGGCAGGTAGGTCTCGAACATCTGATACAGTTTTTCAGTGAATCTATTCCGGTCATTATTAAGGGATTCCAGTATCTTGACGAGATCACAGTGAAAAAACTTCAACAACGACTCTAGTATGTCCGCACGTCTCTCGAGTATCCAGTCTTGTATGTTCCTGTCTGTTCCCACCGCCTGTGGAATTAATCAGCGCGGAGAACAATTTACAATCATTAATCTCATAAAGTAGGCACGCGACAAGTACATTAGTGTTCCCCGTAGAAATATTGCAATGAATGAATTGTGTCAGCAGATAACTCATAATAACTCGACCTCTGATACAAACTAAGCAAGGGGAGCGAGAGTGCGTAATACGCGCAAATAAAAATATCATGCATAGAATGTTTATTCAATGTTTCATTGAACTGTCTTGAGGGTGAGCAATGGAGGAGTCGACTGCAACAACAGAACAGAGTTCAAAGTTGCTATTAATAGCCGAATCTAAAACAAACTTATTTTTTTCAAAGAGAGAAGGCTTAACGATTATTTAGTGGCACACGTAATTATTACAATCAATCAATTACCATAAACCACAGAGATGTGACTATATCGCTCACATCCACTTATATCCAAGTTTTAGTTTGTATTTACATTGAAATAATGCTCGTTCTTTCGTCATTTCTTTCTCTCTTTAAAGTAGTACTCTTTGAACTAAGTTGCTTCAAATCCCGTTTTTCACTATAGTAAGATAAACATGACTTATAATGCACTCACCAGCACGTATTGGCCGAGCTTCACCAGCACAAACTTCCCACCTTGCAACGTGATGGAGCGTGGAGCTGAGAATGACGTTGAAAGAAAATGATACACACCCATCAGCTGTCCCGCCAGGGCCAGTCTCTGCGTCAGGGACACCCAGGCCGGATGAAAGTACATGACTGCCTCGGCAGGGTCATCCTCCTCTTTACAACACTTGGCAGTGTCGTAAACGAACACTATCATCATCTCCCTGAAAACGAAGATGCTGCTTCAGAACAAACGTTTCATAGTAGACTAAAATTATTCAAGATACAATGAAGATGGTAAAACACAATGTACACGAGATATATATGGGGAGAAGATAAAGCATAAAGATAAATAAAGATCCTAGAATTGTAGATATCATAAATGTAGTTAATGAAACTTAAGGAAACAACGAATTTATAGAATTCTGGTAAATAGCGTATCATTATGTAACTCTAAGCAAGGCATCTTTTGACTTTTTAGCTATGATACTCACACGGCTTACTCAGATCTATTCTACCTAGATACTGTGACGGCGATCGTAAGTACGTCCGAATGCCTCTCATTGTAAAAAGTAGCACGAGGACAACGCGAAGGATACGTTTTGCTGGACGTGTCAGTTTTGGCGCATGACTGAGCTTAGCGAGCGAATCATTCATGAACGAATGATCGGGGGGATTAGGCGGTACTGATAAGGCATTGGGGCAGATAAGATTAAAATTACAAGCGCGGGATGTGAGCATTGGTTCAATAGTTTCAATGAGCATGGTGCGTCTTGAGGAACTTATTTGCTCAAGAAGCAGAAGCGATTCTGTGTGCTATAATATGCAAATATTTCGACGCTGTTGCCTCTTCTCTGAGGAGACTCAAGAGTCAAACAAGGCTCATATTAGGTTTAATGCGATCATTTGAAAAAATCTCAAATGCTTTCATAGACATTTTGCGTGTTGCATTTCCTATGGGTTTGCCAATGATATTACCACATATAAACAAATTTCATTTAATTACTGTAACATGATCTAATGATCTAATTGCTCTAATAAACTTGCTATAACAGAAGACTAGAGGACAAACATTCAAAATTCAGGTGTATTGAGCAAATATTTAAATACCCACATGAGCCTTTTCCTGATTACCTTCGTGCGCTTATCTGTGAAAACTAAACTAACTCTTACATTACACGCATACATCAGAAAGCCTGCGTATGACCAACACGGCAAGAAACACCGCAACCGCGATGAAATTACGCGCGTGGATCGAAGGAGGGGGCAGACGGGAAAATAGTAAACAGAGCATTATCATATATGTGTGTACTGCCCCCTTCTCCCTCCATGCTTACTCTATCTGTTTCCCTCCCTACATCTCGTATACAATGTATACTCTAATTAGATAAGACGATGATTGCGCGATCGTACTTCGCCATGGTGGTTATTTATGTTGGGCACAGCCCGCCAACCAGTCGCTGTCTAGGCTCGCCTCGTCTGGACGTTTTTTCGCCCGTGGGTTCAAGTTGTGGCGTGTACGAGTGCCCTTCGATGATTTTACTTCGATTTTAACGTGTCGTCGGCGTTGTTTCACGACTCTTCGTCATCCGGTCGAAACACCGCGTCTCTTCGTCGCCTCGTCTCCTCGTGATAGAAACGCGCCACCCTCGCGACGTCGTCGACCAGTGACGAAACGCGCCGTATGCCATTTTTTCTCAGCGACGACAACAAAGTTGATCCTGATCGCGACAAGTGCTTCTCCTCCCCTTCCTCCACACGGTCACGGTATTCTTTCCCTTCGTCTCTTCCACCTCGCCTACCCGGGACCACCCCCCGGGGCCCGTAACCGTCCCGGAGCTATGGCGTCTTTTGAAACTTGACACCCGGTGACGCCAT
Source organism: Harpegnathos saltator (assembly GCF_003227715.2). Taxonomy (NCBI): domain Eukaryota; kingdom Metazoa; phylum Arthropoda; class Insecta; order Hymenoptera; family Formicidae; genus Harpegnathos; species Harpegnathos saltator. Next base: position 473,396 of record NW_020230717.1, on the reverse strand, counting down.
ATTGATCTTTAGTGCTAGGTATAAGTTCCAGAGGACGCTACAAACGCTGATCAATATTTCTTACATGGTGTGTGTGTGTGTTGTGTGTGTGTGTGTGCGTGTGTGTGTGTTGTGTGTGTGTGTGCGTGTGCGTGTGTGTGAAACTGTTTGAATTATAAGTACAAAAAGTGTAAATAAATATTTGGGTTTTGAAAAGAGAGAAATGAAAAATTATAAACGTTGGATATGCAGTAAAAAAACAGACTTATAATGTACACGGTTGACGATAAAATAATTTTTCTCTTCGGTGACACTGGGAACGTACGTATGTACGTGACATATATCTCTAAAAATCTCCAGATTTCGGAATGATCAGAAAATACTTATTTCGACGCTATTGACGCGCCATTTATCGACCAAAAATATATCACCTTTAAGGTGCCAATACATGGGAGCGTCGAGCGTCGAGCGTCAAAGCGTCCAACCAATTAAAGTTCCTTGTTTTTATCCGTGAAATAAGAAATGAAAAACTGATTGGTTGGACGCTTTGACGCTCGACGCTCGACGTTCCCATGTATTGGCACCTTTAGGGCCAGAGCACAGACTTCTGCATAACGCATAATACACAACGCATAAGAGAATCAACCAATCAGAGTTCTTCATTTCTGTCCTGAGGAGGGAAATGAAGAAAACTAATTGGTTGATTCTCTTATGCGTTATGTATTATGCGTTATGCAAAAGCCTGTGCTCTTGCCCTTAGGATTTTTGAGCATAACCTCTTTCACAATAAAGAAACTAAATTCAAATTTTTACAACAGATAGCTGGTATCATGTACATCCACTATGTGTAAAGCCAGCGGCACACGGTGCTTGTTTTCGTGCTGGATTGATTGCTGAGTGAAAATACAGCGTTCTGATTGGTACATTTCCGAAGATGGATGGAAATGTTCCAATCAGAACGCAGTATTTTCATTCAGCAAGCGGTTCAGCACGAAAACAAGCACCGTGTGCCGCTGGCTTTATATATGAGAAAATTTGGCGACATATATTATGATATTTAAAGCTATTTATTGATTGTCCTAAAATCGTCCGTTGTATACTTTTTATGTTTATGTTTAACCTTTGTGTACACTCGTGAACTAAAAGGTATGTGCATCGATTTTTTGTTGACGCGTCGGAACGCGCTCCAACTTGAGGAGAAAGACAACTACTGCTTCATACGTCAGCGTTGTCACTTATTACGAGACAGAAGGATGGCATATACGAGTGTCGAATAAGTAGTGATTGTGGCGTAGACACAAATGTCTTGGAGACTTTGAGTTATAATTGAAGAAATGAAGGAAACAAATAGTGATTGTGAAGAAAAGTGGCAAAAGGCTTCATAAAATTTGTAAAACAGCATATTAAAGGAGAGTATTAATTGTCTAATAATATTTTAAGTGAAAAATATGTTTAAATTTGAGTGTGAGTTAAAAAAGTTGTAAACCATAATTTCTTTAATGTTAATAAATTTGTCATCGACGTTGAATGAATATATATATATAATGCTATTATTTCCATAGGTGAGGAATTATATTATTGTGTTCAGCAGAAGTAAGCAACAGACCAGTTTAGTGATATGAGTATCTTGTTAAAAAAATATCACTCGACTTGGTCTGCTGCTTATTTTTTATGAGCGCAATAACATAATTTTCCACCTATGTAAATGATAGCATTACATACATATTCATTTAACGTCGATGGCAAATTTATAGCTATAAAATTATTAACATTAAAGAAATTATGGTTTATAACTTTTTTTTAACTTACATTCAAATTAAAAAATATTTTTCACTTAAAATATTATTAGATAATTAATACTCTCCTTTAATATGCTGTTTTACAAATTTTATGAAGCCTTTTGCCACTTTTCTTCACAATCACTATTTGTTTCCTTCATTTCTTCAATTATAACTCAAAGTCTCCAAGACATTTGTGTCTACGCCACAATCACTACTTATTTGACACTCGTATATGCCATCCTTCTGCTCTCGTAATAAGTGACAGCGCTGACGTATGAAGCAGTGGTTGTTTTTCTCCTCAAGTTGGAGCGCGTTCCGAAGTCAACAAAAAATCGGTGCACATACCTTTTAGTTCACGAGTGTACTTGTTATGTTTATGTATTCTGTCGCGGTGCTCGTTAAGCCTGTATCAGACTATGGATTGGGATTGAGATTAGATTGAAATTTGACCAATTGAAAAAGAGAAAATAATCTCAAGTATAGTAAACTTACTCCTGATTGGTTAAATTTCAATCTAATACTCAATCCCAACCCGTAGTCTGATACAGGCTTTATGTTTATGTATTCTCGTGATGCTCGAAATGTGGACGAATGACACCGGAAAGCTATCGTAGGTGCTTGAATTAATTTTCGTTATTGACTAATAGAGGTCAGTAGTTGTGGTATTTCAACATGGCCGAAAGTGATCGTTGATGTATATGAAAGTACTGGCAATAGACTTTAATAATCAATGTGTGACATTAGATCGTAGTGCGAGGAATACAATTTTTTATTGTATTGAAGGTCTTTTTTAATCATTTCGAAATTTGAAGATTTCTAGAAACATGTCACGTACATTCCTAGTGCCAAAGAGAAAAATGCCAGATTTAGTACCAAAAAAAGAGCATTTGCGGGAAGCATTAATTTTCTGCTATCATCTCAAGAAATCTGCTGATGAAAGTCATCGTTTACTAGTGCAGGCTTATGGGGAGCATGCTCTATCTAAATCAACTTGCAGAGATTGGTTTAAACGATTTAAAAACAAAGATTTTTATGTGAGTGACAAAAAGCGTCCTGGTCAGCCGAAAAAGTTTAAAGATAGAAAATTGGAGGCATTACTGGTAGAAGATTCATGTCGGACGCTCAAAGAGTTATCGGATATACTAAATGTCGATGAATCAATCGTTAGTAAACGTTTAAAAGCAATGGGAATGATCCAGAAGCTAGGAAAGTGGGTCCCACATGAATAATGGGACATTGAGGATCGCAAATAAAGACGAAGCATGAAGAACTCGCCCAGCAGTTTGGCATTTCTAAATCAGCGGACCAAGTTCCCTTTAAGCGTTTAGGAAGGTTCAGGAAGGTTGTGTTAATAAGAAAACTCGCGGCCGACCGCGTTATACTACCTTCTCTTGTCAATCGCAACATTATGCGTACATCTTGTTTTAAGCCACATCTCACGGCGCCAGACATTGCTAAAAAATATTGATTCCAGGATAGTCTATCTGTATCATACGCTGTCGCCTACAAGACGGAGGACTGCATGGTCGACGAGCTGCGAAGAAACCTTCATTTCTGCGAAGAATTGGAAGGCGCGAATAGAGTGGTCCAGAAATTCTCCCAACTTGAAGAAAAAGATCCCTCAAGCTAGAATCGATGTATTCATTGCATAATCGATGCAAAAGGTTTTGCTATGAAATACTAGAGTTATTTCATTTAAATTATGAATCTGGTGCTCTGTTGACACTGAACATAGTTATGACTATTCAAAGTTTACAATTTATTTTAACATACTTTCGACATTTGAAATAAAGTTATTTTTTCACAAGTTGTTTATATCATTTGATTAAAAGCACTTTCTTCAGTAAGTTGCATCTGTTATTAAAACATGTTATGACTTGATATATATCTATACACTTTAAATTAAATTATCCTTCAACATCTTAAATATATTTTTGGCTGGTACTGTGTCAATAATTTTGCATCAATAATAATCAAGCTTTTTTGGGTTAAATGCATTTTTAAACAAGCATAGGAGCATTTGTTGTTGATTGAAAATCCAAATAACTTTACCAATGAATTTAATATCATATATGAATAAATTCAGTGCATGGTATTATCATTCTGTTATAATCCTTTGTTTAATCTTCTATTTATATATACATACTTATATATTTATATATGTTCATATCTTTTTATTTATATTTTATCTCGACATGCGAAGGAAAATGTACTCGTATTCTCTCTGTATTCTCTCGCAAAATCAAAATGCTTTTCTCGTAAATCTGCGAAAAAAATAAAAAATTAAGAAAGATAAAACATCGGCATTCTATCTTATTTATTATTAATACAGCTAAAATATAAACAACAATTTTCGTTTCTTTTATCGAAACAAACTCTGTTGCTTTCTTTTTATCGGTTTTTATTTTTGCTTTGCTTGCAAATCAAAGAATCCTACAACTGTTTCTTTGTTGGTATTTTCATCTCCTTTCACCTGCCTGTGATTATATATACAAAGCAGACCCCCCCTCTCTCTCTCTCTCTCTCTCTCTCTCTCTCTCTCTTCCCCTTACAATCTAAATGTGTATGTGTTAATGTATGTGTGCATATGTGTGTGCATATATTTAATTGATTATAAACAATTTCATAGAAAATCTATTTGCGATTAATAAAATAACGTAAGTGAATAGAGAAGAATCATCATTACTTGTATATGTCAGTGTAAGTGTATGTACGTGTTGCGTGAGCACGAGATAAACGAATTTGTACAATTTATTGTTTATTATGCGTGTTCTAAAAAATAGTCTTACAGCTATGCGGTGACATAGAACTGTTTTTCTTTCTTCTTCGAGTCTCGGGATAAACTAGGACGAAAAGTATAGCGTTTGTTCCTTCCTTCAGACTATCTTGAACGAGTCCCCGGATGACACTCGACCGTTGGTTCCTCCTCTTTTCTTTCTTTCTTTCTTCCTTCCTCAACCTTCGCTTCGTAACATATCCTTTGTTCCTTTCGTTTTTATACATTTGAACAGCTCATGTCGTAACAAATAAAGGGGTTTCTTATAAACCACAAGTTCATTAAAATTATTGTTCACAGAAGTGAAAAATCAATCGTGCGATTTGTTTTCTTTTTCTCCTTACCTTCGTAACGAACGAAAGGAAGTATCTTCACGGACAGAACCAACGGCGACACGGCGTCAATAGATGCATCATTTGCAAATTATCTAATGAATCGCGAACAGTGAGTTTCGGTTCAAGGTTCTCTATATCTTATACGGCACAAAACGAAATTCGCGTTGCGCGCGGGTGGATGGATAAGGGTAGAGGGGTTCGGGGGATGGGTTAGGCGAGAATGTTCACACAACTATAATAAATAGCGGAGACCGGTGCACGCGCATATTCCTATTTTTAATACACACTTAAATCTAATTCCAAGAGAGTCTCAGTTTTCCCCTCTTTCGCTTGTCTTCGTGTACTGTGTACTGGCACATGTGTTCTTCCTTCTCCTTCTTTTCGTCCGCGTCCTCCGCACCGAAGATCACTGCACTAAATTAGTATATTAATTTTCTTTCTCTCGTGCACACAATTTCACTTCGATCTGAAGATTTATAGTTTTTTCACACAAAGTCTCTCTTTGATTGCAGCTTACTTTCCTTCAGAGAATTTTTCCCTCAGACTCTTAATCTTATGTACGAAGTAAGTCTCCAAGGATTCGGCACATTTGAAAAACGGCGATTCCTTCGGGTTGTAGTAGCGGCAATTGTCAAATATCTTAGTCATATCGCCGATAAATTCGCTCAACTTCTTATACGAGCGGTCATTTATCCTCAACTCAATAGTCTGCAGGTCTGTGTGCGAAATAATTAATCAATGTCTTAATCAGTTTTCAGAAGAATGTGCCATAAAACGAGTCTACTAGTTTTCATACAATTATTATACAGATTTCTGATATAGAAAAATATAGAGGAAAATAAGATATCTTTTCATTTGGGTTGATAGTAACCGATGCAAGATTTAAGATATCGGAAATGAGATAAACTAAATTTTATATACACTTACCCATTGGCTCCTTTATCACTTTGTAATAATCAGGTGCTTCATTCGGATCCACAGGTTCCATAAACGGCCATGCACTTTTATGAGCCTAAAATAAACAAATTGCACAAACTGAATATTATATAATTAAACGTTGAGTTAAACATTCTTCAAGAGTGTTTCCTCTTCAAGTTTCATGCAATGCTTCAACAAAGACATCGGTATACCTGTATCTGTTTGATTAATTTCTTCAATAGGTCGAGGTCTTTTGTGTTTAGGTTTTTCATGTTAGCAAAGTTAACAGAAGAGTTTCGCTGGCAATTCGGACAAACATATTCGTCGATGTTATCTGCTTCTGATTGAAGAATTCCCACACATCGACCGTGAAACCAGTCCTGACATTTGTCACAGCATATATAAAATCTATAAAGGAGAAAAACACGTTATTTTTTAATTGTTGCATTTGACAAATTGAGTAAATCATAATAATTGTTACAAATTACGCTCTATATTGTTAGCTGCATTGTTCTTGCAACAAGTGATACAATCGAGATGATTTTATATATGAAAATAAATAGAAAAGGCTAAAATTTAAGTTCTCACGAGAAAAATCTTATTCCACATTTTTTTTTGCATTATTTAAAGTTTCGGAGCTATTTCTTTCTCTCGGTTACATCGCTCATTGCGGAATGTACATTGCGCGATTAATAACACGAACGCTTACTGAGATTCGTCATAAGGCTGTTTACACAGGCAATACAACTCCTGCGTGTCCCTTGCGTGTCTGCATTCGGTGCACACGAATTCTGACAGAGACTTGCTCATTTCTTCCGTGATGCCCACACAGTCACCGTGGAACCAATTATTACACAAATCGCAGCCCACGTAAAATCTTGAGAGAAAAAAAAAAAATAGATTGAAAAGAGAATTTAACGAGAGAATCATCAATTTCGATATACGATAATATGACAAGTGCTGTTTTCACATGAGTAAGAACTTTTCAGAAAGTAAACGATAAGTCTTTTTTATCCGGTTCAATTAATTCGATTGTGAAATGTCGATCTTACTTGGTCTCGTCATAGGGAGTTCTGCATAAGCAGTAGAGCTTCTCCTTCTTAATGCGACTCGCGGCGGCCGAGGAAGCTCCTGGTGGTGTCGCGCTATTTCCTTGCGCTTTGTGGTGTTTCTTCGGTCTGCTGCTACCGCTGCTGCTTCGATTGGACGATGGGCTCACCTGTTGCGCCAATTGAGCATTTGCTTTGCGTTTCGCACTACCGACCTTCACCTCGTCCTGCTTGTGCCTCTCTGCTTTCGTCCTGGTTGCGAGCTCCGCAGACAAGTCCTTCTGCAACGATGATTAGAGCAGAGTTAGGTTCTATTCTAAAGAGTCAATGCGTTGTACAAGAAAGAAGAACAGACAACCTTTCACTGTCTCATCGCTAACGTTATGTGATACTGTGCTTTACAAGGATAGAGAGATACTATTTATTTTCAAGGAGATTATAATATTATAAAAAAGAAATTGTGTGAACAGAGTTTTATATCACTTTCATACATATGCATTTTTAGTGTCATAAGACAACGCGTTCGTTCGTAATCACGTTTACCTGTATGTCAATTTGAAGCTCCTTTTCGAGCAAGGCTCTTTTCTTGAGGATGTCTTTCTTGAGAAGCTCCTTATGACGGAATAATAAAACCTGCATTCGCGAATGCACCTGTTGCTTCCTCCGCTGCTCTTGGCTGTCCTTTTGTTTCGCGGATCGGTTCTTAGGCGACGAATCGTTGTCCAATGTCTCTGATAGTTTCGGCACCCTGAAAAAAGTTTTAACGTCGTTTTAAGTATGTCACATGTTTCAACTTGATTGTATCCGACGACACATTATTATAGGAGAAATAATACTTACAAATAAAAAATTCTTGCATTATCAGTGTCATTCATTAATGTAGAGATAATAGTTCTCTTGTATTTTTTCAAAATAGAAGACAGTTGTTATTTTTCAAATTTGATTATCCAAAAAGAAATGAGATGATGTACAATGTACAATATACAATGTACAATGTGAATGACTTTAAAAAGTTGATATTATTTAATAGAATGTCAATATTTTATGGATTATAGAATTAGAATTTTAAGTTTTTAACTCAGATGTGTAAAAAAATATGTATAAAAAAAGGACAAAACTCACCGATTATGCAGTTTTTTCTGATGAAATTATAGAAAAATTTTCTTTTTGTATGTTTGCTCTTCGAAACCATTTTTACATCGTAAAAATTACATCGTACAGTATCACATAAATCTTTTTTCATTCGCAAAATAGATTTATAAATTATATTTCTTTCATATTACATGTATAACATAAATATATTTTACATAAATTTCCATCTGTTTATTTATTATTCGTGTAGGTACAGAAACCTAGATATTTCATTTGCAACTCAACTCAACAATGGATGACCATCGAGTAAATATTAAGTTTACTCATTGATTAGTTGAAATATATAATTTTATTACTAATAGAAACCCATTATTCTCAATTGTTAATTATTCGGAAAAAGATACTTTTTTCCAAAATAATCGACCAAGAAATCTTCGAATATTCAGTGTCTCTATTCAATTAGGTGTTAAACATAGCCGTTGGATTTCATATTCGGTTTCTAAGTTAGTATACACGAAACACTTATATGATAAAGATAGATACGATGCTGCAAATGAAAGCTTTTTAGCCTTTCGTCGAAGATTTTCGTCGAAATAAATTGATTTACTCCAACTTCAAAAGATGTCATCCGTCGAATTCCGAATTATCCCATAGTAACCTCCCTTAGTCTCTCGGTCCTTTCAACACAGGACCTGCAATTCTTGAACTTTTTCTGCGCATTTGTTCTTTATTTAGGTAGCCAATTTGAAAAAGCCAGCCTAGGCATTGATGAGACGGGATTAAACACGAGAAAAGAGAAAAGCTTCATTCCTGGTCACTATATTTTCAAGAAAATTCGATATACACACCAAACGAAGACACGATGATACGGCTTATCTGTCATGGATCAGTAATGTTCTTTGTAGAGGTTCTTAAATATCGCTGTGGGTCGGAATATTTTTTTTTCTACACAGTGTGTCCAGACGTTTACAAATGTACACGAGACACACGGTTTAACCTAAGATCGAAATAATTAAACGAAATTTCGATAAATTTCACCGCCGAAATATTACCTTGAGCTCGAGAAAACAGAGGAATTACAGTATCGATCTTTGGTTAATAGAACTCAATTATAATATATAATATATATTTCATATTAAAAAAAATTTGCTTTAATAATGCCTAAAAATCATCGGAATGTTAGAAACCGGTTGAAAACCGATAAGGCATAGCACATAAAACGTATTGTACGTCCCCTTGGATCATGTTAAAAAATATATAAAAAATTTTTGAAAATTCATCATATAAAAACATGATTTTTTACAACACACATATGCATGTATGCGTGTTATATGTACATGTACGCTATATTAAATAAATGTTCATCCTAAAATAAAATGATTCATAAAAATTTAAAATTGCATGATATATATCGAAAGGAGGTATCTACAAATTCATGAAACTTATGAATAAAATCTGATAATGGGAATTAAAAATGTTAGCAGCTATACTTCCGTGTCTTACAAGAGAAAAAATAATAATGAGAAGAGCAAAAACGACATCGAATGTGTAGAAGTGGAATTTTGTTGTTAGTGCGACATACCAAGTTTATATATGTTTCTTACTTTGGTATCTCGCGACTTTCTTGCTTCTGCGTCGGTCTCTTCCTGGGTGGTATCTCCACCCAGTCTTTGTCGTCCTTGTCGTCGCCAGACGACTGCGCACTCGTCGGCGTCGTCGTCGTCGTCGTTGTCGCTGCCGATGGAATGTTCGAGGGTGCCGGTCGTTTGCGCGACGGCGGACGTGGAGTCGTGGCAGCCGGCGAGTTGTGAGTTTGACTACCAGCCACTGAGTTCTCCACACTGCTACCTTTCATCTGTTTCTCTTGATACCGTTGTAGCTGCAACAATTTCTCCTCTATCTCGGGATTGAGGTTCTCTTGTTTCAATGCGTTTTTAATCGCTGAAATTAGAAAAAAATATATAAATGAGAGCACGCTCGAAAGAACACGGTTCTTTCTTCTTTGTGACAAAGATCTCATTGTGCAATACAAAAAGTAAGATCTTATCATGTCAAAAATATTTCTAAAAAAAATCTTTTCCTACAATATAACTTTAAGAATTTTAGGAGAAAAGATTTTTTTTTATATAGACATAACGACACATCAGTGACTGCTTATTGAGCGTTAAGAATTTTTTGACACACTTTTCATATTTTTATTATACTATTTCGTCTACTGACTTTGTTGGATGTAGTCCGGCGTGAGTATGAATTTATTCGTCGACGAGTCGTTCCCATCCTTTTGCGACTGCGACGTTGGTTGCTGCCCATTAGCTATGTTCGTCTTTTGTGTATCATCTTCGGTCGTGTTTATTACACGTCCTACTTGTTGAACTACTACTTTAGGTTTGTCTGTCGACTTTGTTGTTATTGCCTGAGGAAGTTCTGGAATGGTTTCGGTAGAACCTTGCGATTCTAATGAGAAAAGAAATATGTGTAAACAAAATTCTTCATATATATATCTATAATTTTTCTGCATATATGTAAAATTACACCTACAAAATTGCACGCAAATGCTAATAATTATCTACTCTATCTAACTTATTGTACATTTTCAAATAATAAATATTTATTATTAGGACATTCATTCACACATTATTGACCATTTATTTTATACATGGAAAAATGTAAACATTTAGACAATTATATGAATATAATATAAATATGCATAAATACTTTTTATGATTTTTAAGAAATTTAAAATGAATGGAGAATCGGGGAATTACATACCAGTAACAGTTGGCGTAGAAACTATAGACTGTTGCTGTTTTGGGCTTGATGTCGTGGCGGTATTTGTCGTCGACGCAGCCTGAGGAGTTTGAGCTTGTTGTTGCTGTTGATTGTTGGATGACTGAACTGGTTGAACAGCTAAGTAAATTTTTGTAGGGCCTAAGACGCCTTGCTTGCCAGTCGTTGCATGCGCTGAAATTCATATAGACACACACACACACACACACACACACACATATATATATATATACTGGGTGATTCGAAATTCCCGCATTCAGAATACAGGATATGATACTTTATGCTAAAACAAACAACTTTTTCCTTTAGCAAAATTACGTCCGACAAGTAGTTTTTGCAGGAGAGCGTGTTAAATTTGACGAATAAGCGTTCTTGTCTATGTAGCGCTCAGGGCGCGCGCCTCACTCGCGTGTACCTAGTCCGTGATTAGTAATCATAAGTAGTATCTTTTAAGACGTTCATACGGTTCTGTTGTGATCAGTTTACGACATTTTAAGACTGTGCTTAAGACAATTTTAAATAATAAGAATCAATTATGAACAATATCCGGATTTGACCTGCTTTCGTATTTGTATTGCTTAAATAATGAAAAGTTAATAAAATAAGTACTGTCTTTATTTTTTACGTAATAAATGAATAAAATATTGTTTGGTTGCACAATATTATCTGAAAATAAAGACAAATGTAAATAGTAATATGTTTTGCGAACTGTGAGCGTTCTATTATTTCAAATATTGCACAATTACGTGATAATTAAGTAGTATCATTAAACTTAAAGATTAATTTACTGATCAAGTATATATATATAGGAGTATACATATTTGTAACAGTGATTAAAAGTAAAATATTTGAATTAACGTCTTTTAAGAGCTCTCTTTTTATTTTTTTTATAATAGAAAATACAAAGAACTTATTTCAAATTCAAATTGTGTGATATACTCACATCACAGGCTACATTTATTTATTATTGCTTATGCACGTTAGCCTTTCAATACGTACTTTACATGTTTCGATTATTGCGAGGAATATTGCTATAGCCTCAATGATTTATTTTCTTAACCAACTTGACCATTTTAATGATACTACTTAATTATCACGTAATTGTGCAATATTTGAAATAATAGAACGTTCACAGTTCGCAAAACATATTACTATTTACATTTGTCTTTATTTTCAGATAATATTGTGCAATCAGACAATATTTTATTCATTTATTACGTAAAAAAGGTAGTACTTATTTTATTAACTTTTCATTATTTAAGCAATACAAATACGAAAGCAGGTCCAATCCGGATATTGTTCATAATTGATTCTTATTATTTAAAATTGTCTTAAGCACAGTCGTAAACTGATCACAACAGAACCGTATGAGCGTCTTAAAAGATACTACTTATGATTACTAATCACGGACTAGGTACACGCGAGTGAGGCGCGCGCGCGCCGGCCCTGAGCGCTACATAGACAAGAACGTTATTCGTTAAATTTAACATACTCTCTTGCAAAAACTACTTGTCGGACGCAATTTTTCTAAAGAAAAAAGTTATTTGTTTTAGCATAAAGTATCATGTCCTGTACTTCGAATGCGGGAATTTCGGATCACCCAGTATATAAAGAAACGTCAGAGCATCAAATTACTAGTAAAATACAAGGAAATTTGGCATTTGCAACTAGCATTTTTATTCAGTTGCATTGTTAACCTTTGAGAAGCTGTTGTTTCACTTGTTGCTGAACCATAGCCAATTGTTGCGACGTAAATTCCGCACCCTGCAGGCCTTGCAGCACAATTCGCGGACCCTCAGTCATTTGGATCTGCGCTGTCACGCACTTGATCACCGTACCAGGCGGCTGACCAGCCAGTAAAGATGCCTCTACGCTTCCTAGAGCAGGCGTTGTGGCAGAGCTCTGACTGGTTGTCGTTGTTGACGAAGCGGTAGAAGTGGCGGTGGTCGTCGTCGCGCTCGCATTCGTACTTGTGGTAGATTGAGCCGCTGTTGAAGCTGGTGCAGCTTGCAAAACTAAATACATAGTTCTCTCGTTATTATCATTTGCTTATAAAAATTAACATAACATTAATCTACAATTCCCTTTCTCTTTTACACGTAAAAGTATATACAATTATATAAAATACATAAATATATAATTGCAATCCTTTTGATAATACATCTCCTTGATTAATAATTGCTCTTATAATATATTAACAGTTAATACATATAAATAATAATACATGTATATATTTCGGATTATACTATAAAATATCTTACTCAATAAAGATTCAATAAAAAAAATCTGCTCTATCCGATCATCATGAATCGTATGGTTAACTATATTCTACCCGGCTCTGATTGCAGTAAATTTTTCTTTAAGAACAATCTAAACGACTGACCTTGTTGCTGTTTAGTAGGCGTAACAGCTCCTTTCACGATTATACCGCTGTTCGTCGAGTTCAGATGGACAATCTGATTTCCCGTGGGCGTGCCGCGTATCACGACCTGATGGCCGCCAATCGTTGTCAACTGGGCTTTACCAGAGGCCAATTGTTGCGCCAAATTCGCGTTGGTCACGACTATCTGATTGCCGCTTATCACTTGTCCGCCGGTGGATATCATCTGTAGCACATCATTGACGATTAATTACAAATATATATATATATATATATATATTTATTACAAATATATTTAAGAAAATTGATCAATAAAAAAAGAATTTCCATCACAATCAGAAACATCCATCACCTGTGCAGTCTGTCCGGGACTGGCAACTACAATAGCACTTTTCGTTGCTTGATTAGTTGACGTGGCAGGTGCCAGTGTCACAGCTGTGCCTTTAACACGTTGCACGGCCTGCACAACTTGCACCTGCTGAGGCGTTTGCGCTTGTTGTGCAGAGTTCGTTGTCACTTTAACCGGACTAGCTTTGGTCACGGTGGCGTTCTCTGAGGCTTTGGTCGTGCTAACTGTAGCAGTCTTCGCCTGAAAAATATTAATTGTATCGATCACACTGATTCGTAATTATTATTTATTTTTTAATATTTCGTTTGCATATATTGCACTTTCATTTGTATCGTCCCAATATGCGCTTTACGAAAAGAGAATAAAGACATCAAATTGTAAATTTCATAAAGTCTCAAAATTCTCGTCTCGTCTTCGAAGAGAATTCAAGTATTACCTGCAAGGTTGTCGTAGGCGTCGTCGAATTCGTCGTGATACACTGTGTCAGATGTGTATTAGTATGGCTCACATTCAGCACATGTAGCTTTCCATCTGGCATCTGAACCAATTGTTGGGTGGGCAGCAGGCCGCGTACCTGCAACTTTCCATCGGGTCCTCTCAAAATTTGGACTCTTTGCTGCACTTGCACTGGCGAGTTAGCTGAAAGATTGATGCTCATATTACTCATCGAGTGATGAAAAAGCAGAATGAAGACCACCGTAATTTTCAATACAGATTCCAGAGACGACATATTCTACAATAATTTGTTACTGAGGAAAATGCTGGGAGTAAACTTACTTGCTGGCGCCACTCTGATTAGAGATTGCAGTTGGTTCGACTGATTCTGTGCTGTTTTCGGTAGAATACTGGTGGGGCCAGATACCACCTTGGTCGTGCCATCGGCCGCTGAAAGGAAAAGAGAAGGATTTATATGAAATTACAAATCATTTACGTTTGAGGACAAGTATAAGCAGTACGGCACTTACCTTTCGTCATATAAATTCGCCGCGTCCCAAGAATCTTGTTCTGCGTGGGAGTAGTTAGAAGAGAAGTCAACTGGGATTTGGTCCCGCTGTTTGGATTCGCGGGGATCGCAACTTTCGAGACCAACTTGACTGTGCCGTCTGAAAGAGGATAAAATTGATTTGAGTCTACACTTACGCGAAATAAAATGACCAACGTTTACAATTCTTCATCTTCGCCTGTCGTGAGTAATTGCGACAACAATTGTGGAAGTTTACCATGAGAGGAATTCGTCGCGACTTTAACCAGCTGGGTTGCTGGGGACGTGGAATTTGCAGGACTCTTGAGGGTCTCCAGAGCTCGTTTTTGCTGATGAGCCGCCCGTTGCATACGTAATTGCTGCTCCATCTTCTCCTTGATCTCTTCCGGCGTTGCTTTACCGCTCACAAGCTGATCGCCCGCGCCGGTAGTATTCGAGGTGGTTGACGACGTCCTGTTACCGCTCACGACTACCGGCTGCGGTACTCCCGAGCGACTCCTAGTAATAATCTGGGCATTAGCCTTCTCTAACCTGGAGACAGGACACACACCAAAGCAGAGGGTTAGTTCGGCTGATGAAAGAGAATGAGACGAAGATAGAAGAGAGAAAGAGAAGGAACATAGGTAGGACAAGCAGAAGTGTTAAAAGTCATTAGCAGCATTAGATTCACGCGAAGATACTGTCATCGTCTTCGCGTGAATCTGGAAAGCGTAAACAGAGAAACACATGCCGCATGGAGCGACATAGTTTTTGGAATGAAAAATGGTGTTTGGAAAATTCGAGGAAGATGGAAAATCTATATTTTCAGTTCTTTCTCTTTTCTGAAATTTGTTCAAATTTATCAAGTTATCAAGTTCGAGAAGTACTAACATAAAAGATATCATGCTACATCAAGCATTGATATGACTCTACATTTTATTAAAAAGAATTAAAAAAGAAAATGATCGATGTCTTTGGCGGCAAAAAGAAAATAATAGATGAAACGAAATAAGATAATTACTACTGAATCGTTTCTACTGTTGGGAACTCGTCGATAATGTGAGACACTTCAATATTCGTCAACTAAAACTCGAGTCGAGGTCTCAGCCTCAGGGAGATCGACCGACGGCGTAAAGATTGCGCGACATAAAGGAGGATGTTTGGGAGAACGACTTGAGTATTAGCGATGCAAAAACAACAGCATGCGGTTCAAAAATCATCAAACGTTCACACGTATCGTCGGAGACGAAGTTTCGGATGCGTATACCTATCGCCATACTGCTTAATCTCCCAGAGGTCCAACTTGTCCTCGTCGACCCACTCCACGGTGACTTGCGGTTCAGTGCTCTGCGGAGATTCCGGGCGCTTCCGTTTCCTCAGACCGCTTCGTATGGATGTTACTTCTGCGAAATTTTCAAATGTATCATGAACGCGTGATATGAATTTTTCTCTATATTATCTCATAATTAATATGATCAGATCAATCAATTACCTCGAACTTGCTTTGGTAGCTCGAGAGGTATGACAACCTTACGACGCATGTACTGCGTGCGATCGAGGAACTGTCCAACATGACGATGCTCTAGTATCTCCAAGGTTACGAGCTCGGTATCGGTGGTGACCTGGCTCTTGCCGTCGGTGGAGAGCGGCTTGGCGGCCATGTCATCCCAGCGCAAACATGCCCAAAGTATGCGCAATTGAATCGCAGCGGCTGCTAACGATTTGAGACCGACTGTGCGGTATAGCCAGCATGTCTTGAAGAGCGGCCTCGGGCAAGGATACGGCCAGACCGAAAGATTCGCCTTAGCCTGATGATGGAAACCCTGCACTGGTATACGGCCACCCACTCGCGATAATTTCCTGAGTTCGTGCTGTGGTAACAGCAGTATGCTGCGGTGCTTATTCTTCGTGCAGAAGGTGGAGCATAACGGATACTTGACCGGTGTGCGCTTCTTCTTCCGGTCGGTTATCGCCATTTTCTTCAGGTAGACTCTACCTTGCGCCGATGTCGCTGTGTAGATTTTCTCACTGCCATCCGCATTCAGTTCTTTGCGATACGCACACCGTTGCACGCTCCTACCTCGACGATTCACTATCACTTTCTTCTTCAGGCCGTTGCTGCTTGTCGTGTTGCTGACCATGTTGGTCTCTGTGGATGAGACTGTGACGGAATTGTGAATTGTGGAACGTTCTTGCTGTAACACCGCGCCATTCGCGCTTTTCATCGATGTCGTAGTGGTGGTCGTGGTAGTGGTAGTGGTGACTGAGACGTTGCTCGTGGTAGTGGTAGTGGTCGTAGTCGTCACGTCGACCACCGTCGTGTTCTCTGCGTCTGGCTCTACCTTAAGCTTCTTCACGAGCGGACTGCCAATGACCTTCGGCTTCCTCTCGACATTCTCGTTATATGGAGTCGCCAAGTCCGGATCACGTTTGATGGTCACATTTTTAGAGTCCTCGGTGGTTTCTGTCTTCACAGCGTTTTGCGGCGATGAGGAAGTATTGACGGGGGATGACGATACCTGATTATTGTTGAGAGCGTTTGCCTTGCGCAACAACACGATTAGGTCGTTCTTGATTCGCGCCTTCTGCATGCACAGAGGCGAGTAACAATTGCACGCAGGATTCTTCGTGTTTGTGATCGCAGTGTTATTCTTCGTCGCGCCTGTTACCGACGGTGACGGTGTCATGTTGCAGTAGCGCGAATAACAGCCCATGTTCTTGCAGAGTTTCGAGATATTCGCGTATTGAGTGCGCAATTGATGAATGCGTTTGCTGATCGTTGAAAGCATCTCCTTCGTAGAGGCGGATACAGTCTTGTTCGTCGTCATTTTGTCGGTCAACAGAGGACCGTCTCCACCGGCGCCGATGGTGTTCTCCACGTGATTTTCCATATCGACCTCGGTGTCACCATCTGCACCTCCTTTATGACCCGCCGCTTGGTTCGTGAGTTCTTTAGATTTTTCCTATGAAAGATGTTTTTGATGAAGCTTTGTATAATATTTCCGATATCTCAAATACGAAATTACATCCGCAACCAAACATTTTATGTATGTATATGTGTATGTGTGTGTGTGTGTGTGTGTGTACTTACCGACTGTAGCAATTTTCTTTCCTCCAAGGTCTTTAAATGTGTTCTACGCGCTAGGAAATCGTCGATCCTCGTCTTCTTTGCAATTTTGGGGTAATATAGCCTTCCCGGGGTAGTCAGCGCCTTGGTGATGTCGAGCTCGTCGAATTCGGCGATCGGAGTAAAAACTTTCTCGATTTTCATACCAGTTAAAACTGCAGACAAAGATTTTTTAATAAGAATTTTGCATAATTAGATAATAATTTCTCGAATAAGAAGAATTCTATCGACAATACTCGCTCCAATCAATTAAAATGCGTGCTAAAAAAAAGTTGCAAAATCGAAAGGTACGTACACGAAAGATTCATCTTCGTTTCTTGCTTGACTGACTGGGGTTCCGTTTTCACCGACGACGAGGAGGTTGAGGAAGAACCCGCTGCGTCGCCGTCGGCCATACTAGGCTCTTTTTTCACACCGTCCACTTTGAACTCTCGCTTGATCGCGTTACTCGCGTCATCGCCGTTCTCCATCTTCTCGTCCTTGATCTCCTGCTTCACGACACTGTTCTCCGTCTTGGGTAAGCAGTACTCTCGCATCAGGAACTCGTATGTGGACGGGTCAAGTGCGAGGATCTTAACGCCGGCCTGATCGCGTATCTGTACCATGATTTTTTGCGCTCCGGCGCGCAGGCCGTGCTTCGTCATCTCCGAGTAACGGTAACGACGGCTTGCGGACACCCAGAGCCAGCCACCTTGACCGTGCACCCGGTATTCCTCGCCCTTTTGCTTCCACACCTGATGTTTGAGGCCGAGGGTATACTTGACGAAGTTGAACAGTCGATTACGCTCCTCTTCGTCCTCCTTCTCTTTCTTCTCCTTCTTGTCCAGCCGTTTCTTCTCTTCACGTTCAGTCGCAGTGACGCGTTGCAGTTTCACGTGGCCGAGCTGATCGTGCCAGACGCTGGCGAACACTACAGACTTGATGCACGCCTGTAGCACGATGAGAGCGCGCGCAAAGTCGCGCGGGTTCACACACGCACCAACCGCCACAGTCCATGGTTTCCGCAGCAACGGCCAGTTGGTGTGCATGAACGGTGCCTGGATGTTGCTCTCCAGCTGCAGTATCGTCTGGCGCAGAGTGCTGACCAACAAGGCGCGAGTGCCGGTCAGACTTCCTACCCACTTGAACTCTGAAGCCTGTGTGAGCGAGAACTTGTGCGACAGGTGACGCTTCTTGTCGCGCTCTTCGTTCCGCTGCGTCTTGTTGAGCGCGACCGGATTCGTGCTGTACTGATTCACGTAGGACTTGAAGTTATTGTCCATGCCTAACTTGAACAGATGTGTACCGGACGCGATCTGATGAGCTTTCTGCCGCGTCACTCGTGCCGTCGTGCCGTCGGCGGCCTCGGTGTCTTTCGCGTTCTTGTCCAGTTTCTCCAGCTCCTCCTTGGATAACGGTGCTGAGCTGCGTCGCTTGAGGTCGTCCATGTTGAAGGTGCGCGGCTGCAACGAACCCGTTTTCGACCTCGTCACGATGGTGTGTTTCTTGCCTGGAAAGCAGAAATGCAATATTTGGTCAATAAAGAAAATATAATTGATCCAGCAAGTCGAAATGTGTGAGTAAAAAATTTCGTGAAAAACCGCTTGAATTTCTCCGCGTGAAACTGATCTTCGCGATATATAGCACAGTTAACACGCTAACTGCGAACAGACTCTTCATGTCGGGTTATTATCGTAAACCTCTTACGGTCTGATTATATGTTTCATGACTCACCGTCCTTCCCGATCTTTGTGACGCCTTCCTCACCTTCCAACATCTCTTCGTCGACATCTTCGGACGACGATGTGGAAGCGCTGGTCTTCACGGCCTTGTCCGTGCTCGGCGCGGTTGTCGATGATGACGTATCCGCGTCAACTTCGACAGTTTCACTGACCACATCAGGTACTTGAGCATTTGCGGCTGACTCGTCAATCACCGTCGACGCTTTGGCGTCTTTCTGCTGCTCCGTTGCGGTCGTTAGACGATCCTCGGGAGAATCTTCGTGCATCTTGCGTACCATTTCTTCGGCCTCTTGCCTTTGTTTCTCTTTCTTCTCCTCCTCTTTCTGTTTCTCTTGTGCTCGTTCCTTCTGTATCTTCTGTATGTTGCCTGAAAATGGAAAGTTCAATTAGAATGTGATTGGTTTTAAGAGAAACATTTTAAGAGAAACATTAAGAGAAACATTTAAGAGCGATCAACGAAACATTAATTAATCTCGTTGATGTTACTCGAAAAAGAAGTATGATAAATGATGAAGCAATTACCACTTTCAATTTCTAGATACGACTTCTTATTTCCCTTAAATTGATTCGTGATTGACTCCGTGAGCTCCATTTGACGGACAATTTCGTCCTTGTAGTCCGATAACTCGCGATACAGCGCGACTTCCATTTCATTTTGATCCAACATGAGCATTAATTCCTCTAGCTGCAACGACATACTGTAATACCACACTTCGCCGTCTTCACTCTCGCTGGAAAACAAAAACACGATGAATGAAATGTTTTATAAAATATACAAATCTCAGTGTACAAATAAAACGAACAGATGAAAGGATAAAAATAAAAATAATACTAAACGAGAGAAGCAGTAATCTTATTAGATCCTTACACAAAGACTCTCCTCGCAAGAAACCAATACTTTCTGCCATGTCTGTCGAATCCCAAATGCTCCTGCCTGCATAATGATCCGTTCTTCTCGACGTCGGGAATACAGTCCACGACGCCCGTCACTTTGTGCGCCTTGCACGTACTGCACTGCCAGTCCTCGGTAGGTACATCCACCAGTGGTGGTTCCACACATTCCAAGTGAAACACAGCCGGACAGGTCTCACAGCACAACAAATCACCCAGACGATGACACACTCTACAATGATCGTCGTAATGCATACTCCCTGCAATATAAATTTCTGCTCTTTACTTGGCTCTGTTGTGATATACATTTTATGCATACTTCTGGCTCATCGTTTGTATATTTAAATATGTTGTGTATCTACAAATTTTTATGCAATTCTGAAATTAAATCAAATAATACCAAATTATGAAAATATGCCAAATCATTTCATAATCAGTCTAAATTCAGATATTCAAATTAAACATCAACATGGGCACAAGAAGCTCTCTCTCCATGTTGATACAATTGTGCTCAGAGGTACAATTCAATGAACGAGATTATATTTGTCATACAATTATCATGCTATCATACCTTCGTGTAATAAGTCCTCTCTCACTGGATTGGTAATGAGGAACTGATCTGTTAAAAACTGTAGGACCTTGATTCTATCCTCAATGGCAGTAAACGGATATTCAGTAGTGGTGAGTATTTGCAGAATACCCTGATCAAAACTCTTGTCACTCTCCACGTACGAGCGCAATATCTCTGGCCAGGTCATGGAATCGACAAAGTACAAGCTGACATTCACCGAGTCCTTCTGGTCCAACGGCCCAAAGTGGGTTTGCTGCGAATCCTCTTCCCTCAGCAGCGCTTTGATCAGCATCATGTGAATCTCAGCAAGCAAATTAGTCTGATCTTCGCACATGAGGGCTGCACAAAAGTCCTCAAAGCGAAAAGAGGAGAGTCGCACAAGCGTGCGAAAATGTCGAAGTACTTCATAAATAGACAACGACGGCATCACCAGTTCCTTGGGCACCAACAGGTCGTCCGAGGTCTTGGGTAACACTAACGGTGGCAGATCTCGATTCTGCAACCATAAAGGCTCCGGACTAGGTGGTCTCTGCTGAACAAGGGGAGTCTTGCGAGGCGTACCGCTGGTGGTGCTATAACTGGACAATGAGAAGTCACTGTCGCTCGAAGGGTCTGGCTCCTCCATGCTCTCGGACGAGTCGACGTCGCTGTGTAGCGGGTCCTCGTCGGGCTCGCTTTTCTCGCTTGATTCGTCACCAAAATCCGAACCGTAATGGTACTCAGAATCACCATAGTCCACATTGGGGTTGTAACCGCGACGCTGATACGCACCGCCGCCACCACCCGTAGAACCGCTGTGGCCACCCTTGCGAGAATGCCGATCGCGTTGGCCGCGGGATCTACGCGTTCGCGTGCAGCGCTTGTTGTTGCTCTCCTCGCTCTCCACCGACGGCGAGGTCGGTCTCGACGCCGTGGGCGTGCTCGGCTGCGAGCCTGGTGTCTCAGCACCGCTTGCTGTTCTGTTCTGCAGGTACTTCGGTTTCTTCAACAGGTGAAACTGAAACTTCTTCGGCCGCTCCATCACGACAGACTTGGGCGGCCGCCCCCGTCTTTTCGAGCCTCTCCCCGTCATTGTTGTCGTCCGTTGTAGTCGACGTCGTCTCCGTGATCGTGCTCGCCGCCGGTGGGCCCGTCGCCAACCTCGTTTCGCGCACCCACGGGCCTCGCGGGGCCCCTGCGTGTCTTAGTGTCACTCTCGCTCTCTCCCGGGGGCAGGGGGAGGGCCTACCTGCCGATCTCGCACGCGTCTCCTCCTCGCCTCTCTTCGCCTATTAACACGTCCGTTCTACCTTACCCTACTCTCTCCTCTCCTGTCCTCACCGCGCCTCTCCTCGCCACCTCCTCACTATTCAGCACGTGGCGCGCGTGCTCGCGCGCTTGTAAACAAACACAAGTGACATCGCCGCGGCAACGAAATGGATCCCATGTCCGCACTCCGATCTTTGCGCCATTTCTCGGCCACAGCAGCCACGGTCACGTGACCAAACACAATCGGCCGCGACGCGGACCGGGATTCCGTGCTGGGTATGTGTGTGTGTGTGTGTATGTGTGTGCGTGTCGTATCGATGCGTGCGTGGGCACACCTCCAGCCGTCGACCGCTGCTCGTCGTTGCGATAGCTCACCTTTGTATATCAATTTGTCGGCTGCAATGTGCGCGAAAAAAACCACCCGTCGAATTCGACGGCAAGTGAGTGACGACGCGGCGGAAGCGTCTCTGGCCGCACGATGGCGACGTAGTCGTCGTCGTCGTCGTTGGTGGAAGCCCGTAAGAGCGGCGCTCCGATTGGCTCATCGGTGCGCCGCCATGTCGGCTACCCGCCAGCCAGCTACACGACCAAGGGCGAGCGATGAGCCAGCAGGGCGCGAGATCTCCGAGCTGGGCGCACCTGGTGATCGTTCACGACGTGCTCATGCGTGCGTAAAATGGCGTGGCAAGTCGCTCGTAGTTTGCACACGCGTGTAAACACTTGGTTACTCGTCTCCACCGTGGATGCACGCAAGCTCCAATCGCCTTCACCGTAACTGAGCCCTCGGGCGCCGTCGTCTCTGTCAGATCGACGCGACGACAGATGGCGTGTTTGCGCGAACAAAAAATGCAATTCTAACCACACTTTCGAGACGAGCTCCGGGAATATGCACGCGCGAATATTCTCGACGGCGGGTGAGCTCGCGGTCTTTGCCGTTGTTGCGTACGATAGGCTCATGCACACGACACTTTCCTTTTCTCTCTCTCTCTCTTTCTCTCTCGTCTCCTCTCGACCGCTCTCGTGCGCAATCGTAGCGCTCTACAATACGTAGAACGGACGGTGTACCCGCGAAGCACAGCTCTCTTGCCCACCCCGGCTCGTTACCCGCGAATCACAGACACGAGACGCTTCATCTATTAGTGTGCACGTCGCCGCACCAGAGGTCGCCACTGCGGCGTCGGCCCAGTCCTCGCGCGCCGCCATCTTGCGCGCGCGAAAAGCATGGCCGCGGACGAACTGCCGGTTGACACGCGGAGAGTGCGCGAGCGGGGGGTGGTTCCGGGCTAATACAGTGAGAGCGAACGAGGACACGAGGTAGATTTGTCGATTATCTGAACTCGAAGCGTGGCGAGCGTGCTTGCATCTCCGAACGAACGAGAGAACGGTCGTGCGAAGGACAAAGGCGACGACGAGGTGAATGATGTACACGCTGCGGCCGATAGTAACCTCAACGGTCGCGCATCCGTGCGTGGGAAGCATGTACGAGATGCGAAATATTCAAGGGGATGACGAAGTGCTGCGATATCGTTGCAACGATGAGACCGAGACGGCAGTTACAACAACAATAACGGCGGCGACAACGACGACGACGACGATGACGACGACGACGACGACGACGACGATGCTGCCGCCGTCGTACGATAGTACCAAGATGCCCGATGTCACAGAGCAGGTTATCCGCCTTCTGCAGGTTTCCGTACTCGTTTCTGCGTACGTGGCGGTCGACACGCACGCCCAACGATACACCGCTCGTACGCGCGCACGGTCGCGCGTACGGCTCGCGAACTCGGGAACGGTCCGGACGCGGACGTAAACGCGCGGCTAGCGGCTGCGATCGCGATGCGAGCCATGACTCCTCCCGAAAATTTCCGCGAGCGCACTGATCCGCGATCGACCGGGCGGAGGAGTGTGCGGTTCCTCTCTCTCTCTCTCCTCTCTCTCTCTCTCTTGCTCTCTTTCCGTCTCTCTCATTCTCTCTCTCTCTCTCTCTCTCCCTCTATCGTCTGTTGGGGCTTCTTGATCGATGTTCCTTCTATCCTCCTCCCCTCCCCGTGAGATTTTTTCCATGCAACAGTATACACGAAAATATCGGCGCATATGAGAAAAAAGGACGGAGTCGATTAATTGAGAAGGGTGACGCGAGCGGTATGTCGCGAGGAAAGAGGTGTGCGCTTGACCACCGCACGAAAAACAGCGATTCCGACTGTCTCGGTGTAACGTGAACTGTCAAAGGTATGATTCCGCGGACGAAACGTGGTGTGTGGTTAATCGCACGCGTCTGACGCGCATTGTCGTTAACCTCAGTTACGATGAAACTCAACTTGCGATATGATGTTAGAGAATGTTTTCGCAGTTCGTATCGTTTGCATATCAAATCGTGCGATCACTATGTGGTAAATGTCAGATACATCAAGTGTTTTGTATTGTAATTGGTACTGGTTTCTTTCAGAGCACCTCGCCAGATTACAATACATTAGCCATTAGGCAAGAGGAAATTCTTAAACAACTGGCGGACCTCAAAGCACAGATCTTTACACTATGTAAATTCTTGAAACGATCTAGTCAAGAAACTATGAGAAAAAAGATACTGAGCGAAATACTATGTGAAAAGGTTATGGAAGACCAAGAATCACAGGTACACTATATTTGTCCTTGGACAAGTTTTGCTCAGTGCGTCAATGTGCCATATGTTCTGTGTGATAATTGCATAATTGAATTGATTATCCTCAATGAGAAATGCTTCGGACATATTTCTTGATTCTACTTTTCTTTGATGCAGTCATAATAAAGCGCAAATACTTTATATCAAACATTGGTCAACTATGCAAATATTCCTCTAATGAATATTTTGCTAGAGGAAAGATTATCGTTATCATTAAATCTTGACTGCATCATTACATTTATCTTGTCAAATGCCAAGCAGTTAAAGTACACATGATATTTTCATCCTTACAATACATATATATATATATAATTTACAGGAACCGATTGAAGTTAGTCTAGTGTTAAATATAAATCCGTGGAAGCCACCTTATTCAATATATGCATTACAAAAATTGTGGAAGGACACTAACATTATTGTGAAATCGTATGTTCATTCCACCATTGTCGGACGAGTACCTATCGATTTCTCCAGCAATACTCATCCTGGTGTAAACAATGTCGTGAATTTAAATATAATATTTAAAGCAGGTAAGTCAAAACTATATATTTTGTCAGTTTTAAGTCATTGTATCAAGGAGGAAGTTTTCTTGGAAAATATTAAGTATATTTCTTAAAATGTCTTGTTCAATAACTCTGCCAGTCATTTCTCCTTCTTTTCTTAAATCTTGAATTTTCTTTCAGTCAATGATGTGGAAGTTGTTACAAACCTGCTCAGATATCCCTTGCTGGGTGAAGTAAATTTTCTCAGATACCTGAGCAGACTGATAAAAACACATAATTATGAGAAAGATTTTGCGTCCGCGTGCACAATAGATAATATTCTTGATTTATGTTGTCGTGTGCGCTCTCAAACAATTCGCGATAAGACCGACGAAGCATTGTCCATATTGTACCAAGAACTGGAGCATACACGATGGAACGGCAGAGACGAACCTAGCATCGCGGATATGGCTGCTTGGTCCACCGTAAAGCAATTCTCGTCGAATAGGAGATTGCCACAGATTATTCAAAGGTGGTATGAAATTTGTGAAAAGACTTTCATGGACGATGCTTCGCGTCGTTAGAATTAAATATGTTTTTCCCCATCTCGATCAAAGGCTTTTGATATTTAAATATAATATATAATGTTGAAAAATTTTAATAAACCATTTTTTCCTCTTTTCTTTCTAGAAACGAACTTTTATTGATTACCCGTATTCCATTTGTGTATTTGTCTTTAACTGTACAGAATATGACGACAGTGTTTATCCAATTGCATTGCAGTTGGTTTTACAAGTTCTATGACTCAGTAATTTCTCAATATTAACGACAAAAATATTGATAAATTCAAAATATTGTAAAATCAACAAAGAAGTACATTGAATGATCGAGTTCTTCCGGAACGGCATAAATTTTTATTGAAAGATTAACAAAGTCTTTTGGATATCCTAGTATGATTACACCTATAGCTGATTTTTATACTCGTATTTGTCGTTATAAATGCGCATTACAGATATATAAATATGGATTTGCACTAAGCGAATTCGCTGGCAGTGTCATCGTAAGAAACACAACTTCGGGCACATTTCTTCCGAAGAAGATACTTATTCGCAAACAAAACCGTTCGTACATCTCGAACGATTTTATTGGATATGAATCAAAAGCGGTCTTACTCGTTAATTGGTAATTAAGATTAGGCTTCTCTTTGTTGCGCATCTTATCTTAGATTTAATTGTTCGCAAAGTTGCATAAAAAGGAAATGGCGTTACATTGGTGCAAAAGGTTTGTCAAATAAAACAGAAAACAAAATGATCCGAATACTTTTCATAAGATTAATAATTTTTACAAATAAAATAAACGACTCAAGATTTTTTTTAACACCTTGAAAACTTACCATTTTTTGATATCCAAATTTTCTACGAAAAATTAATAGAAAAAATGATAGAATCTTTTGTACCAATCTAATACATCATACTTCAGTTCGATATCCGACTTTGGACATACTTGAGAATGTTAAGAAGATACGAATACTGTTTCAGTAGTAGCTACAATAATAACATACGCGTATGTATATCACAAAACGAATGCAATCGATTGATAGCTCCGCGTTAGCTATAATATAATAGCCTTATACAAAATCTACATTTTCTTTTTCTCTTACAGATAGAAAATATACAGTATATTTACACACGAGTGCGCGTAAAGATAGAATTATACACGCGGTGTGTCACGACTCGCGATCTCACTTTTAACCCTGTTTGAAACAAGTACGCTTTAATCAATTATCATACATAAAAATGTCTCGACACTCGACAAATAGGCACTTTTCGACCCAAGAGGTATCTAGAATTTAGACTTAAATTTAGATCTAGATTTAAGCATCTTTATAATTCCGAATAAAATTCATTTCATTAATACAAAGAAAAGAAAGGTTTAACGCGGATAAAAATAAAAAAAGTTTTTATTATCGTGTTGAATAAATAAAAATGTCTATAATTTTCTTTTTCATACACAATAACTAAAATTCAAAACTATTTCAATTAAATTATTTAGCTGCGAGTCGTGCGACACCTTGCACAAAGTGGAAGAATGCAATTATAAAAAAGTTTCTTAAAAAATTCATGACACATTTTACGGATTAGCTGCAGTAAATCAGTCGATAATAAAAGCAAATATTAGCTACCCCGTTTTCTCTCGAGTTCTGCTGAAGTTGGAAATCGCAGATCGCTTATAAGCGCAAAACGCATGCGCTTCCGAGATATATTAAAAACGTAATATGCGGTTTTACGTAATATTTACATGTATATTCTTGTAATTGTAAAAATGTCTTCTCAATATTCTGCAATGAAAACGTATTGTTCATATGGTATTTCGACGTTTTTCGTGAAAAGTCAGTGAACAATATATTGATATGACGACGATAGGCCTGATGGTTAACGAATGTTGAATGTAAATTGACGTTTCTCCCAGAACTCCCGTGATATCATCATAACGCCTGCATCGTTACGCTGACGTTAATGTACCCTTTTTATGACTTTAATTTATATGTACGATGATAAATATGTTTGAACGTCATGTTAGAAGAATGTGTATGATTGTATCATATATTGCATATACATGAGAAGCGGAAAAAGTTCGATCCGTCTTCCTGAAGAGAAAGAGAACTGGTATTTTTGTTCGTATTTATATCGCTCCACTTCTCAGGTACGGAACTTACACAACGAGATCCCGATATGCCGCTAATATCCTAATTCTTAACTGTTCAGAGGAAGTACAAATGTGTCTATTAAATGCAAATGTGTCTTATCTAAAAAAATTATAAATATTTATATATATATATATATATAATCTGTATATATGTATCAAATATCACAATATATGAAGATGCCTCGACGTTCCGAGTTCACCGTTAAAACTTTACAAAAAGTTTTTAACGCCGGCATACATCGACACAAGTCTTTTGCTTTATATACATATGCATATGAGTCACGTAATACATTATAAACTATTTTCTCATCAGGTATCAGATGCAATTGAAAGCGGCGAACCGAGATGAATGAAATTTTATTCATCACCGTCGCTAAAATATGTGAAAGAATATCTCTAAAGATGTGTCCATCGCAACATTTGATGATTGTTGCTTGTGTCGACAGTATAAGCTAAAATCAGACGTATATATACGTCCGTAGCATTCAAGAAGGATAAGAGATAATATATAAAATGAATATAAATAAATGAGAAGTATACATACTCTTTAATTAATAAGTAATTAAAAAGTTATATACTTTTCAATTATATTATATAATTATTATATACATAAAAAATTAGAATATATATATATATATAATTATATGTAATTTTATAATAAAATATATACACTTATCCTTCTTTATATATAAAAAAATTTGTTCTTTCATATATGGAAAAAAAATACACTGCCACTCGAAGTGAGATCGTCGAGGCGATAGTTTTGATATTGACAGATCGAGGGAGAAATAGAGAGAAGACCCTCGCTGAGAAGTTCTATAAAACTTTCCACTAAAAAAAAAAAGTGTTTCTTCTTATCTTAATAATTAACTGTTAATAACTCGTTTAATTACACAAACGACGAGAAGCCAGGCAGCGGCGCTCTTGATCTCGCCATATTGTTCATAATAATCTGGCCACCGTTCAGACTGACGACCGCGCTGCCTTCTGGCTCGGAATCGGTGTACGACGAGTAATTCCGGACAGGTTTCTGCCGCTTCCACGACTGCCGCAACGAGTCGTTCACGTTCGCGTAATGATTCACAAAGGAATGTGGATCGGACTGTACACTCTCGTTCTCGCTTTCGGAACCCTGTAGAGTAAAATCAAATTATGTAAATATGCAATAAGATTGCAGTCGATACAATCTCTAAATATCACAAAAGGACACATATTTGATTGCAAAGAAACTTGACGTCTCATAATCGAAGAAGTGAACGTACCTGAGAGTCGGTGGAACTAATTTCGGAGGGTTTCTCCGTGACGCTGCTGTCATCGGGATTCTCGTCGTATCCTTTGAGACTCTCCTCGTCACTGTGGTAGGCGACAGACGCAGGAGATGGCCTGGGCGGTGATTTTCCCAGCATCGCGGGAGGCGGCGGAATAGCTTTGCGAGCCAACGTGCTTCTCTTGCCTAGAGTGCCGCTGCTCATGTTGACAGCACAGCTGCCACCCTGACGCGATCTGTACAGCTCCAGGTCCGACTCCTGTCTATCGTCCCCGTCCATCGCCATCGATTCCTCGAGAGTCTTCTGTGCCTTTTCTGTGTAATTGTGAATCATGTAAGCAATTCAGTCGTAACATAATATAATTGGGTTATCACGTACAACTATGCAGTTTAGATACGTTGCATGAAAGACTACGAGAGAACTCACGTTTGTACTTGTAGCTTTTGCTCTTCACACACAACACCGCTATTACCGTGATGATGATTATAATTGACGTGGCGGCTAAAGTAACCATGAACCAGGTTTGCCTGTAAAACGGCCTATGTTGCAGGTATGCATATTCCAGGTACAATTTCGACGGCGTTAAAATCTGGAATAACACACAATTAGATACAACGGCAAAAGCGTAATACACTGAAATATCGTTATTAGCTTCTTACCGTTTCGGTGGAATATGCCGGGTAACTGATTCCGTAACGATTGTACGATATCACTCTAAATAGGTACGACGTGGACGGCAGTAAGTTTTGATAAGACACAGTGTACTCCATCAGCGGCCCATTGCTGCTGCGGACTATCGTCTGCCAACGCGAGTCATCTAAAATTGCACGTGACACGTGTCAAGGCTTCGATAAATCGTCGATAATTCTTTCTAGAGAAAAGGGGGGGACCATCTTCTCATAGATTACTTGGATACTGCAATATCAAACGGTGGGAGCGGGACGCACTCTGTGTATCAATCAATCGGGCAGGGGTCTTTGATATATTCAGCGACGAGTTATATTACAGCCTTATCATAAAGGGAGTTAATAATATTCAAGGAGAAGAACCCGTTTGAACGTCTAAAATGGGATTTCTGACTATGACGTCATGCTGTGGACACTATCATGCAAATCGTTAATGCAAAAACGTCGACACGACGTGTCAAATGTGCATAACGGTATATAACGTACAATGGACTCGTATCACAGGGTACGAGAAGCAAGAAAAATGTTGCCACTCTAACAAGAGGGGGGGAGGAAGGGGGTTCTCACTATCGAAAAACCATCTAATGCAACGACTGACTGATTCGGCATAGTTACGTGCGTTGACACTTACAATGCTGCCACTCTTCCATCGCTATATCGGTTATGAAAAAAGACAGTATTAGTGTTAGCAGCCCATAATCGAGATCGACGCGAGCGCGAAAGAGATTATATACACGTTTCACGTTCAGATAAAATTTCTAGCGCTCCGATTTCTTACCGGCAAAATTCACTACTACACGAGCTTCTTTGTCAGTATATGTCATATCCTACTGAAACATTGACGTAACTTTAACATTCCAACCTGAATTTCTTCGCGTACGACTGTATAGTTAGAGTTCTAGAATATATGTAATAATTGTAGTTTCAGAGAAAAGTAAGTTTTGAGTGAAGAAAACTGGTGCTCTCGGAGGGAGGTTGCTAATGAATTCGTACGACGCCATCGCCCCTGCTAATTGCGAATAGTAATTGCATGGACTGGCGGTGACGACGCGAATGAAGCGGATACTTGCCTTTGCGACGCGTCTCGATGTAATAGCCCAATATAGGACCCTTCCCGGACGCCCCGTTCGTCCACTGCAGTTCCACGCTGGAGACGGTCTTGCTGACGCTAAGTTTGCTAGGTGCCATCGGCGAGCCTTTCTGCGGACCAGTCGTGACGTTCCCAGATATCGGCGGCCCAAAGTCGATCGTTTGCGCGCGTACCGTGAACGTGTACGTCACTTCCTCCTCCAACGGCTGGATCAGCAGACTCGTCTCGTTCACCTTCTGCTTCACTTGCTTGCTGAAACGATCATTTTGCTCCGCCGTCTCATACGTGACGATGTAGCCGATAATCTCGCCGTTGCGCAACTTGGGCGGCTCCCAGGATACGCGCAAGCTCGTCATGGTGATCTCCGTGAACTGCAGATTATACGGCGGCCCGGGGATGTCCTGTTTCGTCCTCACGGTGATCGGCCGTGACCGTGGGCCGTCTCCGGCCGGGTTAAACGCCAAGACTTGTATACGGTATTCCGTGTACTTGTCGAGGAAAACTAAACTGTGCGCTAGACAGGATGCCGGGACAACCTCGATCTCCTCCTCCTGTTTCTTCTCCAACTGCTGAGGTGAATCGGTTACCAGGTAGAAAATCTTGTATCCCAATAAGTCCCCGTTCTGCATGTTAGCTTGGGGCGGCTTCCACCGCAGGTGGACCTCCGTGGAAGAGATGGGGTCGGCTTTCAGATGCTGAGGCTCTCCTGTGGGAACCGCCTCGCCTACATACACGGTGACCGGCGGACTCAGTGGACCTTCGCCTTCCGAGTTAAAAGGCAGCACTATGATCTCGTAATATCTATCTTTTGTTAAATCGCTGAGGACCATCTTGGTCTTCTTGATTCCTAGAATCTCTTCTTTCGATGTGGTTTGGAGCGCCGTCGGGAAGTCCGAGACCGGCTGATAAACGACACGATAACCACCTGTCTCGTGATCGCCGCTCCAGTACATCTGGTCGATCATGTTCCAGTGGACCTCGACGCTGGATGTCGTAATCGGCACCACTTTCAGACCGGTGACACCTTTAGACGGTGCTGCCGGCAGAGTCTGCACCTGGTCGGTCTCGGTGCTCCACTCGGACGGGCCTATATCGTTGGTGGCTTGAATACGAAACTGATAGAGCGTGTAGGGCTTGAGATTGTTAGCTGTGTAGGACGTTAAGGTAGGCTCCACTCTCTCGGGGATGGTTTGGAATGGCCCCGAGTTTTCGGACTGTTGCACCGTATAATACCTCAACGGTGCGAAACCGTCTCTGCCTGGCGTCCAGCTGAACGTGATCTGGCGACTCTGGACCTGCGACTTGCTCACCTGCGGCATCGACGGCGCTTGCGGACGTTCCCGGTTGTTCGTGGTGAACACGAGTGCGTACGCAGTCTTGCCCCAACCGAGTCTCGTCTGTGCCGTTACGGAAAACATGTAATACTTCTCCGGCTCGAGACCGGTGGCAGTGAACGTTCTGTCCGACGCGGGGAACTCCTTCGAGAACTGGCGGTCTTGATTGCTGTTCAAGTGAAACACGACCTTATACGCGAAGATCTCGCCGTTGGGATCCTCCGGTGTGTCCCAGATGATGCGAGCGGTGGTGAAACTCACGTCGGGGAAAGATACGTTGGACGGTGGGCCGGGAGCGTCCTCGAAAGTCTGGACTCTCACGGGCGGGACGCTGAGAGCCCCGTCACCGAGTCTCGTGTAGGCTAGGACCTGCACATGATACTGAACGAATTTTCGCAACTCGGTCAAGGTGGTGGTGAAGGTAGTGTTGCTGGGGATATTCTTGTACTGAAACGGCGATCTAGAATTCGCTCCGTAATAGACCTTGAACCCGTCGATCTGTCCGTTCTGGTGTTCCACAGGCACGTCGCCCCAACGCACCACGATGGTCGTGGACGACGTCGCGTTTGCTTCTACATTAGCCGGCCCAAGGGAAGGAACCGATTCGCGAGTTCGTTCCACGGCTTTGGGACTCGTCGTCGAAGAGCCGACGTCGTTGAAGGCTTGCATCACAATCTCATAATCGGCGAATTCCTCCATATTCTCTAAGACGTACGAGTTCGCTGTGTGGTCCTCGATAGTGATGCTCTTGGACAGGTTCGTCCGCACCTCCTTGTACGTGACGTTGTAGCCACGCGGATTACCGTACCATTCCACCTGCTGTAGCGGGATCCACCTGACGCGCAACTCGGTAGCGCTCATTGCGCGCACCGTGACGTTCTTCGGCGGGTGGGACGGTGGTGCCTGAATTGTCTGAAACTCCTTCGTCGGCTCGGACGGCTGCGACGCGCCGACCACATTGTTCGCGATCAGACGAAGTTTGTACTGCGTGAAGGGAGTGAGTCCGTCGACGGTGACGGTACACGCATCGGGGTCCGACACTTCGTAGATGTTGTACCACGTCGAATTTCGTGCCGTTTGCGCCTGAACCGTCCACTTCGTGATGGACGAGTTGCCGTCGAAGCCGGGTGTGAACTGCAGTACAACGGAGAACGCGTCAATGTTGGACAATGCCAATTTCGTCGGTGGTTCCGGCAGCACTGGCTCTATACCCGACTGGATGACCGCGACTTTTGCCTTTCCAGGCCCGACTGACGTCCACGCGGCTACTTCGAATTTATAATGGGTCATTGCTTGCAGGTGCTCCACCTTGGTAGATAATACATCGGCCGTGAAGTTCTTCACCTGCAAGGAATCCGGGATTTCCTTGATCATATACTTGAGCTGGTAGTGCGTGAGTATCCCGTTGGTTTCTTTAGGTGGACCCCACTTGACCGTCAATGCGCGGTCGCTGATGTCATCGAATTGCAGATTCTCTACTTCTTCAGGCACGTCTTCGCGAGTGCGAACCTCGACGGGCAGGCTTCTTTCGCCGTCACCCGGATCGGTGAAGCACAACACTGTGATATTGTACGAAGTGTACTTTCTCAAGCCTGTCATAACAGCGCTCTGCTCCGCGAGCGGATCGAACAGGCTTGGCGGTACGGTCATCGACTTGTACTCTGTTGCTTCCGTCAGGACATTGCCGATCCAGGCCTGCAGTTTGTATCCTTGATTTATACCGTTGATCTTTTGAGGATTGGGAGGCTTCCACCAGACTTTCACTGCTGTTGAATTCACTGCTTCCGCTTTCACGTTTGTCGGGGGTGCTTCCGGAACTGCAAAATTAATTATTTTGAATTATATGTTATATACAGAACATGCACAATGAAATTCTATCAAACATAAATTTCAATTTTAATTGTATCTTAACCAACTTCTAATAATGTAATAGTTTAAAGGATCTTAGTGTATCACAAATTTGTGATGTGTTACATTTTATCAGAATCACTTATTCTAATTTAGACTCTTCTAAAATTTTTATACATATATGCTTCGACAAATTTTTATAATACAACAAGAAAAATGACAATAATATATTTAATTTCTAATAATATAGAATCGACCGATTACCTCCTTCTTTCGTTTTTATCTTCAAGCCGTCGGTAAACACGCCCACTCCCTTGTCGTTGTACGCCGCTATCTGCACCTCATAATCCTTCCATGTGATCAGATCGGTGATGAGATAATTTCTCTGGGCTTCGTTGGTGATATTCTGCGTCATCCAGGGGTTGACGCTGTATCCAAACAGCCTGTACCTCAATATATACCCCAGAATATGACCGTTCCGGTACTCCTCCAATGGTAGTTGCCATTGCGTTATTATTTCGGACGACGAACGCGCCGAGCCGACGAAGCCGACGGGCGGGCCGCTCGGCGGTTCTTGCGGCAAGACGACGATGTTGCTCGGCTCCGACGACATACCCTTACCGACGCTGTTCTCCGCGTAAACGCGAAATTGATAGGCCGCCGCGGCTTTCAGATTACTCAGCAACACCCATCGGGTGTCCGCAGACACGTTGTTGCACACAATGTCCCAGTTCACCAATGAATCGGATATGGGCGCCGAGTCAGACACTTCCCGCTTCTCGACGGTGAATTTCTTCGTGGGGCTGTTACCGTCGAAGCCGGGCACCCAGGTGACGTTGATCGTGCGCGGCGAGATCCGTTCGACTCGCGTGGCCACGACATTGATTGGCGCGAATGGCAGTTCGATCACGCTGAGACGAGCGGAGCGGGTCTCATTGCCGCCGGGTGACACTACGGAGCACATGTACTCGCCCACATCAGAGGCTCGCACCGCGACGATCTCCAGAGTGCCGTCGTGCCGCATCTTCACTCTCTGGCTCGCCTGCGTGTTTATCACTTGCGCATTGTGAAACCACGCCATGTCGTACACGACGCTGGGATCGTTCACGACACTGCATTGCAATTTAGCGGTCTGCCCGAGTAGCACAGACGTGTCAACAGGTGGCTGAACGATTCGCGTTCGAACCATGACGGTAAGGAGTCCCGATCCGTTAACAGAGCCGGCCTCGTTCGCGCGGATGCAGGTGTACTTGCCCGCGTCGTTCGGCTTCACCGCTGCGATCAGAAGGTCACCATTATCCAAGACCTGCACCCTGCCGGCGATCTCCACGAGTATCGTGTCGTTATAGTACCAGGTGGTATTCGGTTTCGGCGCCGCTACCGCGTTGCAACTTAGAGTCGCGTCCTTGCCGTCCAGCACTGTCAGATTTTGCGGCCCGTTCTCCATTATCGGCTTGGACGCTGCAAGGTAGCAGATTCGGCCGTTAATTCGTCGCAGACTTGTCAACCGACGTTCCCTCACAAACATGCAAATGAAAAGGCGTGATACGTAAATCGTCGCTTGCAACTCGCAGGAAAACCCACAATTCCTAATTCTCACGCCTCGAGTCGCGCGATGCTCGAATTGCAAACGACAAGCACGAACGTAAACACATATATCCGACATAGCACAACTACGCAAACTGGGTGACTAAGTAATAACTCGACACAAATTTCGTTGGACATGTAATATCTATAAGTGTACAAAACGTGCGTATCAGAATGTGTACTTGCGACGTTGTAGACGTGTGCTAAGGATTATAAATTCAAAGGATGCGTCATAATATCAAGTTTCGTCTCTTCAGGAATGGCATACGTTAATTGTACGACTAATGAAATTAATTTCATCTCCAAACACTACTGAATCACTAATTACACAATAAATCGTGAAGATATATTCCTCAAATAAAGATACTGAGATTCCATTACAAAATTGTGAAATGAGAGGAGAAGCCAATCGGAGGCCAAATGCAATTATATGTGTTTATACAATAAGATGATTAATTGTTAGTTAAAATAGCTAATTCTTTTAAACACAATTTTTCTAATTTTTCTTGACGTTGAATTTATTCGACGAATCGCATTTAGACGTTAGTTCACTTCCCTTCTTTCTTGCAATTGGACAAATGCTCCGCTAGAATTTTATCAACTACGCAACTGAAACGATAATAAACTATCTAAAACGACAA
Organism: Harpegnathos saltator; assembly: GCF_003227715.2. Taxonomy (NCBI): domain Eukaryota; kingdom Metazoa; phylum Arthropoda; class Insecta; order Hymenoptera; family Formicidae; genus Harpegnathos; species Harpegnathos saltator. The sequence goes on along the minus strand of NW_020230717.1, from coordinate 437,127 downwards.
CGTCTGATATGTCTGGTGCAAGTTGTCTTATCAGAGAAAGAGACAGCTATACAAAAATCGTCACCAATAGAAGCGAAAATCGTGAGGCGAGATGTAAATGTACACAGTCTGCAAGCATGTGCCGAATGATAAATGAAAAAAAAGAAGGTGAAGAGAAATCTCGCTGCAAGGCGAACGGCATTGTCCTTACTGTCTGGATATTGAGAGAACATAAAACGGCGGTCAGACTGGCGAACTCTGACTATATTGTACCCAGCTGCCCGGCGGGCAACTCTGTCTTTCAATCCGCTCCCTAATCCTTCTGCCCCACAAAAAACATGTCATTTGTATATTAACTCCACGTGCAACATCGTTGTACGGAGTGCTCGCAAGATACACGGCTCGAATCTCTTTTAGCGAATAAATCCACCCTTCCCTTTCATAACTCGATAATCCCTTTGTCGAATTTTTCATCTTTTGAGCTACCGGACTTGAAACGGAATTTTCAGAAATTTTCCAGAGAATCTTCACCGCGGGTTTTGCGAACGCTCTGCACGGCATCGACAGTCGATTTAGCTTTCGTAATATTCCGAAACGCGAGTTACTCACTTTTCGCTCTCAACCACGTGTAACTGGACGCTTCGCCGGCCTCGTTCGACGCGAGGCACTGAAACATCCCCGAGTCATCCATAGTCAATTTCTTGATCGTCAGCGAACCGTCCTGCTCTATCACATACCTGTAAAACATGGCACTGTGTACGGGCGCTGCGCAAGAGCAATACGTTGAGCAGATAGATAAGATATTTGTCGAGAGACGCACCTGCTTTCTTTCAAATTCCCGACTGACTCGGCATTGCGGAACCAAGTAATCTTCGGAACCGGCGTACCATCAACGTCGCATGATAACGTAACTGTAGATCCGTAATCGCTCAGAGTCTCTTTCTTCAGTTCCGTGTTGAACGTCGGTTTTTCTGCAGAGCCAATTTGAGAAAGTTTTGATCATGAGATGTAAAGTTTCATAATGTATCAAATTTTTGGTTTATTAGTTTTGTATCTGCGATTTGACCGGGCCATAAGTGCGTACCGTATACAGTAACCTCGGCGCTCGCACTCAAAGTCGGATAACCACCGCTCTTCAAGTCCACGTGGCAGGAATACGTTCCCGTGTAAGTCATGTTTGCGGAAATCAACATGAGCGTTCTGTTCCACGAGTCGTTGAAACTGTACGCCACTCGGGAGTTCTCGATCGGTATGCCGTCCTTCATCCACAAAATCCGCAGTTCGTGCAGCGCTCTGAGACATACACGTAACCGTTTGCGGTTGACCGATTGTTTGCAGTTAAAAGCAAGAGCAGCACCGTCAACTATTCGCAACTTGTAACTCTCTTTGTTACCTTGCATTCGCTATGCAATACATGTGTGCGGCGTTCTGATCCTTGATTATCAGCGTGTCCTGAGGTTTCACGATTATGCTCGGGGCCACTTCAGCGTTTGGATCGCCGGTGACCTGCAGCTTGAAGAAGGGACTGTTCTCCTCCTTGCCCAGTTGCGTATTGAAAGCTCTCGCTCTGTGCAACAAACGGCAGGGAGAATAAACGTGGGTATCGGTGAATCTCACGTTCAAAACGACGATTTCGAAATTATGCCGGTGAAGGAGCGTCTCCCGATCGTACGAACCTGTAGGAACCCTCATCGCTCTTCATGGCGTCCAATATGAAGAGCTTGTGGTCCGTCGTAGCGTACTTTCTGCCATACAACTCCGTCCCGTCTGAAGAGAACCACGATACCCCAGGGCTGGGATTACTCTCGATCGGTGGTAGTTCCAGCACCGCAGCGTTACCATACTCGACCGTCACCACCCTATCCGTGAGGTCGTCGAATTTTCCCATATCTGTGTGGAGGAGATTTCAATGTATACATTGTATCTGTTGCAAAAGACGCAGACGATAATGTCGCGAGATACTCAATGGCCCTTGAATCATCGATATATCGAAACTACAGCTCAAAGGGTTTCGTTCGTCCTTCGCAAATGGAATTTAAATCATCTTCACAGACGATCGAGATAAGTCAGTTACTCGATGATGAGTAATCATAGCCGCAAGAGTCTCTATAATTATCGTGTACGATTGGTAGCTATCATACGTGTATGTGATCATCGCTCAGTGATTATCATATCTGATAATCATAGAGATTCGTGCAATTGTGATTCATCCAACGATAATAATCGATCGCAAGTACAGTCTGTTATGTAGAATCGCTGGAATAGCAAATTTCTTGATCTACATTACGCGGTGGTCTTGGTTTATACAGATGAGACTGGTGATTCTAAGGCAGCTTACAAGCTACAGAGAAGGCTATACGATCGCTGAATATCGAGCCGACGTCGTTAGTGGCGACACAATGATAAACGCCGGTGTCCTTTCGTCGCGTACTTTGGATCCGGAAAGATCCTGGCGCGATATTGGGCCGACTGACTGCCTGCCAGTCTTTGAACCAAGTGTATTTTGGTTGTGGATTGCCTGTGAAAACCAAAAGAGGAGTTAAACAACTTCAGCTCGGTCAAGAAGGGAGATGTATGATGATATAAAGCACAAATCGCATTTCTCAGTCAAAATAAATTTATCAGCCTGATTTGTCAAACCGAATCGCGGAGAGTTCGTCGTTACAACTCAGCTTCGCCGTAAAATTCCCGTGTCCGATTGTTCGCAACAAAGATATGGCGCAAAGACCGGGGATCTCTTCGAGATTTCCGGGGAGAAAATCCGATGGAAATCTCGAGGAGAAATTTGACGTGTGAAGAAAAATTACTCGACGGTACTCGATATATCATGTGAGATTATTTTACATAGACTACCAAATGATCGAACGCAAGATTTCGTCACGCAAAGTCACGGGCGACGTGAACTACAGCTCACGAGCTATCTAATACCATTAGTACAGGGTCATACAATCGAATTACGCATGATAGTGGTAGTGATGGTGACGGTGGTGGTGGTGCTGGTAGTGGAAAATATTGGTAAGGCTTCATCTGGTCAGCGTTTCATCCGCTCGTTATCCGATACTTCAGCAGGACAATGGAGCGTCGCAAACCTTATCCTCGCTGCCATGGTCCTTTCACCACCACCATCGAGTTACCAACACACTAACGATCGAAATGGGACCCCTGTTAAGCTGCGCCCTCCCAATATCGCCGAAAAGATCGCACCTATTGAAACACTCAATTAACGCCACTCATTAATCGCTCTAATCTTGCTGTTGTCGATCGAACATGTCGTTGATTTCCCGTTCGGCGCGAGGGAATTGAGAAACGGCGTGAGGGAATCGAGAAATTGGGCTAACGAATTAGCACACAAATAGAGCGAATCTTTTCGGGGATACTGGAGGTCTCTTCTGCCGAGCAGAAAAGCGGTCGAAGTGGGACCTCTGCCAAAATCGAACGCTATTCAGGATGTCAACTCAATGTACGTCTCACCTCGCGCTTGGCATTGCAGGATCTTGGTGCGATTCTCACTGAGTATATTGCCGCTGTTGGACGGCTGGATGATGAAGCGCGGCTCCAGAAGCGGTTCTGCAAACAGAAAAAAGCGTTTTCTGCTTCAGCAAGACGATATCGCAGGGATCTAGAGAAAGTTCTCCTGATCTCTAAGTTTCTCACCGGCTCGAATCGCCGGTTCAGCCGCGTTCTCCAATTTAATCGTGGTTTAATGCGAAACGACGATGACGAGGAAAGGTTCGCTACGGGTGACACCGGTGTGCCCTGCGCGCCGGGATCGTCGGAGCATGGAAGATCCGGGAAGGAGGGTGGTGCACGTGTCGGTTTACGCGCATGTGACTCGGCACTTCGGCATCCGGCCGTTCCTTCGTTCGTTCGTTCGTTCGTTCGTTCGCATTCTTTCCTCTCGTTTCTCGACCTTTTTGGAGCACCGTGAATTACGCTCGCGTTTACGCGCCCGCGCGTGCTCGTGATGTGACTCAGTTATCAGTCGGTCGTATATGGAGCACATGTAATTATGCAGAATTATGAATCATACTAATTCGTGATTTACGATCCGATACGGTAATTCGTGATAAACTGGATGAGGCTCCTTTTCATTATTCCACAAGCTTCACGAACGAAACGTGGATTTAGCTATCGCTGCGTTGCGAAATTTTCCTTTCACCGCTTTTTCCCATCCATTATTCAACGATTATATTCATAATCAAGGAGCTGGAATAAGTTAATATAGGATCTAAAACGAAAAATAAACGCTCAGTAGACTCGGGGGTGTATAGATAAAACAAACCATCGAGAAATAATTTAATGAGTAAACACGTCTGTTCGTCTATAACTACATAATATATATTTATATAATACATTTTTATATTATAAGTTACGTACTGTGATACGAATTATTTTAATATTATTATCATTATCTAATATATCATCATTATTATATATTAGTCTCTGATTATTTCAACTAATTCTCCCTCTAATTTTTTTCTTAACTCCCTCTTGAATTATTCACCCAAAAAAATAATATTCTATTTGTAAAGTGATTTTTCCTGTAGTGTCATATTCTAAGCGAAGCCTTTTACAGAAAAAGGATTCCTCTTTCGATAAAGTGATCAAAGTGAACCATTCATCTAAAATTCATTAGATATTATTTTAACTGTTTTCCTTTTATTTCAAGAGGATTTCCTCTTGTATCAATTAATTTTCCTCTTATATGAAGAGGAATATGTTGAATACATCGGCTTCTTTTGTTCAGTCATATAAAATAAAAACCTCTAAAATTTAGATGATTTTGCTTGTCCTGAAATTACTTTTATTTAAGGTGTTCTAATTTTTAATTACTTTATTTATATATTGTCCTGTAATTTATGTGTGATGAAGATGTATGGTTAACACAAAAATTTGAAACATTTCCCAGGTTACATGAGCGGATCTCCGTCACCGACACGGAACACTCAAGACCGCGTGCACGTGCATTCTGCCTTCTCCGAGAGAGCTCGAGGTTGACCACCTGCAAACTGCAGTGAAGAGAAGGGAGTCGACGTGCAGCCAACGACGCGACGGACGGCTGCACCATGGTATAGTTGCACTGCTGCGTGCAGTAAGACGCAATGCGCAACGTTTTGCGGAGTCTCGCCCCCACCCGGGTGGTGTGTACTATCAGGCCGGGGTATCTCTTCGTAATCCGAGCGAAATGCATCGTCCAAATTGTGCGCTAGGTTTTTCCTCAGTTTCTAAACTTTCTCCTCTCGTCCCTCCCTTTCTCCCTCCGTCCGCCTCTTTTGCATTTGTGCTCCGATCCGGAAAATCAGCACAGTAAGGATCGCGCGCGAAAATTGCCAACTCGCTGGACGGATCACTACGGACGTTTATCAATTTCGGAACATTTACGTTGCGAGCGAATGTCGAGCCGGTGAGTCAGTAAGAGAGGGAGGAAAGGGTGGTGCTGCTTCTTTTTCAAGGGTTTGTCTGGAAATAACCGGCCGCCCCCGTTCACCCGCCGCGACGACGACCACGAGTGGTGCATCGAGAGTTCGGTGCCGAGAGAGAGAAAGAGAAAGAGAGAGAGAGAGAGAGAGAGAGAAAGCGCACACATGGTATCGAGCAAACTTCGAAAGCTTCAATATGGGGTCGACGCACGTTCGACGCTCGTAAAAAGGCCAGGATTGAATTAGGCTGGAGTGCGTTCCATTGAGCGTAAACAGCCTGTCGTCTCGAACACGGTAGATTTTAACGAGCTATCGTCGACGTCGTCGAGGAAACTTTCCACAGTTCACGGGTCTCTCCCTGCCTCTCTCCCCCTCTCTCTTTCTTTCTCTCTCGGGATCGGGATCGATCTCATCCGATCGCTCGCAGGATCGCACCGCGGCTGTAACATTTCTCTCGTGGCGCGGGCTTTTAATACGATAGGAAAAGGCGGACGGAACAACGGGATGCGCGTCAGGACAAACGAAAGGTGTGTGGTGTGTGTGTGTGTGTGTGTGTGTGTGAGAACGCATATCTCTCGTGGGAATCTGCATACGCGGTGGCTGTGTGTGCTAATACAAAGTTACGGCTCGTTGAACGAGCGGTTCTTAAACGCTCTTGGCCAGCACCGTTGCGATAACAGGAGAGACGGGCGTTACAGCAACGGGCGACTTGCAATTTCGCGCAACGATGCGTCTTCGACTGTTTATTACGCGATGGACGCGATCGCGTTCGAGCGCGAGAACACCGAGAGAAGACGACGACGACGACGACGAGCGAGATGCGAAACGTCTTCTTGTCCGCACACTGAGCTTCAATCAAGTGTCTCGACGCTCGCCAGAGCAAACTCTAATCGTTTCCATCCTGTCTGGATGCGATACGATTAGAAAGAGCTTCGGCCAACGAGTCAACATGTCGAAGCTTTATCGAAGTTCACTGCGCTTCGCTGAAGAAGAAGTGGCGTTTGCGACTCTGCAATTGCATAGTGAAACAATCACAGTCTGCAGGAGCCTCCTCTCTTGAAGTGCGCGCGCTACCGCCGTGATGATAATCTCTTACGCACACGGAAGAGAAATTTAGTCCGTGTAACTGAATTTCCGTTGCTGCGAGTCGGACGAAAAACTCGGTCGAAGGAGGGAGCGGGAAGATTCCCGCAGGAGATTTCTACGCAGTCGAATTGTTCTCAGCTGTCTCGGATGGACTTCAACGCAACCGGATATTTCCGTTCCCGTGATAACAGAGATTTATCACGTTTATCGCGCCATCGAGTTTTCATCGGATTCCCAGCCCGTTCCACGAAAACTGACGTTTTCTTCATATTGCTGCTAGATGTCTTTGTCGGGAAGACAAAAAAAAAACGCACGTGCAATTGGTGCGGAAAGGCGACGACAATTCTTGCGAGCATCTCTCCTCTCGAGAACGAAGCGGACGACGAAGCTGTGTTGTTAGGTCTCCCCGGACCTAAGGAGAATTTAACGAACACCCCGCTTATACAATAAGCCAGGCACGTGTTAGCCGCACGAGAGGGACGAGACTTAAATTCGCGGCGCAAAGTGCAGCGACGCGTCGCACCGTAAACTCTTCGTCGCCACCGCCGCCGCCGCCGCCGCCGCCGCCGCCACCGCCACGCTCGCGATTTTGTTATGTGCGTGCGAATGCACCGGGGGGGGGGGGGGGGGAGACGAGGGAGACGGAGGGCTAGAAAGGGAGAAACACGGTGTGGAAGGGCGGCCTCGGTGCGGTGCCCGAAGTTCACTGAACAATCTGGGGTAAAATGAACGAGGCAGCTGTCGGGCCATGTGTGGCGGGCACGGCGCGGTATGTAAATAGGGGAATGGGAATTCGTGCGCATCGTATCGTGCTGCAACACGAAGCACGAGGATGCACCTCGAAGGGGGAGAGGAGGTTCCTCAACCCGCTTACACGCACGGTGTGTTAATTAATAACACCCTCGAGAACGCGAGCGACGCGCCTTCTTTCGCTTGTCGCGGCGGCCGGCGGCCCGCCGTTATTATAATTTACATTGGTTAGATATTAATTACATTGTATAGAGCGCGGTGAGATGAGCGGCGAACGGAGCGCAGCGAGAGATGAGGCGAGCTGAACGAACGTACGCATGCAATGGACGCATCCTTGAAAAACGCTGACTTATTTCGGGCGGTGCGCACGCACGCACGCACGCATGCATGCCAGCGGAGGAACGTTCCCGACGACATAAGCGATGGAGTGTTATGCGAAGGGCCTCCGCCCTGGCCCATTTTACGGCCTTGAAGGAACCCCGGCTTCACCTCGTCATCATCGTGACGACGCGAGCCGCTGCGAGCGCGAGGTAAGAGCATGTCGCGGTGTAATATTATGCGACTTTCTTCCTTCCAACCGGCGCTTTCCGCTGTTTCAGGCAAAAATGTCGGACATCGGATATCAACATCCGCCGACGAGCCGGAGGGTGTTGAATCTCTTACGATCAGAATATCTGCTGCAGTATTGGTCAAGCTTGAACAGCAGACCATCGAGAAAAAATAAACAGGCTTTTAGGATAAAGATTTCACGTACTTGGGCTCCGATGAGTAATGGAACGCACAAAAAAAAAAGAGACAAAGAGATAAGACGATGATACAAAAGCGACGCGCCCGTAGCGCATATGACATTGTGTTTCACGTTCCTCTTCTGTAAAACGCGCCGATTGTAAAACCAACACACCATCCGAAGGCAGCTACATACTTGTATTATAAACACCTAGTTATAAACCACTCGGTTTCTCCCTCGCAGCCCTTTTTACAAAATTGCCGGAATATTTTTTGCGAGTGTGCACGAGAAAAGATGCTGTTACTTAAATACTGATCGACACATTAAATTAGAGTGTAAAATATTCTTCATCCACCTTACACACATTGTTTCAATCACTAGATTATCAGTTTCAACAATACCGCCTTATTCATAAGAATTAAATTCAAGGGATTTAGCCAAATATGATGTCATTGGCCGATTCTATCTCTAAGAATAATCCGAAGAAAACGGAAGCATGGTCCTCATTCCGCCGAAGATCCGCCGATGGCACGCGGAATTCGACCGATACAGCGGCATCTTGTTCGTATCCGTCCTAAAATCATTCACCCTAAAATCCGATGGTCCTTTGTTGTAAGACCAAAGTCGCGGCGCTCTCTCGTCTATCCCTGTGTAATCCCGCCGCAGTGCGGGGTTGTTGGGTCAGGTCAAGTTGTGTCTCGAGGATCGGTGCGCGGCAGTTTCTCACAGCATTCTCCTTCGCGTGACGTCCTTCGTCCCCCGCCCGAACGACAACGTCGTCGTCGTCGTCGTCGTTGTCGTCCTCCAGCTCTTTCTCCTCCTCCTCCTCCTCCTCCACCACCTTTTTCCCTCCTTGCAAATCTCGTTCTCGCCGCGAAGGAAACCCGTCCCTCTCGCGAAAGGACGTACAAATTGGCCGAGAGGCAGAAAGAAAGAAAGAGGATACGAGCAGTGAGGACGCGGCGATCGCGCGAACGATTTAGCGCGTCGGCGCTAATTTCTCTCGCACGACCGGAAACAGCGGTCAGGTCAGAGTAAAGAGGAACAGACGAGAAGAGGAGCGCTCTCGGTGGAAGAGGACCGTTCTCAGGACTCGTTCGTTCTCGATCCTTTCTTTCAAGGAGGTGCGCTTCGACGTGTACGCGGATTCGCGTTGAAATTCCTCTCGAGAATGCGCTCGGTTTCTCTTTCTCTCCGTCTGACTTCCATTCGGTATGCGATGCCGACGCGACTCGCTACGCGCGCTACCTGGAGCGCGTCCTTTCGCACTCGCGCTCAGGTGAGCGAGAATTTCCGTTACCAATAAGGACCTTGAGAGGCGCAGCGGCCGCGCCGTCGCGCGCGTCGCGGCGCCGTTCGTCGCGACGACGCTCCGTTCACCGATATTTTCACTTTTCACCGCGATTCCTCCCCCGTTGTGGAGAACGCCGCGTGATCAGCGGCGGAACAAAGGCAGCCGCGGGAAAAGTAATGCGAGAACGCGCGAGGAAAATGCGATTCCGCTGGAAACGCGCGGTGTTCATCGCGCGATCGAATTCTTCCCGATGCAAGTGATATTCTCGTCGAAAGACCGGCTTTCTTTCTTCCGCAGCTGACGATACCCTCGATCTCATCTCTGATCCGGGAATATCATCAATGTTGATTTTATCTCACCAAAGTATCTGGCGAGAGAGAGAGAGAGAGAGAGAGAGGAGAGAGGAGAGGAGAGAGAGATGCCACAGCATCGAGTCACTCGATGAATCGTCGTCCCCGGCACTCGCCACGAGGAAATTCAGAGAAGCGCCGCTAGACAACGAGCGTTCTCCGTTGTTCAGCACTTCCCGAAATCGCGCGAGGTGACCGGAGATTTACGAATTTACTGAACTAATGGTGAGCCACGAGCTGGAATACGAGAGCCGCTCATGAGACTCGAAGAATGCACGCGACACACCGCGCGCGAGTGCACCTCGCGGAAACGGAAATGACGATACGCATGGGTACGTTAATCAGCCGGTTGTTTTCGGTGCGAGTGTTTGCGCTCGCGTCGATGCGCTGGGAGTTGTAAAAAAGCGATTCCGCGCTCTACTCGCGACCGAGAGAGTCCTCGTAGATATCGCGGTGCGAATGGAAGAACGAGAACGAAGGGAGGGACGAAGGGAATAAAACGAAGGAGCTACGGAGAGAGAGAAAGAGAGAGAGAGAGAGAGAGAGAGAGAGAGAGAGAAGAAGAAGAAGAAAGAGAAGAAGAAGCCGTGAAAGACGAGAAAGCCTTGCCGGGGGCGGTCAGTGGCCCCTGCACCGACTACCCATGAAGTCCGATGGCGTTCTATAGCATCGACTTGCCTCGCGTTGCGTCGCATCGCGTCGACAAGTTCCACGCTTAATTTCCTCCTTTTTCCCAGCTCGCCATCATCTTTTCGGGGAATGGTATAGCGCCGGGCGCATTTTCTCGTCCCTTCTCGTGCCTTCCTCAGATATAGACGTCGGTCCCATTTCGAGCGCGGCAATATTCCTTCGCATTCTTGCTTTTTTCTCATCTTTTCTCTTCTTTTTTTTTCCTTCGTACAATGTCAAGCTGCAGAGTGGCTCTCTGCGAAGAAGAATTACGAAAAAAGTGTAACAAGCTCGTGCTCTTTCGTAAGACCCGGGCAACTATGGGGCCCGGCCCGGGGTAACGAGGTCGGGACAATAGCGGTGCCCAGCGTAGCGCGGCGACGCTTGGGCTCTCCTCTCTTTCTCTCTGCCAGCCGACATGATGAACGTTCCTTCGTCCTCGTCGAAAGACGGGCGCTACTCTTGGACATTATTACGAACGACCCCGGGGGCCTCGCTGAGGAATTCACCGTGATGTCGGGAGAATCCAGCGCGACGACTTCGTTCTTTCTTCCTCACAATTTTTTTCATTCTTCGGCCTTGGGTGATATGGTATAACGCGCGCGAGAGGAGAATCAGTCTCTCTCTCTCTCTCTCTCTCTCTCTCTCTCTCTCTCTCTCTCTCTCTCTCTCTTTCCTCGGCTTGGAATATCAGTCAACGAATTCAGAGGAGGAACGATTTGCCGATCTGGTACACCCTGCATACCGGGTGATCGATGACGCACGTCGAGGAAGAAAACGCGAGATATCGAGCGAGGCGACAATTCTGCGCGCTCGAGGAGGATAATGACGATAATGAAAATGATGCGGTCGGGAGAGGTAAAAGGAAAAGGTGGCGGTTGGTATATCCGGTCGCGCGGCTGCCGGAGAACATCGGCATTCACACACGTATTCCCTTGCCCCTCTTTCCCTTCCTCTCTCTCTCTCTCTCTCTCTCTCTCTCTTTGCGAAAGGACGCTGGGATCCGAGAAGAGGATAATAGCCGAAAGGCCGCACAGGATCGGCAAAGGCCACACGAGATCGAAAGACGACGCCACGATAGACTCCATACGATTCTCAAATTTCTGATTGGCCGACGGAAGTTGGGAAAATCTATGGGAGCATGTGTTGCGTTGGTTAAATTTTCAAGGTCTTCGTCGACGATAAATCAGCTACCTACCGCGGCATAGGTATACGAATACCGCTGGAACATCCTGGCGGTATTCCACAAACAACGACGATCGCCTGACTGATGAATAATTCGTTCCCGCTGAACGCGATAAAATCGAATTCGACCGAAAGGCGGGCCGAGCTTTTTGTGTGACTGACCCGGTACCGAATATCCAGATAAACAAGTATATGTAAATTTTGTCGGATAAGATGAAACATGGAAATCGGAGTGTGACTTAACTCTTAGTAAATTTGTTGCTGCGTCGAAGCGACAAGAGAATTTACATTTACGCCGTAAATTTAAAATAAAAAGAATGAATAAGATATAATAGAACTGTGTTTAAGGTAGGAGCGAAAACTACATGTCTACTGTATATTGTGTAAAAATTTAAAGTTATTCGGTGCAGTAGTTTGCGGTATTTTGCGTAATCGACAGTTTAAGAAAATAGTGTTTCCAGATGAACGCGTTTAAAGTTTTATGTGTACTTTCCATATAGTTAGTAACAAATTTATTTTATACTTTGAATTGATTAATAAATACACCGTGAAAATTTCAAGTCCATTGATCCATTGATCCTACCGTTTCTGTAAAAAAAAAAAAAATTCGTAAAAATTGAAAACGGCCTTCCACATGTGTAACTCCCCCCTTAACGATTAACTCAATGCAGAACATTTTCTTCATAAATATGATGGAAAAAAGATATCGTGAGGTTTCCATCGTCGTCTCATGTCGTGATAATCATCTAAAATCTATCTGGGTAATCTCGAGCCGGATGTTTTCACATCGCCCTTTGTTCCCAGTTTCATTTCGTCAAAATATAAGATAACTCATAAACCGGCCAGCATGCCCCACCAGTAAAACATCGGTTTCTCCATGATCGGTCAACAATGTGTAAACGACGATTATTACACAGGGCACGTTGGATCTCGCTGTCGTCTCGATCGGGGAGACGGTGAATTCTCGCGTTTCCAGGTCGCTGCGGTCGCTGCCGTGTGCACGCGGTATATCCACCGTCTGGCGCGTATAAAAAGGGCGTACGTTCGGTAACCTGCGCGTAAAAGCCGCGACAGTGGTAGTGGTGACGTGTGTGTGTGTGTGCGTGTACACACGTGTGTATGCGCTAGGAAAGGTATCTATCTATCACTGGCGTCAGCTCGACCGAGGTACAATGGAGGACAAGGGCCTTTACCTGGTGCTCGACGAGTCCCCCCTTCTTCTTTTCCCGTTCCCCTCCCCGGTTCCCCCGGCAGCGGTGTATTGGCCCCCGGTGTGTGCTCCACCATTTTCTAGGGGTCTTCTGCTCGCTTTATCGAGCGCGTGTGCCTTACTTCGGGCCACGCTAAAGGGCTTATCGAATACACGAACTTCCAAGAGAACGAGAGACTATTTCCTGAATCTCTCTCGCGCAGACCGCGCGCGTTTGCGGGAGTCGCGGTAACGAGATACGCGAACACCGTTACGCTCGAGCCTCTTAAAGCAAACTCCTCCTGTCGTGTAAATCGTCGGGACTACACTTTTATGGGAGTTTATAGAAGTTGCGACAGCAGAAAATTCGCGAGACATTATTCCTTTTCCCCCCGAATATGCACGGCAATGGCCATTCGTCCGCTGTGAAAAAAATAACGGTTACCGCCGCCTTGTACTTGGCGGGGTAACGATGAGACTTTTCTACAGGAGGACGAGCTGACTCGTTCTCTTATCTGCCCTTATCTGGTCGGTTAGTTGGCGGCGGTATCAATGCCTCGTGTTGTTACAGAATGAATTTAATCAATGCCGGTCTGTTTAGCCCCGCTGCAACTATGTACATAGCAACGGATACATATATAAGAAAAAATACACCCATTCCTTTACACACACACACACACACACACATACACACACACACATCACAAATAAAAAACGAGGACTCTTCATCTATTTGATCACTTTTTTTATCTAATCGAGAGAAACTCGAACGATCGGAGCGGTCTTTGAAAGTCCGCGCGCTCTCAATGAAATTAAAGACGATGGAACGTTCGGCTTCCTTTGTCGAATCGACGAAAAAGCGCGCGAGGGAGGAAATGAGGAGGAGAAAGAAATCGCGCGCGGAAGAAGGGGTTAATTCGGAATTGTCTTTGTGCGCGGCACGTGCTGCTCTCTTCTCTCCTATCCCTCGGCTCGTGGCGTCTCCCGCAATCGAGACGAGAGGTCAACGGTTTAACTTCGTTCGCACAATTGGTCCGGATTAACGTCGTAATAAATCTCAATTAGGGACGTGCTCCTCCTGAGCAACATACGGCACTCGCGCGCGCGCGCCGTGGCCGCCCCCGGGGGAGATTTCGCGGATTTTTCCCTCGGTGGCTTTTTGACTCACCCCTCCTCCCCGTGGAGAACCCTTCGCCGCATGATAACAATAGCGCGACAAACTCGCCTTCCCAACACCAGCGACATGGTATTTTCCATTTGGCCGTACAATGCACCGCACAATCAGAATCTGCGAACTATTAAATACGCGAGCGATATCCAATTCTCGAGCTTACATTCATTCTCAAGATTACATCAGCGCAATTCACGCGTGGAAATGAAAATAGAGATTGCGACATCGCGAGGCATCAAGTAAGGTCTATTGGTTCGAGTGCATCAAGTTGCACCGTCCATACTTAAGATTAAATAGCTGTGTGTTCGACACTTGGTGAGTGAGAGAGAAAGAGATAAGAGATAAAAATATCAGACAAGTCAGACGACATGCACAAGTGTCCAATTCTGCCTGAAAGATATTTGACAAGAAGGGTCTGAAACACGTGTATATCTTAGAATGTTTTTTAGACGTTTCTAAGATATTTTTAAATATTGGGGAGCTTTTGCAATATACCGTCTCTCTCAGATACGGTAAACATCGGATGCTATTGGCATTCGCGTATATGGCGACGTTATTTCTGAGAGCGAATAACGTTTTACGTTCACGATTTACGTTTGCCGTATCTGCGAGACGGTATTGCAAAAACTCCCTATTTATGCAGTCTGGGTACATATATATAAGGTAATTCATAAGGCAACTCGAAGAATACCACGGCACAGAATTATGAGCTAGTCAAAGGCGGTCTTCAAAAATGCAAGCAAAACAAGAAGTTGCTCTCGCAGCGAAGCTTCTGCCGCGTTTTATTTATTTACTTCCATTGCGAGCCGGCGAGCCGATACCGTGCGACCGGAAATGTTTCTCTCTGAGAAAATTCAGGTGGATACACCGACAAAGACTGCACCGCTTACCGCTAGTGAAGGCACTGCTGATGACGGCGGTCCATACGACGAGCCAAGCTCCGGCGAGAAAGCTCCGCGTCCTCGCGGAGGCCGCCGACCGCACCATCCTCTCCGCCTCGCCGCTGCAACGTTGACCACTCCTCCCCGTCTCACCCGTCGCCGACTCTCCTTCGTCACTGGCCACTTCCTCTCCGCTCGTTCCTACGTACGTCAAGGAAACCACGCAGGAGCTCTGCGCGGAGAGCTCTACGATCGCGGCGATTCGCGCGTCTTCATCCCGCACGTAACACTCGCGTGACTCTGTGCATTCCGCGATGCAACTCTCTTTTTCTCTTTACCGGCCTCTGTCTCTCCCTCTCTCTCTCTCTCTCTCTCTTCCTTGCCTGCCGCGACTCGACTCCTCCCTTTCGCCTCGGTCTCGTACCCGCGGCTTTCGCGCGATCTGACACTTTGCGCTCTTTCCCTGGTTTTCCCCTTCGTTGATGCTTCAAAAATCGCTCCGAATCCGCTCCCTGGCCGACGCGCGCATCCTCATCCGTCGTGACTGCAGAAGCGCACGCGACGCGCGTCTCTGTGTTGTCGTCGCGTGTTCTCCGCGCTTCGACGCGCGCAGCGAGGATTCGCGGAAATGCCGGGGAACGGGGATCTATCGATCGATTGAGACGGAGATCGTCCGGCGGACCGGCTCCGTTTCCTCGGTCTTTTTCCTTCTCGTTCTCCTTCTTCCTCTACTTCCCCGTCTCTCCGCGGCGATCCTCGCTCGATCACCGAACGGGCGGTCACTTAGCGCGAGATCACTTGAGATCACTCGCGAACGTCGACGCGATTTGACCCGCGATCAACTTCAAGTTCACTCGCGGCTAACTTCGCGGTCACTCTCGTAATCAACTGCACTCGATCGTCGTCGTCAACGTCGTCGGTGTTCGCGTCTCCGCTGAAGTTCAAGCGGTTGAGTCCGCGAGGAAGATCCAGACAGAATTCCAACGCTGACACGGGATTCCCTGGCTGTTCCTGTGCACGACGGATTCCCGTTGTAGACAGATAAGTGAGTGCAACTAAGTAACGCGGCGTGAACGGTTGCACGTTCACCTGGTAACACCTGGCAACGCCTGGCGAACACGATACACACAACCGTCGAGACACTCGCTGGAGTTCGGCAGGACGTCTCGTTGCTGTAGAGCACACCCTATCGACTCGGTGCACCTTCCTCGCCAGCTTCGCGATCACAGTCCTGCCGAGGAGAACGACGAAGCCGGGCGCGAATGCGCTTTCGCTCTGAATCCGTCCGGGTTTCGCCGTGACCGTTCGACGGGCAAACGCGCTCACGAGCGTCGCACGGCGTAGCGTCAACTTGAAATCGCATATACGCGCATGACCACCGCAGACGTTCGACTGACCGGCCAATCGTAGTCGAGTGTACGCTCGGCCGCTCTCGCGCGTGGCGCCTGCGCCGAGCAGACGGCGCATTAAGGCGGCTCCGTATGTTCCATGGACGCGGCAGCCAATGGGAGCCCGCGACCGTTAGAGATATCTCGTGTTGATCGCGAAAACGGTATTTTCGTAAAGTTGCGCGACAATGTACCACCTGTTGAATGCGGCGAGAGAATTTGTCGCACGCGCGCGCGCACGAGTGCCGTTGACGTGACTTACGAAGATATTATCTCGTACAACGAACACAATAGAACGCGATTGTTCATTCTTTATATTTATCTTCGCCATTGTTACTTTATCCACATCCGTCTTTCACTGACGCCGTTTACGTGATCCCTCCTATTGTATTGGTGTCGGCAGGAAAGGCGGCAGAAAAGCTGAAAAAAAGAAAGAAATATAGATGAGTACAAAGTTCTCTAGTTTGATTAAGTTTCTTATAGAATATATAAAATGTTGATTGGTTGGTTGAATGATCTGAAAATGATCAGAAAATCTCGTTCATTCCTTTCTATTTATCCACTCGATAATAACAAAAACTTGTGGTAACAGCTGATGGATGGCTGAGGTTCCTTCCAAACACCAATATAACAAGAACTTACCTAAATTCGACGGCTCGTAATGGTGTTAACGTCGGTAGCAATAGTAAAGACCGCCATTATCTCATCGAGATAATTGAGGTCTGCGCTTTGCGTCGATAATGTAGTACGTTACTTATTGCGATAAGCATGCGAGCGAACCGTCCCGAAATAATTTAGTACTTACGTTTCGCGACTACAGCTGGCGTTTCTAAACTATATTTTGCCGCCAATGAGATTACATGTATACACACCGTACACGTTATGCGAAGTATCCGAATTTTCAGTTTTCTTCAGTGATTTTCGCTGTAGAACGGTATATTTATTGGATTTTAATTCGCATATATTTTAACGTGTTGTATATGTGCCGCACTTATGTGCATCTGCGAAAAAAGAAAACGAATATGGCGTGTGTATGATTTCTGACAAAGATTCCACCGTCAGGATGACGACTCCAGAGAGTCAGACTACATTCGACGTAAAAGTGCATTTTGTGATACCAGATCACCGTGAATCTGAGAATGATTGCAGCGAGAAGATGTGGCAGGCTTTCAATGTTCGTATATTTTTTTCCTTATATATTTTGATGTTAATGTTAATTGTTTGTGCGGTCAAATAACCAATTTTGATTACAAAAATAGAAAAACATGTCAAAAGATATTATGCAAATCGGCTTGCATTAAGATTTTTCGTAGCTTTGTTATTAAGTTTGAAAATAGAAAAATTAAATTTTCTCTATACAAATGTTGCTTGTAATTTGCCATTATAAATTAATATTTATAATTTGGCTTCTCTGTTAGAAATGTGATGGGCTTGGTTTGCAACCGCAGTGGATTAATAAGGAATTCTGTGATAAAATAAAACCAAGTAAAAATGATGTATTCGTTATGGAGGACTTTAAGGGAGATCTGTTTGAGAAGCTAAAAAAGTCAAAATGCTCGTAAGTTTATATAAACAGCTTATTGTAATGGATTATATAACAGCTTATTGTTATAGCTTATTCTCATATATGTCTACAACAGTACAAATTTTATTTTAGCAGGATAGTATCACCAAACTGCTTGCTCATTTGTTTTGACAATAACGAACCTATTCCAGAAGGAAATAGTCCAATCTATACAACAGCAATGAGAGGAATATGTATTTGTGCATCAGGTTTGAGTCCAGAGAGCAAGGTACTATTTTGGTATTTGCTTTTTTAGCAATGATCCTGGTAATTAATTATAATTTTAATTATATTATAATTACAGGATCAGATACAACAATGGGTTCAATACATGGGAGGTTTCTTTACAAAACAGTTGAGAAATTCTGTCACACATTTAGTAACTGACTCCGTAATGTCTGCAAAGTATGAGGTATGCTTTACTTTATTTTTAAATGTATGGATGTGTATACATACCCAGAACTAATATAATTTATGTGCTTTCTTATTTTTAGGGTGCTATAGAGATGAAGATATCAATCATGACAAAAGATTGGGTGAAAGCCATTTGGGAAGCAAATTTGAATGAAATAGTTAAAGCAGATGATAAAATGTTTGATAAATATAAATGTCCAGTTTTTATGAATTTAATAGCCACCTCGACAAATCTCTCCAAGCGACAGAAGGAAGAAGTCAAACATCTAATACACAGTCATGGTGGAGTAAGTTGAAACCAATGTGATACATATATTAACAATCAAAAGCTTAAAATCGTTAAAGGTTTCAGACTTATGCTATATATGACTGAATGTTATATTTGCTTGCAGACATTCATGGGTCCTCTTGATGGATCAAAGGTTCGAGTAGTCATAGCTTCTGAGAATGGTCCATTGAGTGACAAATTGAAATATGCCATGGATAATGGTATCGCATGCTTAAAAATCAACTGGATATATGAAAGTATCAAAGTAGGATATGCTTTGCCTTTTCGTAATTTCCTCATTGAGTCTTCCAAAGCATCTTCGACGCCAGAAAGAACACATAGTACGTAAACGATAGCGATCTGTTGTAATAAATAGTTTATGTATATATTAGATTGAAATAAATAATTGATAAATCTTTTAGCTCGTATAACATTCAATTGTTCTGAGATCAGTTCAATACCGTATGATAAACATCACAACAATTATGTGAATGAAAGTGTATGCACTACAATATCGAATTTTTCTACAATAGATGTGGCACCTAATAATTTTCCTGGCGGTAAGTATTGATCCATAACGATTTACTTCATATATCGTAGCGAAATCTAGAACGAAATTGTACTTTCTTTTACACAGCTGCTACATCCAACATTTTGGATAGACTTACTTTTGGCAAGGCGAAATTGGCTGGACCATTTCTGGACGGATGTAATGTAAATCTCTCTCAATTTTCTACCATACCTCATTCTCTCATTTTCTCTCATTTGAAGTTTTCATCACCGTGTGTCTTTTGCAGATTTATCTCGCTGGATTCTCGATAGGCGTCAGGGATAAGCTAAACAGAATATTAAACGTCGGCAGCGCGACGCGCCTCGATGATATATCAGACGCTGTGACACACGTGATTGTCGACGATGAGAATAAGGCATCTGCAGAATTGAAAGCGATGAAAGCAAGAGGTTTATGGTATAATAACATTAACAAATAAAAGAGTGAATCGAGTTAGAGACTTTTAGACGTGGTAAAAAATGCAAATGAACCTTTCTGATCTATCGGATTATATCGAAGTAGATTTTTTATTCAGGTTGAGGAACTGATCTTTATTTTATTTTCGTTTTTTAAGAGATCATTTTTTGATAGACGGTTTATAGGAATTATTGAAAAGAATATAGAATCGTCATTACTTATTATATTTTGACATTTAACTTAATTTTTGCTTTCGCTTTGCAATATTTTTCAGTTTGATTCTTAATTTAATTTTCCCTTTACAATATTTCCGATTTCCGAAGTAATTTACGAATAATATACATAGATGTGGCATTACGTTGTGTAATTTTTCTCTTTTCATACTTATGATTGACGATTTTATCTTTACGTATGTTTCGGACAGTCCTTACGTATTGAGCATAGAATGGCTGGAAGAAAGCATGAAACTAAAACGCCCTGCACCGGAGGAGCGTTTCTTGTTTGAAACGAAAGGCGGGGCACCGAAAAAAAACATTGAGACACCTGCTTCTCCACTCAGTAAGAAGGTATACTTAATATTAAAAACACAATTTCTGCAGAGGGAGAAAATTTGCAAAATTAATGAAATTGTCTTTGTGTTATTTGATTACAAACAGCGAATATAAAATTTTCATATTACTATATGAAAAATTAATATATTACCAAAGTTAACGCATGCTTTTTCAGAATCTGGAAATGTTGCAACAACCAAAGAAGCCTCCTATACCACCTTTCAATTTGAAGCGAAATATTACACCTGAAAATGAAGAACAACAACCCGATCTTGTGCGGCAATATCTGCAGGAAACTACTAGTAATAACCAACTATTAAAAATTACAATGTTACTGTAATAACTATTATGTACTGTGGCATATTAAAATAACTGTAGTTACTATTATATTATAAACGTTACACAGATACAGATAACTCGTTCACGGCACGCACCAATACAACACAAGAATTCGCAAGGCCTCGCACGCCCGCCTCTGAAGAGAAGAACCAAGAAAACTGCAATAATGCAACGAACACAGTGCGCCCTAGTATACTTTGCGAAACCGTGCAAGCTAAGGATCCGGAAAATAGCGATACTCTGCCAAACAGTCAGAGTATTTGTGCGGTGGACAGCAAATTATTCCAAAGTACGTCCGAAGAGATTCTGTTCTAGTTTGGAGTCAAACGAGAAAGACCATATGATGATGTCTCGCAAAGAACGAACTCTTCTTTACGTTTCTCAAGTAATCAATTGAAATCCATTCGCAGGCCTGACGTTCGTTGTGACTGGCTTCGACAGCAGCGAGAACGGTAATATAGAGGACACGATTGTAACCTTGAGTGGACGCGTGGTCTCGAACTCGTATACTGGTGTACCAGATTACGGTGTCGTCCCTGTTCACGGCGCACCACTAAAGCACACGGTCAACGAAATTGTCACTGACTTATTCATTGTAAGTGTTCGTCTCATATACTTTCCCTTTTTCTGTTGAATGAAAGCATGAAATGAACTATAGTCTTGACAAATGTTGAAACACTACTGATAATCACTTGTCAACAGGAAGATTGCATAAATCAGAAGGAAATCGTCGAAATTAAATATTATCACAAGCCGTTGTCGATTAGGAGACCTTGCAAGCCGTTGTCAGGATGCGTCGTCACAATGAGCATGTACACAGGAGTGGAACGGAAGTATCTGTCGGCATTGGGCACAGAACTCGGTGCTATGTAACGTATCACTTTATCCGTGAAACTCATCGTACTCATGGCAAGAGTGTCTTCTCACATACGCGAACAATTTTAGATGCCAAGACATATTCTCGCGGAAAGCGAACACGGAGAAGAAGGTGCACGGCAGTACGCATCTGGTTTGCCCAACTCCGGAGGGAAATAAGTACAGTGCGGCGGTGAGATGGAAACTGCCGGCCGTCACTGCCAACTGGCTGAGGGCTTCTGCAGATCAGCTGACATTGGTGGACGAGACGTCGTTCCTCGTTGGGGAAACAATGGGTGAGTTGATTTATATTTATTTGCATAATCTCTTTTAATCTCTTAAATGAAGCCTGCGTGAATTTTCTGATTCGTTCCCCGCTGGTATAATTGCACTTCGAAATACAACTTTTCACTATATAATTCTAACGTGTGCCTATGTTAAAAGCACCGGATAGATCGACCTTGAATTCTGTCAGTGAAGAGATGAAGTCCTCAAATGCTTATGTCAGTGAAAGTGATATAAATACGGTAGAAAAGACCACCGCGACGAGAAATATCCTCACACCGAAGCGTCATTTGCCTCAGATAAAGGTACTCGTCAGTTTGAAGCAATTTTAATGCTTTAAAAGATATCGTGACCTCTTTACGATGTATTTTAAATTAAAAAAAAAAAAAAGAAAGTAAAATACGATATTTTGATATCGTAAAGAAATAATTCGAGTCATTTAAATACATCGTAAGATCCGTCGGAATTAAAATTATAATGTCGATAACATTACACAGACCCAGGAGATATCCAGCGACACTCCTTTAATAAACAAAAGACTCAGTCTCGTGATGAACAAGACGCCGCAGTCACCGTTTCATGTTTCCACTCCGGAAACTCCATATGGACAGGTTTTCAAACCGGATCCGTCGCCCGACACGAGAAAAGGCTGGGTCAAGTGGGTTGATAATTTTCCTGACTTACAAGTGACAGAACCCCCGTTGAAAAAACGAGCGCCTAGTACCGTGAGTACAGTTTTATCTTAGCAGAAATTTAATACGGAATATACATATAAAATTTATGAAATTTAATTGTTAAGATATTTCTTGGAATTCAAAAGATTTCAACAAGTGCGTCTAAATTGTAAATCATTTTACAGACAAATTATACGCGACTATTATTTTTCCCAATTGCGTTTAAGCTATAATTCAGCACGTTTTACAGCCGCTTTCGGAGCTGAAGAGACAGTTGTGGGAAAAATTGAAGAACCCAAGTCAATCTGAGAAGGTGAGGCATAAATATATTTTATTAATCAGTTTGATACAATCCTTGAACCTGTTTTTATCTTTCTTAATATATCCTTTACACCCTTAGGAAAACGCATCGGATGAAACGCCAACGACATCGAATGGCGATTCTTCAGGAAAGGTCAAAGAAATATTAGACGATAATCGGTTTAGTGAAGACAGTCCGTCCACGCCAATTAATAGGAAGCTCAGCTTCAGTCAGGAAGATACTCCGGTATCGAATAAGCCGAGTAACGAGATAAACATGTACGTGTACTCACATTTAATTTGGATCATTGGTGTTGCACAAATAATTTTCGCGCGATTGTAACTTCGCGTTTTACGCTAAACAGGCAAATAGCGCAATTGGATCAAGTGCTTCAACGAACGTCCAGCACTCCCGAGAGCAGATATTCCTTGTCCGGTGAAAATGCTAAGAAGTACGACGACGAAACTTCCGACCACATACAAAAGTGTGAGTGTTCATCATGCTTTACATACTTTTTCTATTTTTCAGCCATTAATTCTTGATTATCTCACAAACAGATATGGTAAAAGACTCACAACCCGCCGACACCATCGTGTGGGAAGATCCGAATCATACGAAGCAAGTGAGTGACAATTACTTACGTATACATCTTTCCATTCTATCTACCTTTTCCTATTTTTTCTTTGTAACGTGAGATTCGTATCTTTACAGTCAAGACTGAGTGAGAGAACGATCGAAAAGGATGAGACCGATATGAGCGAAGCTGAGGAGGAACCCGTCCAACGAGACATAACGCCAGAATACGAGTGCGAGCCACCGTCGATACGAAAATTCATGCTGTCGGGTGTAAAAGTGAAGTATCTCTCAAACGCCTGACGTTCATTTAATTTTGCCAGTTTTTTTCGTCTACTCGAGCATCGTCGAAAAACGATAGCGTTTTTTCAACTCGTATTCTTATATTTAAGTTACTGAAGTCGTCAGGAAATTTTTAGATATTCAGTCGAGATAAGCGACTTGTAATAATCATAATACTTATAATAAATTTATAATTATCTGTGATAGTGATAATTCTACGTACATTTACATAAATTTATGCCCGACAGGACCGAAACGAGTACGAGCGAGTGATACGGAAACTCGGTGGAGACGTGTCGATGGACGCAAACTTCGACAACAGCGCGACGCATCTCCTTTGCGCCAAGCTGTCACGAAATGAAAAGATGCTCGGCAGCATAGCGTCCGGGAAGTGGGTGCTGCACTGTTCGTATCTACGCGACTCTGATCGAGCTGACAGATTCCTCGACGTTAGTACATCCTTATCGCTTCAGCTATTTGTCGGGAACTCCGTTCAAGTTCATCGCGATTGCGATGAAATGATCATTATCTCCATTATCTTGCAATTAAAAATAGATTGTTGAATGCTGCGCTATTATGTGACTCGGTATTTAGGCTACAAGGGTTGCTGATAACGTGATAGCAGTAATATGTTTTTCAAGCGAGCGTATGAAAACCCAATGTGGATCGCCGACGACTCACACGGCGCACTTCACAAGATAAATTGAAATTCTATAAATTAAGCTTTAGGATTTTGCGAACTTTTACCGCGAATTCATGCATCAAGTCAACGAAATCCATCACGGTAAAAATTGCCATACCGAGAGCTCTCGCAGTCGTTTCCTTTTGAATTTTCCCTTTGTTCCCGGCATTCGAAATGCCGGAGTCGTCAAGAAATTTTGCGACATTGAACGACGACGGTGAGCAATTTGCGATAATGTAAACTATAACGTTGGTAGTCTAAATCTCTTTGGCAACCAAGATCTCATTAGATACGGATCAATGCGTTATGTGTATGTGTGTGCGCGAAGATGAATTTTGGATAACTCTTGGCGCTGTTTTTTACGATAAAAAATATCGCCGTTAAGAAAGGGAATATCTCTCTACATCGGCGTATTGCAACAGCCGATTTCGTCACAGAACTCAACGTCGATCTGATAATTTTCATTTAGATTTGTGCTACGAGCACGTGATAACGAACGTTGTTACGAGCGACGGTCAGGCCATCGATAATAATTGAATAATTTCGTTATCGCGACTATTAAGTCAATACGGTATTTTATACGATAAAATTCTCAAATTCGTCAAATCAAGATATGAAATTTAAATGATCGATAATAATTACGTGATCACATAGATGTCCGATAGCACGATCGGAAAATTATCGTCAATTGCAACTCGGCATGCATTTTACATGTGCAGTTCTATATTTGAAGTCAAGGAAAGCACTAATAATCGATTGATTAATAATCGCGAGTGGAAATGTCTCGCAGGAAGAGGAGTACGAATGGGGTAACCCGAGAAGCAAAGGTACGATTCCGGAACCGAACAATGAGATCGAGCAAGGGATCGCGGCGGCAGCTTACAGGTGGAGACTGAAATTGCTGAAGAAGCCGGACGGTCCATTCTCCGACATGGTGGCTCTACTGCTGGTCTCCGAGGAGAAGTGCGATCAGTTTAAGAGATTGATCGAAGCCGGCGGTGGTTCGGTCATGCAAGCACGGTGTGTATCTTCATGAAGGTCGATTTGCGGATGGTTCTCGTGCATTAGTTTTTTCTCGTGGTGAAACGTTCAGTTGGAATACTTTACTTAATTTATCATCATGATTGATTCTTTGTGAAGTTCCGTTGTATTCATTAAAATAGATCGAAAAGGAGATTAGATTTGTTAAGATCGCTTGCAAAATGATTAATCATAATCATCTGTCATCGTAATCGCAGGCCGCCGTATGACGCGAGTCCGTTCGGGCGCAAGATCACTCACTGCTTCGTGAATGTCAGACAAGTGAATCAGCCGATAGATTGGGCCATGTTGGCCAGCAAGGGCATCCTCTGCTTCCTGCCGCAGTACCTGAGCGATTATCTGACAGCGACGATGCCACTCAACCCGCGGAACTGCGTACTGCCAGAATTCAAGAAATACCTCACGTTATTGCCGAAGTAAACTTGCCGGCATTTTCTGCTCCTCCTTTCTGCTCGATTGGATTTTGTGCTTGTGAGCGCACAGCATCATGTTTTAATTTAAAATTATCAGTACGATGTAAAGAGAGACGAAGTGTAACAGAACATCTCGCGAACATGTACATGGTAGTAACAGCGCGTTCTTCCACCAATTGGGAGTCTCTTGGACTGGAAGAACGATACACACGGCCGAAGAAGTTGATACAGATGTTATAAATTAGATTTTAGGATCTTTTGTTAACAGTCTCACTTCTCATAACAGCAGTAAAATATTGGCTCGTTAGCATTTGCATTTTTCTACATTTTTCTTTCGTTTTTCAGATCGTCTCGCTTATGTTATTTTGCGTGTACATTTAACATTAGTTTTTGATGCGTCGTGTACTGTGATGTACCGTGCCGATGTTACACTTTGTCTTTTTACATTATTAGGGGAATTATGGTAAATCGAAATTATAATTACGTTAATTTATAAATGTGGGCGCATGCGAGGTGTGCGTACTTTCTCTCCTCCACCTCCGCAATGTAGATTACGATCTACATTTGTAGACGGCGGATTACAATAATGTATATAGCAAATTTAGAAGCACGACGATGAAATGTCAAAATAAAGATCTTTTTACAGATAGTAAAGAGAATATCTTTTAGGAATATTGGCGTAGGTCCTAATGACATCTCAGGAAGATCCCATAAGAATCCTCTACCAACATCCGAAAAATTCCCCGGAAGATCCCTAGAATAAGTGATCGATGTACCTTGATAATGATCAAAGAATTTTATTTTAAAGACAGCTGTTAAGAGAATGATAAGAGCCACTACGTCGCAATCACATGATTTTTAATATAATCTTGATAAACCAACATGTATTTCATTATGTGAACAAAGGTATATTATTATTTTATATATAATAATATGGTAGTAATTATTTTTAACACATTATCACAATTATGAAGAAAATAATATTTCATATTTATTATATTTTTTCAGCATTTTTCCAATTTTGTAACGATAAGTTGGCATTATCAATGTTTCTTGAGTCTTCAGGGGTATCAATCCACTTGACCAAATCAAGAATATATCACAGTGCGTATCGTCTATATCTTCTTCATATCCAGCTTGAATCCTGATGGTGGACTGGTGAACACATTCTTTTCATCTACGGTACACTGCCAGAAAGGATTCAACGCGATCTCGTGATCGCGCAAAACTGTAATCAGTCCCACGGCAGTTTGCAAATATCCTAATCGCGAGCCTGATCGAAAATGAATTTAAAGAATTAAAGAAGAAAGTCAACGAAGAGAACCAATTACTATTAGTAGTTAAATGATTAAATGGACAGATTCCGTTGCTTGAAGAAGAGAGAAGGAAATCTTTATACAAAATGCAATTATTTATAATTATATTTTCTATATATAATTTTATATATAGATAGATTTGTTCCACTGACCTATACAATTCCGCGGACCTTCGCCGAAAGGCAAATAAGTGCATGGTAGTATCTCGCCCTTCCTTTCATCGCTGAACCGGTCAGGATCGAAAGTCATAGGATTCGAATAATATTTGGGATCGGTGTGAAGACCATACACTCCAATATATATCGGCATGCCTTTCTCGACAGTTATGTTTGTACCGGGAAACTGTAATTTTTATTTTCGTACATACAATATGGAATATTCTTTGCAATCAGAAAGATCACTATATTCCTCTACTGAAGAAATGTTTCATGCGTAATTTCAATTATTTATTAGTGTTAGTGTTCTCAGGTAACACAAAATGTTCCAAAATTATACAGAATGTGTCGAGAGTGCTCTGAAGAGTGTGTTAGGCATATGTAGAACGATTTTAAGACGTTTTGTGCTATTTGGAGTTATTTTTATGTGCTATATTACTATCATAACGTTATATTAGTTATATTAGTATAGTATTATATATTATATTTTTTTTTATTATAGCTTACCGTGTAATCTTCGAGAGGAACTCTGTCGAGGATCGGCACAGGTGGATATAATCTCATCGCTTCATAGATCACTTGTTGCAGATATTTCATATCCTGGACAGCTTCGTACGTGATACCGTTCGCAACTTCAATCTTCTCAAGAATCTCCTGTCTGAGTCTCTTCTGTATCTCCGGTTTCTTGGCCAACTCACACAGTGTATAGGTAATTACAGTTATGGTGGTTTCGCGGCCGGCAACGAAGAAAATTGCCGCCTGAGCGAAAAGAGCATCCCCCTCGAATTCTGAGAATAGATAGTGAATGCAACGACGATAGGTAAGTAATTACGCAATTGAATCAAATGTTTCAACGAACATCCAGTATTCCCGGATGCTCTCTGTCTCCAATAGAAATGCGAAGTAATATGACGTTGAATGTCGATTTTTTTCTTGAGCTTTCTTATTTTTCATTTGTAGAAACTTGTTTTCTTTTCAATTTATAAAATCATTATTGAAATAGCAGACTTGTAAGGAATATCTTCATATTATTTTCAAGATTTTACTGTTCATTATTGAGATATCTGCATGAAATGTTTTACAGATTCTAAAGACCACTCACGGAAAATTTCGTCCGAAACATTCTCGGTTTTCAGTTGCAAGAGGGAATCGATCAGATCGCCCCGTTTCATCTTTGTGACGGTTCTATTGTCCATCGAGTCCCAGAAGACTTTGCGAAAATAATCCGTGCTGGTGTTGAGCATAGACCCACCGAGATATTTTCCCAAATTCGGAAAGAAGAAAAGGAAGAAGAACTGTATGGCTCTTAGGAAAGTCATCTGAAAAGCCTCAGTTGCTACATGAGTGCGTGAAGAAAAATAATATCTTGTAAAAGAGATTTCATGAGAAAATCATAATAATCGCATCGTACTTTACTCGCACATTTAGATCTTTAAACCTGAAATTTCTCACAATATTTGTAAAATTCCGATGACGTCGCAGGATCGAAACAGTTGCTGCGAACCCCGAACGCCATGGAGGCTATCACGTTGGTGGTGTACTTGTAGAACGTATCCTTGACAGTGAACGACGCGACTTTGGAGTCTCCTTGGAATTGCTCACGCAGATGTACCCTCGTGAGTTCTGCGGACTCCATCATTAATAAGAACAGATTTTTCAACTTCCCGCTTGTGAATACCGGCGTCATTTTTACCCTGTGTGAGAAAATGTGGATCTCTCATTATCTCGGAAATCTCGGAAATTTCTACAGCGAGTTGGCCACATGTCGAGAGAGAAACGAGTACGTTCAAATTAATCTTAATTTTAATTTTATGCCATTCTCTCTGATTTCGTGTCGCAACGATCTAAATAAAACGCCGAAGCGTTGGAAGAAGACACAACATAAGAGATTATCTTCTCGATGTGAAATCGTAATTTAGAAAAACAAATTCGCGTAAACAAAAACATTCGAAAATTTTTAGAATGGTCCTTGATATAAAGTATAAATATTTTTAGCATTTACATCGGCGGTCCGATTTCAATTGTGACACGTTGTTTACCTTAAATATTTCCATTGGGAACTAGTTATCCCGAAAAGGCTTGAGGAACCGACTTTGTCAGCAATGCTCTGGCCTGTGAAATGGTGATTCGGGAATATATGGAAATCTTTAATAAGTATTTGCTTGATGAGCTCATGATTCCTCACGAGCAGAAACGGCTTGTGTAGGATATAAATGCCCAAGACATCGTCATTGTCGGCAGCTTGCTTATGTAGATTACCGGCCACCATACCCGGCGACTTTCTCATCAGTATGGGGTCCTTGAAGTGTCCGAAGAACCAGTGTCCGGGCAGCGTAGGTATGCCTCGTCTCTGCCAGTAAGAATGCTTCCATTTCATCCAAAGATACAGCGCCGCCAGGAGCGCCGAAAATATCAAGAGGACGTTCCACATTATGCAATTGGTCAATATCACCACATGTTAATGAAATTTTACGTTTACACTCCAGACACCTCCGTTTGCGCAAAATTCGTGAACGCGAATAAAATATGCAGGTACTACCCACTAAAGATCTTGCAGTCGACTGCAAATATAAAAGTGTAAGAGCGATAATGTTCATACTTAAACAATATACGCTGAATCATTAGCCTGAGCGGCAGAATAATCTCTCACATATTCGTATAACAGAGATAGCTCTTATCTAACTCGCACTTTAACCCGTTTCGGACGAAACGCCACTCTCGGTACACCGCTCTTTGGCGGCTCATAACTAATACTATTTGTGTCTGAAAAATTCGAGAGGTACATATTTTTATAGTTTAAGATGTGCCCTTTCTGATAGTGTCCATAAAATTTCTCCAAAAAATTGTTAATTATGGAAAAAAACAGTTTAAAACAAAAAAACATGATTTTTTCGCACTTTTTTTTTTTTTAAATCGAATTTTCAAAGGGTTTCCTGTCTGCAATGACTGTAGAACCCCACTAAACGGTGGAATAAACGTTTAAACTTTAATAATATGTGGTTTGGAGATCGATTTTACTCCTTAATGTATTCAAAATGGCGCCTAAACTGCAAAATTTTCGTGAAAACATTCATGAATTTTTTATTGAAAAATGATGCATTTTTACGAAAAATTGTCAAGAATAAAAAGTTCTTAAAATCACTCAAAAAATGCACTCGAATTTTTTGAAAATATTTCGAGCAATTTTTTTGATTTTGTAAATAGTCAATTTTTGCAAAATTGAAAAAATTGCTCAAAAAATTTCGAAAAAATTTGGGTGCATTCTTTGGCTAATTATAATAACTTTTTATTCTTTACCATTTTTCTCATTAGTGCATTATTTTCAAGAAAAAAACTTCCAAATGTCAAAGTAGTATCGGATCATGAAAAGGTTTGATATATTCGCACATCTATCGTCAATCCGCCGCAAACAAAGTGTACATTGCGTTAAAATTTTAGAAGGATTTGCGTGATGGTTTTTGAGATAATTAATGTCAAAATTTCGTTTTTATATACACGAGCTCTTATGGGAGGGACAAGAAATTCCGCAGTAAATCCATCGCATCTTATCAAATGATAAGAAAAAAAATAAATAAACATACAATAATTAAAGTGAAAAATTTTTCTTTTCATTTCCAAACATTAAAAAACTCACTTACAGCACTGTCTTTTAAATATTTGATAGAATAGACAATAAAACGACTTTTATTAGCCAGCAGCATTATAATCTATCACTTATACCAAAACTGTAGCAGGCGAAAATCATTAGAATCATTTTATTCTACGTGATCAACTTACTATTCAGTTTTTCGACATTTTAATTTAGATTATAAAATAATATAGCTTTTTGAAATAGTAGAAACAATTTTTTAAGTTTGTATCGCGCAACTGATCCCGTGTATATAGTAGGTGAACCCAGTGATCCCACGTTTGGCCCGTTTGGTAGCACGCTGTAGCATGGAGGGGTAACGCACACAAGCGCGCGTCGCATACGTGAGCGCGAGAGGCGTCGGAGTCCGACTTTTTCTCTTGAAAATAATGCACTAATGAGAAAAATGGTGAAGAATAAAAAGTTATTATAATTAGCCAAAGAATGCACCCAAATTTTTTCGGAATTTTTTGAGCAATTTTTTCAATTTTGCAAAAATTGACTATTTACAAAATCAAAAAAATTGCTCGAAATATTTTCAAAAAATTCGAGTGCATTTTTTGAGTGATTTTAAGAACTTTTTATTCTTGACAATTTTTCGTAAAAATGCATCATTTTTCAATAAAAAATTCATGAATGTTTTCACGAAAATTTTGCAGTTTAGGCGCCATTTTGAATATATTAAGGAGTAAAATCGATCTCCAAACCACATATTATTAAAGTTTAAACGTTTATTCCACCGTTTAGTGGGGTTCTAGGGTCATTGCAGACAGGAAACCCTTTGAAAATTCGATTTAAAAAAAAAAAAAGTGCGAAAAAATCATGTTTTTTTGTTTTAAACTGTTTTTTTCCATAATTAACAATTTTTTGGAGAAATTTTATGGACACTATCAGAAAGGGCACATCTTAAACTATAAAAATATGTACCTCTCGAATTTTTCAGACACAAATAGTATTAGTTATGAGCCGCCAAAGAGCGGTGTACCGAGAGTGGCGTTTTCGTCCGAAACGGGTTAACTCGCATTCTGTTCTACTCGCATTATTACGTTGCGATTGCAAGTAATTGATATAACCAGAGATCAAACGAGAGAATAAACATAAACGTAAGTAAATCAAATAAATAAAAAGTAAATTCAACTTTGATATTTCTAAATTTGTTCCAAGATATTAGAGAATATGATCCTTTTGTAAAAGTATTTTATTTTAGTGAAATTTTTTTTCGAAGTGTTATGCTGATATTGATACAACATTAAAAACTACCAGGTATGTCGGTAATTACTTTCCGGTTTTTGTATGCAATGTTATGATTTGATACATATGTCATTTTATTCTACTGACATTAACCTCAAAACTACATAAGTTACGTTCCGCCAAAATAACAGCGTTATAGATTAATAATTTTTTGAAAATGTCGAGTTTTGTGCCTGAAAACGTGCATTTGCGGCACGCATTACTTTTCTTGTTTAATCGAAAGAAAAAAGCCGCTGAAAGTCATCGTTTGCTGGTAGAGACTTACGGTGAGCATGCTCCAACCATAAGAACATGTGAAACGTGGTTTCGACAATTCAAATGTGGTGATTTCAACGTTCAAGACAAAAAACGTCCTGGTAGGCCGTTTTTGAAGAAAACGTTTGAAGATGCGGAATTGCAGGAGTTATTGGATGAAGACCCAACACAAACTCAAAAACAATTGGCAGAAAAGTTGAATATGAGCCGAGTAGCAATTTGTGAACGATTACAAGCGATGGGAAAGATCCAAAAGATGGGAAGATGGGTGCCACATGAATTGAATGACAGGCAATTGGAAAATCGAAAAATCGTCAGTGAAATGCTGCTTCAAAGGTATGAAAGGAAGTCATTTCTGCATCGAATAGTAACGGGTGATGAAAAATGGATTTATTTCGAAAATCCCAAGCGAAAAAAATCATGGTTATCACTTGGCGAAGGCGACCCATCGACTGCAAGGCCAAATCGCTTTGGTCGCAAGACCATGCTCTGTGTCTGGTGGGACTAGGTTGGTGTCGTATATTATGAACTGTTGAAACCTGGAGAAACAGTTAATACTGATCGCTACCAACAACAAATGATCAATTTGAACTGTGCATTGATCGAAAAACGTCCACAATACGCTCAAAGACATGATAAGGTGATTTTGCAGCATGACAACGCGCCGTCTCACATCATACAGCAAAACCAGTCAAAGAAGTGTTGAAATCACTTGGATGGGAAGTTTTATCGCACCCGCCGTACTCTCCAGACCTGGCTCCATCCGACTACCACCTTTTCGCATCGATGGGGCACGCGCTTGCAGAGCAGTACTTCGCCGATTTCGAAGAAGTTAAAAAATGGCTCGATGAATGGTTTAGCTCAAAGGAGAAACAGTTCTTTTGGAATGGCATCCATAAATTGCCTGAGAGATGGGCAAAATGTATAGAATCAAATGGCCAATACTTTGAATAAATATATTTTAACTATCCATTGTAAATAACGTGTTTTCTTTAGCGAAAAAACCGGAAAGGAATTACCGACACACCTGGTACACATCAGAAAACGTCATATGCTATCGAATATCGTTGCAAAAATGTTTTATGTGCAAGGATATTCACTAATGTTTTGCTCATTGGGAAATAATATAAATAAGTAATTAAATGTAAGAAAGATATTCGTTAACGAACCGAAAAGTAACAATTTTCAATTGAGTGAAAAACAGGATGAAATTAAAAAGCGTAATCGGAGACTAATGGATTTTTCGATTTCATATTCACATATTTTTATGTTCTTTGCAATATATTTATTAAACATATGTTTCATTAAGTTAATCTAAACTAACATTAAGAAATGTTAAATAAATAGTTATATCTTAATCATATATTCGCATGAAGCGCGCCACGCACGACGGACAAGAGTTAGTTTACGATTATAACATTAACTATATATTAAATAAACGCTTACTACATCGAGTGTTTGAAAACTCGCATATGTATATATATGTGTGTGTGTGTGTGTGTATGTGTGGCGCGCGCGCGCGCGCGTCAACGTTGCGATATAAAGTTCGCAAGAACTAAGAAAAACAGCTTTATTATATATATAACGATATTTCTTTTTTCATTTCGCAGAGTACAACTTTAAGGCGCAAATTTTCAGATACTTCGCACAGTACAATAATATTCGATTATCACGGATGTTAGTCTTTGGAAGAAACGACTAAGGTGCGAGCGATGTTCCTTCCTGATCTCATTCTAAATCCTATATTCGACACACGAAGCAAACAAAAATCGCACAAAGAATTCGTTACCGGTAGCTACATAGCGATGATCTACGAGTATCTAGTTTCCTTCTCCTTTTCGCTTCCAGAATAAATTATATTTACAAAATATGATATACTATTAATTTTTTAAATAATATCATACCTAATATCTCGGTTAATATTCTTGTTCTTACTATCGCGACACTCTTCTTAACCCTCTTGCTTCACGTACCTCTGTATCTTTCCAATTCAGAAAGATATTTTCATTATAGTTCATAGAATTAAATAAGCCACTGACCTAATACTGACCAACGAGCTCAGCTCGTGAGAGCTAAGGAATCAATTCGAGTGATCGCTATCACAAACGCGAGAAGAATAATTTCAAGAGCTAAGAGAAGATGTTCATCACTTCTATAATCAATAAATTAATTAATAAATTGTGTACGTTGTGCATGTATATACGTATACGTATGTTGCACGTATCTATATGTGCATCGTGCAAGCAATGCACTTTCATATCCGGATGATCTTTCAGTTTCGTTACCGCTAACGATAAGAAGACATTCGGATATGAAAGCGGAGTAGCACCCGGAAAATACACTGTAACAAGTGAAGTGAAGAATCCGAATCGTTGCAGTGTGTATTCCGTGTGCACACTCGGTGTGCATTCGGTGTTCTTGGACGAACCAGATTCCATTTTCCCTCAACTACATCTGATTATGAATTCGTTTTTAGAGTTGTGACTATGTAACGGGTATCCGTTTATCGAACGACCTTCTTAAAGTGAAGCTTGATGCCGTCAGCCGCCGCGGTGAAGGTTGATCGTGTATCCAGGCTAGTCTTGTTGTCACTACTCTGCCAGATCTTATACTCGCGTAGAAGCATCGACAGAACGACTTTAGCGTGTAGCGTGCCTGCTTTAGATCCTACGAACAGCAAGTAAGAAACTCAGTTTAATATTTCTCCTCTTATATGTAAATTAATGATATATAATGTGTACATATATATCCTCTCTCTCTCTCTCTCTCTCTCTCTCTCTCTCTCTCTCTCTCTCTCTCTCTCTCTCTCTCTCTCTCTCTCTCTCTCTCTCTCTCTCTCTCTCTCTCTCTCTCTCCCTCTCTCTCTCTCTCTCTCTCTCTCTCTCTCAGTCAACAGTATGAACTATGCTTCAAGAAGAAGAAGAGACAACGAGCGCTTTATAGCGCTCCAATTCAGTGACGTGATGTTAATAATGAGATAATCATATATTTCAAAACTGATATCTGCGCATAAGCGATCGATGCTCTCACTTACGCACCTATGCACATTCTAGGTCCGGTCCCGAAAGGTATGTAAGCGTCGTTGATTTGATTACCCTCAGCGAATCTGTCGGGGTTGAAGATGTGCGACTCATCGAAAAACCTGGGATCTCTGTGAAGGCCATACAGAGAGATGTATATCGGTGTGCCTTTCTCGATTATCACATCGGTGCCGGGAATCTAGAATTTTAGAGATTTTCGGTCATTTTATTGTCATTTTATTGTCTCGGTTTCAAAGGAATCCACGGGCGCAGCGAGCTTTCTTTCCAGTTAACAAACGATTAGAGAAATGCACGACTCGTCGTAAAATGTAATCCGCGCAAAATTTCGAGCAGATAAGATACCTGCTCTTCCTTCAGTTGTGAATGTATTTTACTTAAGTAACATTTAGAATGAAAAATCTTTCACGGGACGCGATATCATTAGAAACTCTATATCATGAAATTATGACAAAGTGAATTTCTTATCCGAATCTGACATATGTTCTTGATAAACGATAATATAACAATAACAAAATATGATTAAATTAGAAAAATTTTAATTTGTAATAGATAAAGGCTAAAAAACACTTATTGGATGTTGATTTGCGAGTGAAAAAACGTTATCTTTCCTCTCGAAACTAATTTCCGCATAGTAAGTTATAGTGAGTGAAGTTAGCGAGATATCTCAATGAGACTTTCATAAGTTGATGACCTCTCTCATATAATTTCAAATTTCTTCTTCATCAGTGAAACTTTAATTTGCAGATGATACATTCTGCGAGTTGATACTGACCGTGTAATCTTGACGAGTGTATCTGTCGATCGTGGACACGGGCGGATGCATCCTCAAACCTTCGGCTATAACCTGATCCAAGTACTTCATATTGTGGAACGCCTCATACGTCCAGCCGTACTTTTCGATAGCGTTGTTGATGTCCTCTCTGGCCAGTTCCTGGTATTCCGTATGGTTTGCTAATTCCATCAGGGTGAATGACAAGCAGGCGGAGCTCGACTCGAAGCCCGAGAAGAAGGTTCCGGATTGGAATAGTAGATTGTCACCTTCAAATTCTGTGACAAACCGATTGAAGTTGTATCGTAAGTTTCTATCGTCATATTCCATCCTTTGCTACAGTTCTTTAATTTGCAATTCGTAACAAAGCGAATGAATTTGTTAGAAAGCTATGAAAATTACTGTGAAGATCACTATGAAGTAAAATATTTAATTTTGTTAAAAAATATACATTTACAATAGGTTACTCACTGTAATCGGGATTCTGCTCGCCATATTTCAGCTGAAGCAGCGAGTCAATGAAATCGCCTCTCTTCTGACCGCTCTTCTCCCGATTCTCCATCACATCCCAGAAAACCTTCTTTATGAAAGAAGCGTTGAAGAGCAATTTCGTACCGAATAGCTCCACCAGCTCAGGCATGAAGAACACCGTCACCAACGCGATCATTCTCTTGAATCCGTGAAAGAACTCGGCGACTGCATAATTTATTGCAATTTATCATATCGTATTCTCCAGAATTTATTATTTTACTATATTATATATATATATATATAATGAGTAATAATATGTAATATATTAAATCAGTAATATTCATAGATATCAATAGATATGTGAATGACATTATTAATTATTTTTAACAAAAATATATATATAATCTTTTTCAGAATGCAAAAAGTTCTTAACAGGGTTAAAGTGAAATATATAAATACCTGCAGTGGTGAACTCAGTATCTGGATAATGGAAGGAGTCCACTTTGATACCAAGAGCAACCGAGGCAATTAAATCGGTTGCGTACTTGTAACTCAGATCTTGAGCATCCACAATCTTCGTATTGTTCATGTCAGCCGGTTGGTTCTTCAGGAACTTCATCATGGGTTCTCCGGTCTCCATCATCAACGGGAACATCTGCTTTAGCTTGCCCCTCGTCAGGGTGGGCGTAATCTTGGTGCGCAGGTACTTCCACGCCGGGTTTTTCAGGCCAAAGAGATTCTTCATGCCGATGCTATCCGTCTGATTGGAGCCAGCAAAATGGCGATCAGAGAAATTGTCGAAATCGCGGATCATGAAATGCTTAATGATCTCAGGATCACGCAATAGCAAGCAAGGTTTGTGAAAGATGTAAAAGCCGACAAACGGCGCGTCCGACTTGGCCACGTTGTGCAGTTCGCCGAGATGAAAACCCGGCGCTGAACGGAAGAGGATAGCATCCTTAAAGTTTCCGAAAATGTAATCCGCCGGAATAGATTCGACACCGCGTCTCTTCCAGTAGTTCAACTTATACCTATAAGCAGCAATGTGGTCACGTAAAGATACGTATTTCAGGTTTGCAAAGCAGAAAGAAATTTTTAATTCGATCAGAATCATAAAATCTCTCTCTCTCTCTCTCTCTCTCTCTTATTTTGAGGAATACGTTTTCATGCATATGCATTAATAATGGAATTTGAAAATTTAATCAAAGCAACGTATTGAAATAAATATCAATAAATGTGATAAAAGCAAAAATTACATGTGATACCATTGATGCATAAAAATTATGTAATTTACGAAAGTTATAAAGCCACTTCGCGTTCGTTTCGCGGCTTCAGCCTTTTGCAAGTATTGAAGTCTGCGAATTCGTATAAAATGAATACGTTGTTGCGTTTAACCGCTTGTACAACTAATTATTTAATAGCAAGTTCTCTCTAGCGAACTAATACTTATTGTCTATTGCAGTTTTATACTAACCTGGCATAAAAGCAGAAGAATATTACCGCTGTGGCGAGCAGGACGAGTGTGGCCAACATGATGATTTTTCTTTAATTTTTTCTACACTGTCCACTCACTGCTCTTGTAAGCTGTGGTTGTCGGAATGTTGCGGTAAGTCTGCGATCGCCTTTTATACGTTTTTCAGTATGTATATCTACTGCGTTGCATCTATCAGTAGTAAGAAAGGGGGAAGGAGATCCGGAGGAAGTTTAAAATATCAGTCAGATATTTATCGCGACCAATTGGTCGGATGATTTTTGTCGCAAACTGATCAATCTAATCGACAATTAACTCGATCGTCTAAATCGTCCATATGAAAAAATAGTTGAAAAAACGAACCATATGAAATTTGCTACAAGAAAAAGAGAGAGAAAGTTTTCCTGTATTTTTCTTTCTGTAATTAATATTTTTTTAAATATCTATCTAATCTCTATCTAATAATCTATCTAATGTTCTAGATCTATATATTTAACGAATATCAATCAAATTATTGATCTTTTCTATCAGATAATGAGTTATATAATAATTGTCAGTCGTCGATTTTGAGTAAATTGTCAAAACGTTTCGAACATATTTTTATATCTAAATTATATTTAAATTACGGAAAAAAGAGGATGAAAAATTAATTTGGCTTGATTATGCCGTGAATCTGTCATATTTTGCTATTTTATCATTGTTGTTGTCATTAGCAAATTGCTGAGAAAAAACAAAACTAGTTTAGGTAAATTGCAATGCAGAACCAAAGTATTGATCCTTAGCACTCCGTTGGCTCTATTATAGAAACATCTATTATTTGTTTGCTAATTCCGTCCGCTGTGGGGAAATTTTCTATAAATGTGACGCTCAAAATCCTTTGTCATTGGCGGCGTTCGAAATTGTTTTTGTACTTAAAGCGTGCTATTTCCGTAATTTTGTGATTAAATTATTTTTTGACCTTTTTTGTGGTTAAAAACAGAAAAGAGAAAGAAGAATGTTATGATAAAAATTTAAAGCTGAGTGATAATGAAGTATTTGATTTTGAAGTATTAAGAAATTTAAGTATTTGATTTTGAAGTATTAGTGATTTAAGTATTTTAATATCTAAAGACAATGTTGATTATAATTCTGATATTTCTAGTAGTGGTAGCGAAATTATAGCCCGAAAGAAACGAAGAATGAGAGTTATTGGAAGCGAAGATTCGTTAGAAGACTCAGATGAATGCACATAGTAGACTGTGTTTTCAAAGATATCATATTATGATAAATTACAAAATTTTAAATTTATGTTTTATTTGCAAGAGGGAAAGCATATTTATAAAATAAATAAAAACAAATACATTCACAATCATACTTGTAATTTTTTCCCTTTAAAGTAAAACTTTTTTCCCCAGACGCTCCGGTGCAAAAGTAGACCGGAATTGCTAGTAGGCGGTGGTAAAAAACATGCGGAATGTAAAGGGTCAACATCAAGACGTTTTACCTTGCTTCTCCGTTCGACTGTTTTCGTCGGCTATTATTAATTTTCTTACATCGTCAATAACCATAAATATATCATAATTCTATTCCACATTGTTAATTCATTGGATAATTTCACCATATTCTGTGACGGATGATACATTGATGATACGACAATTGGTCCCTGAGAGAGCCGTGTAATCCTAAAACGTAATCTTACCCAAAATAGCATTATGAAATTAATACTATAGTAAAATATTTTCTTTATTATAAAAAAAATTTAACAATTTGTAATTTAACAATAAAAATTTAACAATTTATAATTATTCAGCTGAAGATGATCAGAAAGTATGGTCGAAATGTTCTGACATTAAATTTATGTGTACGTGTACGAAGTAATATCTAAAAAACGCAATTAAAACCTGCAATTGAACTTTTACTGTTTTTCACTTCTTCTTTTTTCGGCTGTTTTACCTGTTTTAAACGGAAATCCTTAAAATTCTTTCAATCTGAACTTTTTATATTAATCCATTACTCTTATGCGACACGTTCAGATATTTGAATTATTGCAAGAAATATCTGCACGATTAAATCGACATGCCACATCCGTATTACCGGTGATCAATTAGATGGCTTCCATACGTGCAAACATCGATAAAGTCAAGAAATTCCCAAAGATTAGATTATTGCGATTAGATTAGATCAAATTATTACGCACAACATGCGATTATATTCTGACGTGTGACGATTTAGTTGGCGTCTTGACCGCAGTGTTCTCAAATCTCTGTGAAAGATCTCTAATTATATCTGTATAATATCTCAATGAGTTCGATAAGAAAACCGATCGGTTGAAATCACTCTGAATGTCCCGAGACTTCCGAATTTATGATATCATATTGGAATCAGTACTGTTCTTTTACGTCAGACTACCGAAATCTAATCGTGCGAGGATATTTGTGAATATCTTTCGGAAGCGACCTTCATAGATATCGCGATGTAAGAAATCACCACAGGTGTTGCGAGCGGAATATAATATAAAATCTCGTACAAAGAAGCCTGAATCTTCATATTAGATTTACACAACCTATCTATTATATATATATATATATATATATATATATATATATATATGTGTATCATTAGACCTATTTATTTTATTAGACAGTACTTCCCACGCAGAATCTTTTTATTCTGATCATCTAAAAAAATGGAATAAAATCATGATATATATTTGCAGTGCTATTAGATGTTACTTTAGAATACTATTATTAGTAGAAACTAATAATATTATTACAAATCACATCGTTATTTATAAAAAATCGTTAAGTATAAAGATCGAGAAGATAAATAATTCATCGGTCGACAAGTCGAAATTACATAATTCAGTTTTAATTCGCTGTCTATTTAAATGTTAAATAATTTTTTATACTACATGTGCATGTTATTCATACGATTATTAAATGCTTATTCATACGATCATTAAAAACCAAAACGACGCATAATTACGCTGTTATTTTATATAATTCGCCTATAACCTAAGCTACATGAGACGTCGTTAGAATAGTCATGAATAGATATAGGATATCCTGGAACACTAACGGATCCTAACATCGATAGTAGGGAAGGTTTTAATAAAGTTGTAAATATAATAATGCTGTAGCTTTGAAGTTTTTTATAATCATTAATAGACTCTCAGAAAATAACAGTGAACATTGCATATCAGAAATCGGACAGTTTGGATGCTGTTTCATAAACCTGAGTTGACCGAGCGTAGCATTACTGATTTTTAATACGCCACTGAAACTTGTCACTCACTCGGAAAGAAGGATGAGTAAAAGACCTCGATTTTTGCCCAAAAAGGTGCAAGTGAAAGTAGCATTGTTTTTTATAAATTTTGACCTGCTGAACACGATAAAACTATCGACAAGTTCATGGAGCATCGGGAACATTATGAAAATTGAGCATGAACATGGTACATTTACAGAAAATCGGTTGATATATGGAGCAATTATAAAACGCATCCGTGTGAATTTTCATTTTGGTTCGGGAATAAGAGGTGCATTGTGTATGTATATATGTGCAAGGGAAGGTGTAAGCAACCGTGTGTGTGGGGAGGGGGCTTGGGCAGGTAACATGAAATTGGCTGAAAGGGACTACAACAAAACAAAAATGCATCCGATGTGTTTGTATATGAAGAGGACGGTTAAAGAGGGGGATAATGAGGGTTGTGCGTGTGTGTGTGTGTATGTGTGTGTATTTGCAGGGGAGAGAGTGTGTGTGGCCTAGAAGGAGGAATGGGGGTTAAATAGTGTTTAATTAGGAAACTCATTTAACATTTCATTACCTAAACTATCAATCGTTTTACAATGCTATTCTAAAAACCGACTTAGCATCCCATTAGATAAATTGTTAATCTTATTACACTGCTACATAACAGAAAGGCTAAATTGATTTAACCTCTTGCTTCTATTAATCTCGTTCTCTGCTGAACCCAAAACCGCAACAAGGATGCCACGAGATATTAGTTCTATTTTTATGTATTTAATTTTTTATATTTTTTGTCCTATCTTTTTATATTTTGTTATATATTTGGTTTTATATTTTTTGAATATATATATATTTTTTTTCAACTTTTTTTCTTGTTCTGCTTGTTTCCGTACGCTGAAAGTTGATTTATTTTTCAATTAATCTGTGTCACAATCAGAAGTGTCCGCATCTTCCAGAAATATGTCTTTTATCAACGATTGTGACACAGATTAATTGAAAAATAAATCAACTTTCAGCGTACGGAAACAAGCAGAACAAGAAAAAAAGTTAAAAAAAAATATATATATAACAAAAAATATAAAACCAAAAATATAACAAAATATAAAAAGATAGAACAAAAAAAAACAAAAAATATAAAAAATTGAATACATAAAAATAGAACTAATATCTCGTCGCATCCTTGTTGCGGTTTCGGGTTCGGCAGAGAACGAGATTAACAGAAGCAAGAGGTTAAATCAATTTAGTCTTTCTGTTATGTAGCAGTGTAATAAGATTAACAATTTATCTAATGGGAGGCTAAGTCGGTTTTTAGAGTAGCATTGTAAAACGATTGATAGTTTAGGTAATGAAATGTTAAATGAGTTTCCTAATTAAACACTATTTAACCCCCATTCCTCCTTCTAGGCCCACACACATACTCTCTCCCCTGCAAATACACACACATACACATACACACACACACACGCACAACTCTCGTTATCCCCCTCTTTAACCGTCCTCTTCATATACAAACACATCGGATGCATTTTTGTTTTGTTGTAATCCCTTACAGCCAATTTCATGTTACCTGCCCAAGCCCCCTCCCCACACACACGGTTACTTACACCTTCCCTTGCACATATACACAATGCACCTCTTATTCCCAAACCAAAACGAAAATTCACACGGATGAGTTTTATAATTGCTCCATACATCAACCGATTTTCTGTAAATGTACCATGTTCATGCTCAATTTTCATAATGTTCCCGATGCTCCATGAACTTGTCGATAGTTTTATCGTGTTCAGCAGGTCAAAATCTATAAAAAACAATGCTACTTTCACTTGCACCTTTTTGGGCAAAAATCGAGGTCTTTTACCCATCCTCCTTTTAATTCTCAAGAGAAAAAGCGGTAAAACGAAGACTTAAAGAACACGATTAAAAACAACAACACTGATTGAGGTAATAATTATTTGCTGCTGATGTGAAGAGGGTCGGGAGATGATGCGGCGGCCAGCCGCAGGTCATGAGCGCCGACGGAGAAGGCGGCTGGAGTCGCTGCAGGTCCGAGCAAAGGGAAAGGAGGCGGCGAACAGCTGCAAGTCAGGAGCGCCGACGGAGAGGGTGGCGGGAACCGCTGCAGATCCGGACGTCGGGAAGAGGGCGGCGACAGCCGCAGGTCAGAAGCGCCGACGAAGAAGGAGGCAGGAGCTGCTGAAGATCCGGGCGTTGGGAAGAAGGCGGCGGAAAGCCGCAGATCAGGAACGCTAGTAGGAAGAGGCGGCGGGAGCCGCGAGATGCCAGGTGTCTGTCGCCGTGTGAATGAAATGTGAATGCTCCTCAAGAGCCCCGAAGACCAAATAAATAATAAAAAACAAAGCAGGAGCAATATTCTCACTCGAAAAAATTAGACAAGCGAAGAAGGAAAAAAGCGAGAGCCTGTTGATACCCGCGTAACCAGGTAACCAGCTACGCTCGCTTTCCAACTTCG
The DNA here is from genome assembly GCF_003227715.2 of Harpegnathos saltator. Taxonomy (NCBI): domain Eukaryota; kingdom Metazoa; phylum Arthropoda; class Insecta; order Hymenoptera; family Formicidae; genus Harpegnathos; species Harpegnathos saltator. The sequence goes on along the minus strand of NW_020230717.1, from coordinate 393,777 downwards.
CGCTGTCACCCCTTTGCTGCGAGAACATTGCCGTAGTCCCGCCGAATAAGGCACCTTATAATCTGATCATTAACTGATCCCGCGCGCGACTCTTATGTCGCGCGATTCTCAAACAGATGCAATGAATCCTAGACTAATAAGAATTTGATTCACAGACGCCTGTGTTAATCGGCCTGTACCATTTTATCTAAATTTTTTAAACGGTTCTAGTAAGATTGATTTCTTTCAATTTGGAAGGGAGAGGGGGGGGTTTAACCCCAAACTCCCCCTTAGAATCCGCCAGTGTCCTGGAATATTTTCAAAATATTTGATCAGTTCACTGATCGCTTTGTTTCGCTGAACGCAGCCTCTGATACCTCGTCCTTATCTCAGTTGATTTCAGTGAATACGCTCGTGTATAGCGATTATTAGTTTTTATTGTTAGATTCTTGAATTTAACCCAATTACTTTGACGAAATACTCAACCGCGTTGTGTTTATTAAATGCACCCAACGTATCAAGACCTACACATTATGTAGGTATCGTCTAGGCACAATTTATAAGCACTTACCAAGGTCCGTAGATAGAGAAACGGGACTTCGCATCCGCTTCACACGGTTTGGCTCAGCTGATTAACCACATACGGTCATGTCAAAAATTATTTTCGTTTTTCGCGTAGGTTAACTTTGTAAGAATATTGCAGGGATGTTTTTATAAATAAGTGTAACAAACAACAATTCTCTGCCCACACATTTTTTCGTTTCTCATTCCGAGGAAACAGAAACATCCGAAAACCATGTTCGCTTCGATTTTTGCAATTTTTTGTACTACAAGCCGGCATTGTAATTGTTTCTCTTCAGAAAGTTCTCACTGATATTTTGGAATGTATTTAAACTATGTTTTGATTACTTCTGTTCACTCACACAACTAAACCATAATACTACGTACGCGGTACTACCACGTACGCCACACAGATTTTCTGACATGAAAATGGCGGCCGTGCGACTTTGTCCCGTTCCTGTATCTACGGACCTTGATGCTAAATAATTGATCGGTCAATCATGTAATTCTTTTTAACAAAATCTCTTTAAGTCGATACAACCTACTTATTAAAACCTATACATCATCTATTATAGATACTTATATTGCGTAAATAATCGATAATTGCTGATCGGCCAACCAATAGCGTGTAATTTTTTTCAACATCACCATCAAGATCTCTTTCGGTCGGTACAACCTACTTATTAAGAGTTATACATCATTTAAATATTCATAGCTATTTATAGGCATTTGCAAATATGTAAATAATCGATACTGGATAATTGCTGATCGGCCGATCATCAGCGTGTAATTTTTTTTCAACATCACAATCAAGATCTCTTTCAATCGATACATATATTTAACAGCACTGCAAATATGAGCTGATGGATATTATAAATATTGTCTTTATTTCATTTGATTTCAGCGAATCCTTTGTTACTCATCTTTCGCGTTATATTTGCGATAGTCGTCCACTCGGAACTCTATCTGATTTGTTATTTATCAAATTATAAATATAGGAACGAATAAGATTGAATACACACATAAATCAAATAAATGTAGATAAAGAAGAAACGACTCGTGTATTATAGGACGGCTTTTTCATGTTGGTCTTTCGCGCGGAATTAAACTTTTAATTTTTAAATTTTGCACGAATTTTAATTTTTAAATACTTAAATTTTAATTTAGTAACAGTGTGTTTCTTAAAAGTCTCTATTATAGATAAAAATGGGAGTTATAAAACACACGAATCTTTTTTTATTCATATTTATTCGCTACATACGACACGATGAGACATGAGCAGTAATGAACGTATTCGTTGAAATCAAATGAGATTAGGATGAAATATCAAAGGCTGCTTTTTCAGCGAAAAACAATCAGTGAGCTATCAGTGATTTTTAGTCTTTATTGTCAGTTTTTATTGTAAGTATATTTATTATAAAACACACGAATCTTCTTTTTTCATTCGTGTTTATCCGCTACGTATGACAAGAGAGACATAAGCAATAACGAACGCAATATTCGTTGAGACCAAATGAGATAAGTGCCATGCCTCTGGTTCGATTTTTCTTCGATTCGGCCCTGCGCTCCCGATCGTTTGAGACGTGTCGGGCGCAGAGAAATCGTTAGGAGAAGCTTAAATAATTCAGACTTGTGTATGTGTGTAAGTTGATGTTTCATTTTCTTCTCATATACACGCTGAGACCGCGTGTTGCCGCGTGACGCACCACTTTCCTGGTCTCGTTGTTTCGCAGGGATCTTGTCGTTTTGTTTACAACGATAAAGACCGCATTCGCATACCAAATATAAATATTGTTCGCGCTGAGGTGAATTTTATATGCCAGATAATTAGCGGATATTCCCACAAGTCCATTAATTAATATTGTACAAAAATAAATGAAAGGCCTCAGGCTCTCACTATCTATATCGAACTGAAGAGGTGTGTTGGTGTAGCGCGTACGAACGGCTATTCTACGCGTATATTGTCTCCGTATGCTGGAACATAAGGCCATAAAAGGCCTCGGGGCTTCAGCAGCCGAGGCTTAGGGCAAGAGCATAGGCTTTTGCATAATACATAACGCATAAGAAAATAAACCAATTAGTTTTTTTTTCATTTCCCTCCTCAGGACAGAAATGAAGAACTCTGGTTGATTCTCTTATACGTTGTGTATTATGCGTAACGCAGAAGTCTGTGCTCAGGGGCTCGATTCCTGACGGCGTGCGAGTAAGATGCATATGCGAAAATGTACAATTTAGTATCCGTAATAACAGAAAATCGATTCCATTATCTGCCAACCTTATATTCGCGCGAGATCCCCACGTACGAGCACAATTATAATAAATCCAGATTTATCGTCGATCCGCGATCAGCGCAAATCATTATTTTGTTTTTCTTTTCCTCGGAAATCGACAGCGAGTTTCGCGTCTCGGCTCGCGGCCGACTTTTTGCATACATGCCCCGCGGGAGACAACGCGCGGCGCGGCGCGTTTTTGTCTAATTTTTTCACATCGTAAGAGCCAGGGGCTCGATTCCTGACGGCGTGCGAATGAGATGCGCATACGAAAATCTATATGTAACGTTACATACAATATAGATCTTCATATGCGCATCTCATTCGCACGCCGTCAGGAATCGAGCCCCTGGCTCTTACGATGTGAAGAAATTAGACAAAAACGCGTCGCGCCGCGCCGCGCCGCGCCGCGCCGCGCCGCGCGTTGTCTCCCGCGGAGCATGTATGCAAAAAGTCGGCCGCGAGCCGAGACGCGAAACTCGCTGTCGATTTCCGAGGAAAAGAAAAACAAAATAATGATTTGCGCTCTCTCTCTCTCTCTCTCTCTCTCTCTCTCTCTCTCTCTCTCTCATCCTATAATAAGTACAACAGAAAAGAAAACCCGTGAGAGATCGTTCCGGAGAACACACCGGGGCAATGGCAAACGCGCCGTTTGATCTCTGTCGCGAAAAAGGCAATTAACAGTCAGAGAACGTTCCGGAAAACCTACCGGAAAAACGGCAAACTTGCCGATCGTTCTCTGGATCGCAAAGACGGCACAATACTTAGAGACCGTTCCGGAAAACACATCGGAGCAACGGCAAACTCGCCGTTCGATCTCTAGATCGCAAAGTCTGCTAACTCGTGCACTTTCAGTTGACGGTCATCCAATTTTGTGGATTTTCTTCACCATTTCTGGCGTGGTCACCTCATTTGGTCGACCACTGCGATGTTCGTCTTGGCAGCTCGTACGGCCTCGTTTAAACTCTGCCACCCAATATTTTACTGTTGTAAACGAAGGAGCAGACTGCTCCCCCAGAGTAGAATCTAGCTCCGCTTTGATATTGGTTGGACTGAGGCCTTTCAAATGAAAGTATTGTATCATATAACGGTGACCAATTTTTTCCATGTTTACAAATTCACTGAGAGCGTTCACTATTGATGGCTGCCGAACAAATACTAAACAACGTAGCGTCGTCAAACTTCAAACTTAAGCTTTATTAAGGTTGGTACTTTCTACCATAGTCATTCTTTTCAAACAACAACCGCTATCTATACGTCAGGTCAGGTACTTCTGGGACTACCCTCGTACTTATGTAAGTTATATGTAAGTATAATATATACTTATATATTTTTTTCTTATATTTTTATAATTAGAAGGTAACATAATAACACATCACTCGGTAAGTTCGTAGGATGACATATAAACGGCGCTACTATTGACAAGTCCATATGATTTTTAGGAAGTACTAACCTTCAAATGATACGACAAAATTTCATGACAATCGGACGTTTAGTTCACAAGTTACAGTGATTCGAAGTGGGTACCGCGTTTGCTCACAGTCAATCAAAAACAGCAACGCGTTGACGATTCAGCGGGCTGTTTGGAGCTGTTTCAGCGCAATGAAAAGGATTTTTTGATGCGGTATGTGACAATGGATGAAACATGCATCCATCACTACATTCCAGAGTCAAATCGGCAGTCAGCTGAATGGACAGCAACCGGCGAAACCCGCCCAAAGCCGAAACTGAAGCCTATTTTGAGGCCAAAGATAAATCATTCTACAAAAAAGCCATCGAAATGTTAGAGAAGCGTTGGAATCAATGTATCACTCTTGAAGGAGACTATGTAGATGAATAAAGTCAAATTTTGTCTAAAAGTTGTTGTTTTATTAGTTATCCTACAAACTCATTGAGTGATGTGTTAGGTGTCCTCGTCACCCATGAGGTACTATTGCCGACGCGTTTTTTTTTTCAAATGGCATGCAAGAATTTACAGCGTGTAATTTTCTCACTTTTAACATCACAAGCAAGATGATATCGATTCAGGCAATTTAGATAATACAGAAAAGACGTAATATCTCCTCATAGAGATTTATTTCAGCTCTTATAATATGCAAATTATACATACATATATACATATAACTGTGTACACGCATAAACGTGCAATACACGATATCCCAAGAGAAAGACAGAGAGATGGTACCATGACGAAACGATATATACGGTGTATTACGTTCAAAGGGAATCTGAAATCGATAACTATATTCGAATAATTTAAGCAGAGACACTTCTTTCAAGTCGTTAACAACGGTGCACGGAATCGATTGTTCAAAGTGGGAAAACAGATTGTTTTTCGGATTGCTTATAAACATGCATAAAGCATCTTGAATAAAATGATTCTTCAAGACAATTTCCCTGTGATTCGCGTTATACTGTCTTGTTAAACGTTCTCACTTTTATATTGCAAATGTTAAAGCATCCTTAGCTAATGCTGTTTGTAATCCGCATCGAGGAAACGAGATACCGACAGACAGATAAGCCGATTTGTCAAGCAAATGATACTTCCGTCGTGCCTTAGCACGAACGGTAACGTCAAAAATAAAATCGTGGTCGCAACAAAATCTTGGAATGCTTTACACTTTGGATGTGCATTGTATTATTGTTACGTTAAATTTTAATGTTTTGCGTTAGAGTCAACGATAACTTTGGAAAAAAGGAAAAACCAAAAAATCTCGAATTGAATCGGGAAACGGAGGAAACCGGAGTCCCTAAATGAATATAAATTTTCCGTAAAGCAATATCTTCTTTTCCTAGCAAAAGGTTCTCTCACCAATGATGACTAGAATATTGCAATTAAAATTTTGCCTTCGCCTGACATCTCTCTCTCTCTCTCTTTCTTTCTCTCCCCCTCGATCCAGAATATCTTAGCTATTACATTAAACGTAAACGCAAAATATTATATGTATATACACGGACACGGACATAATATATATGTAGGCTACAGCATGTTATTTCAATGTATGCATACGCACATATACACATACATGTGTTCCATAACATGTACCGTACATATGTACAATAAGTATTTTGCATCTCGTACTATGTTAATATATTAAATATTGATGTTACAACTAATTGTTAAACATATTTACTAATGAATTAAACGGTCCTCTGAATGCGCAGCAGAACCTATTTATCCCGGTTTCCGTATTTCCCGATTCAATTCGTACGATTCCTTCATGGAAGAGGAAAGCTATTTCGGCTGAGCGTCTTGCTGGACCTGCTGTTGCTGTTGTTGTTGCTGCTGCGAGTGTGTTATGCCTTGCAGCCTCACCTGACCAAGAGTGGGTGCCGCCGGAGACATGTTCGAGGTGGAAGCAGAACTGGCTGCTGCATTATTGGTTGAGTTGGAACCAGCAGCAGTGCCGGGGGTCGAAGAACCCGGAATCGGTGACGGCCCCGGTGACGGACCCGGGCCAGGACTACGCCTGACTGTGCTGCTCGTTACCGGTTTCCCCTGAATAGGCGTCGCCTGTCTTAGCTGAGCATTACCAGCGGTCACCACCTGAATGGTTTGCTTCAAGGCACCAGACGCAACCGGTATTACGCGCGTCTGCAACGGTGACTTCGCCAGTACCACTTGGCTGGCTTGAGACACCGCTTGACCGGTTGAAACCTGTAGAAGTGAGTGTTCTTCAAGTTTTATTAAAATGTGATCATCGGAAATTTATTTATTTATTAATGTTTATTACTTTTGTCTTTGCGATGTTAGTTCTCGCAATTCTGTAAGGAACGAAAGGGTATAAATGATTTTGTAGTTTTAGTTTTATTATCTTCACAATGTTGAATTTTCGTGACTCCGGAAGAAACAAAAAATACAAACAATGATGTCTTATGATATAATTCTCCGAGTGTTAGCTTTAAGAAGAACATTATACAGTACGCAGTTTACGTACATGGGTGAACTGTTGCATGGTCGACGGTTGCACGTGCTTCATCACCTGTTGAATTTGCTGTACCGTCATCGTCGTGGACAAGGATTTTTGTTGCACGATCAACTGCGTCTGCACACCAGTCTTACCAGCTACCTGAGCCAATTGGGCGACTTTCTGCGCTGGTAACTTCCGTTGAGCGAGGAGCTGTGGGTGCAACGCGAGCTGGCGAATTTGTTGCGGCGTTGCGGCGCGTACACCAGCCACATTAGCGGTTTTCACCAAGGTAGCTACCGGAGTGCCACTCGCTGAAGTGCCCGCTTGCTGTACCAAGCCAGCCTGCGCGAAGATCTGCGCCGCTGATAGTCCTGCTTGAGCGGGTACCTGCAGCGAAATTGCAATTATTCTTTAATGGTCATTGTGTTCAATTATGCCATCAGTCTTTCTTTTGTAATAAACACATCGAGAAGAGTACAATTTACAATTAGAAAATAGATATATTTATCTCAGTGACTTTGAAATTTACAGTCAAAATTTACAGCTCGAGATTACCCTTGATCAATCCCTCGTTATTTTGGTGAAAAGAAAGATGACATTCAACTTGAGAAATCCAGATAAAAACTTGAAAGATATACAATGTGTAACTCTGTCGACACTTGTATCAATGTATCAATGATAGAATCGTCACTTTATTTACCAATTACATTATGTACTTTGAACGAGGAAAGATATTGCTCTATTACTAAGAAAAGCAATTATTCAATTTATCTTTTTCCTTCTAATTAATGTTTATTACTATAATGTTTATCTCCGATAATGTTTCTTCGATAATAGTTTTAAAATAGACCTGTACTTGAGCGACCGCTGCTGCAGCTGCTGCCGCAGCCTTTGCCTGCTGCTGCAGCGCTTGCCGCTTAATCAAGGCAGCCATCTCTGTTTCGGACACCGTCCTTGCAACTGTCTGTTTACCCACAGCAGTTTGTGCGACTGACCCGCCCGCGGCGATACTCTGCTTCATTAAAGTGGCTGCCGCCGCTCTTTGTTGCGCTGCGGTCGCTGATACTGCGACTGAAACCTTCTGACCGCCGCTTCCTTGCGCGTGTAACACCTGGAATTACAAGTTGAAAGAATTACAGGAAACTGAAAGAATAAGTTACAAGTAGAACATTGCAAGAACTAGTTCTCCCTTTTGCTTAAAAATAAATATTTTTATAGGTCCACAATTAAAAGTCATAGGAATAGATATTATAGATATGTAATACCTATTCCTATGAGATTATAGGTAGTATAGATTGTGTCATGTGGTATCTGTATGTGAATTATCTTATTAATTGTGTGTATGTGTGTGTGTGTGTGTGTGTGTGTGTGTGTGATTAATTATTAATAATTATTGTACGGATCTTACAAATAGCTAAATGAATTATCTCAATTATTGTATTACCGATGCCATCGTAGTATTCCCACTCACATTCATCCCATCGCGCATTTTCAGTTGTTGCTGCTGTCGCAACATTTGCTGATGGCGGTAATACTGTAACTGTACTGCCGTCAACGTTTTGGTACCGGGTGTGGCGGTCAGCGTGACGCCCACTAGACCCTTTTGCGCCGCTGCTGTAGCTGTTGCCGCGGAACTTTGACCGGTGGACACCAAGCTGGCAGTCGCGATCCGTTGTGCTGTTTGCACGTTCCCGACGCTTGCCACCGCCACCGTAGCTGCTCTGCCGTCTTGCATACCCACTTGCTGTCCTGCTCCCGCCTGTCGAGCTTTCACGGTAGTAACCACCGAACTACTACCAGTCGCAACGTTGTTCGATGTAACGCTGCTGGTAACGACCTTGGTAATGCCACCGGTGTTAGCCACCGTCGTAATCGCCGATTGAGTCAGTTGGTGAACTTGAGATGCGGCAGAGCTTGCTGTTACTACTTGCTGTCCTGCTTGTTGAGTTGGCTGATGTTGCTGCATCTTGAACTGTTGGTGCTGGTAAAGACGCGCTACATGCTGTTCCGAATTCAGGACCTGCAAATCATTAACAGGGAGTTCCTACGGATTTAAAGATTATGTCCTGCTTCCACATCGACCATGTTTAATGGTTCTCAAATTTTACATCGGTTGACACGAAAGCAGGTCCATATGTATTTAGTGTCAAATAATGTAGCGATGATGCACTACTTAGGTTACAAATAAAAATGACCCAATCTACAAATCTTGAGTCTTACCGAATGTTAAATCGATCATATTTTTGTTAGTACACAGCGAGTGCTTGACAATTACTGTAACAAGACTTGCATACAGATAGATTTCCAAGTAAACATGAACAGAGCCGGAGAAATCAATTGAAGAATATCAGCGAATGAGTGCGCAGCGAAGAGCTGTCGCCGGGAGACGGTAAGTGAATCTGAGATTTTCTTTCTAGAAGAAGCGAAAAGTCTCATGCTCATGCTTTAATGCATTCTGCACATGCATACGAGTGTTGTCACGATAATTGCCAGGTACTGATATACGCACAACTTGTTTCGCTTTCTCCTTGTTGATTCTCTGAGTGCGACGCTCAGCGACCTCCATCGGAGTTAAAGGATTCTCGTATTCTATACCGTAGTCGGCCAATACGGCAGCATTGTTCGGATTCTTCATCGATGGAGTCACCAGCATCGGCTTCACGGTCGGTGTGCGCTTATTGGACACATTCTTGAAGATATCGAACCTCTGAATGCTCATCTGCGTGAATGATTGATTCTTGTCCTGATAGTGCAGCTGCGACGTCCTCATCGGCTTGTTACCTTTGCTCTGTTGCTGGAAGAGAACAGGACACGGAAGATGTAGCTATCAATTTGCGTTCTTGTTAATAATTCTGAAGGTTGCCGGCGCCTTCATGAAACAATCTCCGGTTGCATGCAACTTGGGACTTAAGATTCGAGTAAACGAATCACACAAACTCGAATCTTAAATCGTACAACCCCTTCAAAATTTTGTAACTTTCGCCTATAGACTTCACTCTCATTGAGTAATCCCCAGACGGCAAATTCTAGTGATCTTACATTATCCCCAAAGTAAATGTACCTCGCCAAGCTGTGACGACTTGTACACGCTTCCCTTCTGCTTCTTTTGCTTCTTCGGCGCGACGTCGTAGAGCAGCTTGCCCTCTTCGCACGGCTCCACCACGGTCTCGTATCGTGTTCGGCATTGTTTAAACGACCTGTATAACCGCGAGCAGTTGTTGACGATGTCGGCGACTAGGTCCCAGTTGAGCACGTAACTGGCCGGTACCATCATAATGTTTATTGGTTGTGCCTGGTACACTTGAATGGATTGCAGGAGCAGCCAGTCCTCGTTTATCATCCAGTCCGTCGGCTGATCCGGCTCGACAATCGCTTTCGCGTGCGACGACGACGAGCCTTTGATGCCCAACGCAGGCACCGGCGGGCGTATCATCGACCGATATTTATACATTTTCAAGTCACGGCGTAATTTCAGCAACATGGGCAACGGTCGCTCGAACAGCGACTTTGGTGTATACACGGACTCATCCTTGTGGCGTATCTTCGCCGGACGAGGACCTGCAAGTGTTAGAAGTTGTTAGATAACAGTAGTTATCAATATAGTTATTAGTCAGTAAAATTTAGTTTAATCTTTATTTAGAAATATATAGTTTTTGATTTCCTTTTTTTTTTTCTTTCAGAATATGTGGGAAAGCAACCCGCCTTTAAATTCGCCAGTTTGACGATGAAACTCACCGTCTTCGCTAATACCAACATCGATCCTGCATCTCTTCCGTTCCTTCTTGACATAAATCGGTGGTAACTGCGCTTCCGACATGGGAGTGTTCTCATAGAGGAACCCCAGAGAATAGTCGATATACACATCATTATCCGTCGTGGGAGGTGTCGGTGGACACCACATCTATCGAAGAAATGTTAATGTAGTTAATCACGCTCTCGAAGATATAGTTTGAATTAAAACTTGCTGATCCTTTATTGCATTTAATATATTCTCAATATGCACTAATATACAGCATGTGTATTCTTTCTAATTTTTTATACTCTTCGAGTTTGTAGTTTTATACTCTTTGAGTATGTATTTTATGAACTTTCAGAAATCTTTGCAAGAAATTGACCTTGAGTACTGAGTGACAAATCAAATCAATCGTGTGAAATTTCATTTGCGAGGTTTTGCAGCGGGAATTCATGCAATAAAGGATTGAAGGACATCGGTTTTGCGATACCTACCGGCATCTGCTCCATCGTGTGTTCTGACAACCATATCTGCAAGACGTTAAAGCCAAATATGAGACATCATGAGATACATGAGAACTCTCACTCCTGAGGGAACCCTGAGACTCCCACCCGAAAATGTATCGACACGGAACAGATTTAGCATCATTATCCATCAATGTCCGCTTTGTATAAATCTTCCCTTTACAAACAGCGTACTATCTTCGTACTCAAGTTGTCTTCGACTAGACAGATCACCATAAATAATTCTAAAATCTGCCTTTAATTTTAATACGGAAATCAGGCGAGTTTATAGACGTTCATCTGCAATAGAGAGATCTCGTTCATCCGGGAGAGGACCGCCATGACGAGATGATGACTCGAAGATGATCATCGACCTCAGAAATAATTTCGAACGAATGCGGGGAAGTTGGGAGGAGACTGGTGTTGTGCGAGATATCCACTACAATTTCCACCTTTGACATTAATCGACCTCTTAACGTGACCTGTTGCTGATTATCAAGGCATAACATTTTGCCAAAGAAAAGCGAACGATAAATTTGGCGACAAAATTGTGTCACGAGAATAAGAGATTGAATTAACGGAATTTAATTAAGCGGAATTTGCGGGATATCCTGCAGACGTTCGTTCAAAGGCTCTCGTTCCCCTCGTTCTAAGCGCCCGGAAGAACAACATTTCCTCATTCTCCCTTGTCTCCACCGTTTGTTTATGTTGCGTCTGTCTGATCAGTTTTTCTTTCTCTTTCTCTTTCTTTCGTCATAGCGTGTCTGCTATTTCCAATGTGCTGAATTGACATCTCGATATACAAGCGCTTGCCGGCATCTTATACGCGGACTCTTCTCGTTCGTCAAACGGAATCTCCGGACGTTGTTCTCTACGAGAAGCGGGAGCTCCGCGCCGCGTAGAAGACGTTCACTCTCACATGTGCCTGCTTATAACTTGCTGCTGACTCCAAGTTTGGAATGGCAAAGGCAGTGTTTTGGTGCCATTTTTTACATTTTTCTCGCCGGAGCTCGTTTCTACTCACGCGTACTGAGAGGGTATGTACTTTTGTTTCTTTTCTTTTCTCTTTCTTTTCTTTTACATTTCAAAGAAATGTGCGGTCATGACAGCCTTGCCACACCAAACCGATATATAATACGTAGACGCGAGAGAACAAGAAGAGAGCGCAAAGAGAATGCAAAAGAATCAATCGTCGTTCTAATAATTCGCGATAAATATAAACAAGCACACTGAGCTGAGATATATATATATACACACATATGTATATAATGTATGTATATATATGTATATATATATAGAATATATGACTTTTGACACCAAAACGGAACTGAACCTTTGATCGACACAGACTTGGAAACGCATCAAGAAATAAGGTAACACATTTCGATGTAGCAAGGAATATTTCGTTTATTTTTTTCCTCCTTCATCGAACTCGCTCGATCTCATACAAAATACAGGCACGCAACTTAAGTATTACGGTATGTGTGGTATGTATACGTGTGTGTGTGTGTGTGTGTGTGTATACGTATGTCTCCTCGTATGTCGTGTGTGACGGGGGAGGCAAGTGGAAAGAGTGGAGGGGCATCGTTCGGGGCACAAGGGGAGAATTATCCTTATATATTATATTATATATAATATTAATTAATAATCAGGTCATCATCTTGTGAGTTTACGTAGCGCGAGGCATCGTCGAAGTACGACCAAGGTCCCTCGTTTCGACCGCTCGCCGTTCTTTCTTCCTCTACCGGGTAAATAACCGTCCGCGGTACAGGAATCGCGTGACTCTCCGTGACTCACCCTGACCATTCGCCGTCTCCTCGACGAAGAGTTTCTCTCGACTCTTCTCTCGTTTCGCACAACTCAAGTTGAGCCGAGGTTTTACAGGTGTGTGTGTGTGTGTGTGTGTGTATATGTATGCACATAAGGTAAGATCGAATGAGCGAATTATCGCGGCTTAAATTGATTCTTATATGCAAGTAGATGAGTATATCTTCTTAACTCGATAGCAAAACGCTTGGACGACCGCGCTCCGGGACATCGCGAACTCAGTTCTCTAAGAGAATAGTGCTACAATTATCTCGTACATTATTGATTACCCTACTTCTAGTGTCGAATTTAGTTTCATTAATTACGCGTCTCACACCGAATACATACCTATGTAATAATTTAAACAGCTTAAATCCCCCCAGCTTCGGGGTAGGCTTGAGTCAGAATTTCATTTCGTCAACTTCTCAGAAAGTTGGATCGGACCAACACTCGTTCCGGCATCGAACTCTCTTAATCACCGCTTCTAAGGAAGCAAGGAACTAGTGAAAAGTGATTACAATCACTGTATTGCTAATTGTTGCTGCTCCTTTCAATCACTTGAGCGAGTCACCTAATTTCATTCTCTCAATCTTTCATTGTATGAGCGTTCGGATAAAGAAAAAAAAAAAAAATATATATATATATACCATTACGTCGAGAGCCTTTGAGAATTTGGAACATCAGACAAAATTGAACAGGACAGCGAAGATGATCAGGGCGAAATCGAGTCTTCTTAAACGCGTGCACCATTTTTGCCTTCAACAACCTCTTCAGACTTCACTACGCATTCTCGATCGCAACGTATTCGTCATTCAAGTATGCTGTGTGTATGGTATAAATCGTCTAGTGTGGCACACTAGAAAATTGCTCGACTAAAGCTCTACACACCGGTGTATGTGTGTGTGTAGGGGGGGGGGGAGGAATTGTGTGATGAGTGTGTGTGTGTGTGTGTGTGTGTTGTGTAATATGACCACTTTTCCTAATATAATACACCTGTTCGTACTTGTCTCGTCACACCGTCATTTATACGACTGTATAAATCCGCGAATAGTCTAGGTACCCGAAGAATCAGAAGAATCGGTCCTTCTTGCCTGCACTAGCCTACGTCTCAGTTTACCGTGCGCAGCGGTCTACCCGGAGAGGAGACAAGAATCTCAGGATGAGGGGTCGATACGGGGAGCACAGTCAAGAAGGACGGACCCGTCTCTCTCGGTGCCTGCGTAAACCGAATTGGATAAGAGATGAAATGAGATGAAGACAAGGTGAAATGACGACATGAGAGGGGCGGCGAGGCGGCCACAGAGCACAAATTTACAACGCTACAAATATTACACGTGTACCCGGGGTACAACCGAGGAAACTCATTGCTTAAATTGTAAGTCGTATTCGTGATTATGTACAAAGACGACGACGCGCGCACCAGCGCACCGCGTTTAGCGCCTAACGCGTCCCCGCTCGACTCTCTCGTTCTCCCCCCCTCACCGAGGCGAGGTCCTCGTCAGTTTCATGACCCACGAGGACCTTCGCCGGGCACTCTTCCCGCGTGAAATACGGCAATACAAAGTTCGTCTCTGTTGCGGGATGAAGATGTCTGTCTTCCGCGTCAGCCCGGTCTTTTCCGGAGTCTTCATCATCGGCAACATCGCATTCTCTTACATCCGCATACGACGTTGACAAACCTCGGGGAGGCGTCCCCTCGTCACGATGACGAAGCGGTCACGCGTAACAACATCTCACCTCGAGCCGGACGGCCGCGTTTAGCGCTGAGCACGGCGCGCGAGTGCCGACGCGTCATTAGCGGCGCGCGCGTATAACGCGCGAGAAATCGTAGACACCTCCTCTATGGACCCACCGGGGTCTCGTCTCTCTTCGCGCGATGACAATGCATCGTGTGACGAGTGTCGGGGCCGAGCCTGGCGGCGTCATGCACATACAGTAGGCGAGCTACAAGTAACCGGCGGATCGAACAACGATAATAGCGCTCGCGACGGCAGCAACGACGGCGGCAACGACGGCGGCGGCGACGACGACCATGAAGACAGCAACAACCGACCGAGCTTCAGCGAGGCTCAAGATACCGTGGCGTTCCTCAGTTTCTCAGAACGCGTCTGAGCTTGCGTGGAGGAGGTGGAGGCGGAGGTGGCAGCGGAGAGGTGACTTGAAGTGCGGGAGGTAATCCTCTTGGACGGTGGTTCGTCGTCTCGGTCCAACTGTCCGTCCTCGTCAATATACGAAGCTACCTTGCCGCGTTTGTTCTCCCTGCGCAGTCTCTTGGACTTGGAGTCGGGGGATGAGTCGTAACCTTCGCTCTCGGTCTCTTGTTCCTTCAAGGAGTCTGACAACCGCGTCGTGAAGACCTCTTTGTCTTGCGCCTTCACCTCCGAGCTGCCAGCGGCGCAGTTGACGGCCGCTTTCGGCTGAATCGACGAGGGAGCCTTGCTGTTGTGGTGCTGATGATTGCTTCTCGTGTCCAGAGTGAGGATGGCGACGACCTTGGCTGTCCGTTGCGGTTTCTCAAATGAGTAAGGCGTCATGGAGCCTCGCTCTGTAGCGTCGTTCGCGCTCGGCTCGCGCGTCGGTGAACCTCGAGGTGGCTGTTGCTGCTGCTGTTTCCCGCTGGTTCGTGGCGTATTGCTGGGACAGGGCGGCGACGTGGCTGCCTTCGTGGCGGAATTCAGAGTCATGCCCGAGCGTGTCACCCTGGGGACCGACTGCTGTTGCTCGTTGTTGCTCGTAGGAACGCTCGTCGGCCGTGGAGTGTCCGGGCGACGCTTCAGCTGAATATTCGGGTTTCGCTCCACTATGACGACCGCCGTCGTCGTCTCTTTGCTCACATCCGGCTTCATTGGTGGTATCGACCTGCTGCGTCGGAACGGCAGCGGCGGATTCACGAAGCCGTTGTCTTGGCACGAAGACAACTTGGAGTTTTGTCGGGTTGCGTGTTTCTCACCTCGATAAGCGGAGGACGACGAGGCGGCGGTGATCGAGTCGTCGAAACTGACGATGGTCGCTGCAGACCTCGTGATTGGCCGAGGTAGTGGCGTGTCAGGCCGTCGTTTCACGGCGGTTACTCGCAAAGGTGAGTTCCGCGCGTCGCCGATCAGCGGCGGCGTGAACGAGCGACCTATTGTCGATCGCGTAACTCTGCTCTGTTCAGTGACGGACTGTTGCTGCGGAGAAGAAGACGACGAGGACGACGTCGAGCGAGTGCACTGGCTCACCTTCACTTGCGGTGAGGCGTTCTTGGTCGCTTCCGCCTCGACCTTGTCGTCTGCCAACCGCACGTTGCTTTCTTCCGGCCGACTGTTGCTCCCAACGGCCACCGGAGAGAGCTTCGAGCTGCGAGTAGTCACGCCTCGAGGGCCTGCGCTTGCTGCGTCTATTACAACTTTCCGTAACTTGTATTTCGAATCACCCGAGATGACCTCGCACTTTCCTGGCGACAGGACCACCGAACAGTCGGAAGACACCGAATTCAGCAGGGAATCGCCCGCCTTCTCCGAGTCCGTGTTCTCGCTCTTCGAATTGTTAAATTTCTGACTAGTATACTTTCGCGTCGCTACTGTCGTCACCGGCTCGATGTTGTCGTGGCTCCCCTCGTCAACGTGTCGCGCGTCGTCCTCGTCGGACAAACTCACGTTGTCGGATTTGGAATTTTTCTGCGCGACGGACACGCGAGACACCGCGGCGCTCTTCACGAACTTGTCGTTCGATGAAGACAACGATGACGACGACGGTGACGACGGCGATGACGACGACGACGAGATGTCAGGACTCCCACTTCGCAGCGTCTTCGAGCGTAGGAGAGGAACCGAGCGACTCGCGGATGAGTCGACGCTGTTCCTCTCCGACTCCTTCGAGGCCACTGCGTTCACGAGCTTCACTCGCGAATTATTGAACAGAGAATTCGCCGACACGACGATCTCGGCTACGGACTTGGCCTCGCGCGTCGTCGCCGTCGTGGTCTCCTTCGCGCGCTTTAAAGACACGTCCGATTGCGCGCTGCCCGACGAGGACAGGGAGCCCCTCGTGTTGACGTTCACATCGAGATTCTCCGCGTCCTCGTTGCGGTTCACTTCGGGCCCGAGCTTCCGGTAGGTCGCGGAAGTAAATTTTTGCGAGCAGCGCGTCACCTGAACAGAGCAGACTGTAGACACGAGGTTAACGCGAATGACCTTGTCGCTGTTTTTCTCCCTCTCTTTCTCTTCTTTAACGCCTTGCTCCGTGTTATCCAACTTCGATTCTGCCGTTTTCGCTTGATCCGGTTTTGCGGGAGCAGTCGGTGTCATCGGATCCGTGTGATCATCGGCAAGTCGCTCCGCGTCAACGTCAGCGTCAGAAACGTGCTGCTTTACACTGTTTGAGGACGTCATCGAGTCTCGATCATCCTTCAACGGACCTTGTTCGTCTTTCGACGAGACTTCATCGTTCTTCGTCGAACCTCGATCGTCATTCGTGGAATCATGATCGCTCCTTGACGAACCTCGATCGTGCTTCGTTGAATCTTTTGAATGATCATTCACCGAATTGTCATCGTCCTTCGACGAGTCCTGCTCACGTTTCATCGAATTTCGATCTTCGGTTGCAACTGAATCGTCCTTTGACGAAGCATGATCGTTATTCGTTGAATCGTGATCAATCTTCGGCGAAGAGTCACGGTCGTTTCTTGGAGAATCATGGTCGTCCGTCGACAAGGAGTCTCGCTCATTTTTCATCGAACCTCGATCGTCCTTCGACAAGGAGTCTCGCTCGTTCCTCGTCGAGTCACGATCGGCCTTCGACGAGGACTCTCGGTCGTTTCTCCTTGAATCACGCTCGTCCTTCGACGGTTCTCGCTCCTCCTCCGCTGTCTTAATCTTCAAGTTCTCATTCGAATTAGCTGATGCCTTGGCGTTCGCGTTGATCCGAGTTCTTCTCTTCGTTATAACCACCGGCGACGATGTCAGAGAGGAGGAGAGAGTTCTCTCGAACTTAACGCAGCGGAACTTCGAGGTGCGCTGCGGTTGTTGGCGACGACAATTGGGCTTCACGCCCGGCAGGATGGGACTAACATCCAAAGTCCACAGATTGATCTTAACGTTCCCCCGGGACCTGGTGCGAGGACTATTCAGATCAAAGTGATTGCGACCGCAGGTAGCGCCCGCCAGGCGACCTCTTCGCCTCGGAAGACCCTCTCCTCGCTCGGTGCCGTTACCTCCGTTGCTGTTCGCCCTGTTATCCTCGTTGCCTTCACTAGCGTCTTCCTCCTCTCCCTCGTCATCGTCTTTGTCGCCTTCCTCCTCCCCTTCGCCCTCGTCACCTTGACTTTGACTCTCCGTATGACTCGATTCCTCGTCGAGACTGTCTTCCACCACGTCCTCCTCCTCCTCTTGCGACTCTGATTCCGACTCCGACTCGGTGCTAGTCGTGGTCTCGTTCTCGCTCCGCGATGACGACTCGCGCACGCCACCACCCCTATTACTAGCGTTATTCCTACTTCTACCGCCGCCGCCACCGCGTCTACGCGAACTTCTTCTACTCGGTACCGATAGCCTCTTATTAACTAATCGTTTGGAGCCGCCCTTATTAGCGGCGGTGCTATTAACCTGATTCTGGGCGTCCTCGCGGCCGAACGTCAGCGGCTTCTCCTCGTCGTCCTCGGCTAATCGCATGCGTCGCTCCTCCTCCTCGCGCAGCGCCCGCAGCCGGTCCAGCTCCCACTCCTTTTTCTGCTCCTCCAGCTCGCGCTCGGCGGCAGCCAGTTGCGCCGTGGAGAACGAGCCTTCGGACTCCTCGATGAATCTCATCGCGTACCGCTCGATTGGGGTCAACTGATGATAAGTGGAGTATTAGCGAGTCGTGAATCGATAGCGGGAATGTGTGGTTGAGCGGAGATTTGCATACTTGTAAAAATGATGTTACCATGAACGAGATTACCGATCATTATCGAGAAATACTTGGAAATTCAACAATTATACATCTAACGATTACTGCTACATTTTACCGATGTATCGATATATCTATTAATTGTTGTTAATAAATATTAATCTTTGAAAATGTAAAGTATACATAGGCACAGATCTACTTTTTTACTTTCTTCTGAGGGTGAGCTAAGTTGAAACTTGAAGTTTGAAATTAAACATTGGATTCTACGACGGCAGAATGAAAGAAGAAAAGTAAAAAGTCCTTAACCGATTACATAAACCGAGAAGATACCGAGATGGAAAAACATCTGTCTACCTGAGAAACCAAATGTTGAACTTCCTGTTCCGCCTTGCTGACTTGCGCGTCGTCCCTGTCAGCGTCGTCCAGGGGAATGTTCTCGTCGAACTCTGCGAGATCAGCGACTGCCTCCGCCTTCGCGGTCTTCGCTGCCTGAACATCGAGATCTTCTTCGGCCGCGGCGAGTGCACTCTCGAGGGCGCCGATAGCCACTTTTTCCTCTGTATACTGAGACGACGAAGAAGATGCACCCTGGAAGGGTGTTGTATCCTTGCTCCAGGCTCTCTCCCGGTCTCGGCTCTGTTCCAGTACTTCAGCCATTCGTGCTGACGGATCGTTTTCTGTTTGGTCGATGTTGAAGAGATCTTGAATAGTGGACTGAAAATAATACAACCCCGTTGTACAAAAAACTATATATTTATTCGTTACTAATATTAAATCTAAAAAAAACATTACGATTGCAACAAATTGTGAACCTTCAGATTGATAAACTATGTAATTTTAAGAAACATAAAGCCGAATCACATTGCTCCACAATTCTCTACAATCCTCCAAGAAATGCACCACACTGTCTGAGAACAATCATTCAACCAACTGGAGCTTGCGAGTGTACTTACACTTTTGAAGTACGCCGTGGTGAAGTTTCCGCCTTCAATGGCGAGGTCTCCCAGTAATCGTTTCTGATTCGCCTTCTTTAGGATGTTCTCTTCCACTGTCTTCTCACTGACTAATCTGAAATGTAAAT
Source organism: Harpegnathos saltator (assembly GCF_003227715.2). Lineage (NCBI taxonomy): Eukaryota > Metazoa > Arthropoda > Insecta > Hymenoptera > Formicidae > Harpegnathos > Harpegnathos saltator. Next base: position 374,068 of record NW_020230717.1, on the reverse strand, counting down.
TACGATACTTACCATCGCGTTCTTGTTTCTATTGAAAACATTTACATACTTCTCTGCAAGTCGTTAAAATACTCCATGTTCATGTTAATCAGCGGCCATACCTGTAGATATGCACATCCCGCGTTTGCCCTATTCTGTGACATCTGTCCTGTGCTTGAGCGTCCATCGTGGGGTTCCAGTCACTGTCGTAGAATATCACTGTATCCGCGCCCGTCAGATTTACACCCACGCCACCGGATCTTGTGGACAAAATGAAGCAGAAAATCCGCTTATCGCCGTTGAATCGCTCCATCAATACCTGCGCGTCAAATTGTGATTGTCCATTAATCATTTGCCGTCTCGTCCATGGAAGAGTAAATCCTGCTCGAATCGGATTTTCACCTGACGCTGATCCACTCGTGTGGTGCCGTCCAGCCGCAGATAAATGTGCCCGTGGAAATTGAGGAAAGCTTCAAGCACGTCCAACATTCGAGTCATCTGCGTGAATATGAGAACCCGATGATTGTCGGACTTGAGCTTCCTCAGCAGACGGTCCAGCGACTGCAGCTTGCCGCAGTCATACTGGATCAGTCTCGGGTCAGGGAATTGCGTCAGCATGCGACCTGAGATCGAATGGAGCAGGGCGAATTTCGGCGACAGCTGATGCTGCAATTCCACTCTTAGGCGACGCTCGTTCCACAGCTTATGTGGCGGTGGGTGGGACACGTGGAACCGAGGTACCGGCGCGCGTACTGCTGGCACGTGAACCACGAATCTGCACAAGTATCGAAACAAAACAAAATTTGATTATATTTCAACGTTTAATTTCACAAATTTCATCATATAAATATATATTTTATCATTCGGATAACTATATTCTATTTTTTATAAGTATATTTTAAGATTATTATCGAGAAAATATTCTTCTCTGAAATGGGCATTACTTAAAGGAAGAAAAGTAAGACGAGTAATCCCTTTTCTTAGTGACGGAATGTTTTTGTTTATGCAGACGAAGGAAAAAAGAAAAGCGGCGATTTAGATGAGATAATAACCTTTCGAAGACTTCCTTGAGCTCCTCGACGATCCGCTCCGTGGACTTGATGGCTTCCGCAAGTGCCTCCGTGCGAGAGAAAAACTCTCGGCGCATCCGTGTACTCTGCTTGACCGTAGCACAGTGCATCCATCCGTTGTGCCAAGGACAAGCCGTTGACGGCTTGCCTATTCTCAACGCCATGAACAAGTCTTCACCGTAAAGTGGACAGGCTGCGCATCTCCGTTCGTTAATGTTCGCTATGAGTCGCAATTTGGCCTGCCGTCTTTGCCGTCTCTCTTCTTCCAGTTGTGGCTGAAAAATGACCAACACGTTGAACCAAAAATAGGAAGCAGGGAGAAAAGCGTTTTTATTTCATTAATTTGATTATACGATATTTATTTATTTAATTAAATAATTTAATATTTAATGAGTCTAGAAGCAGAACTTACCAAATGGAACTCGGATTTCGGCTGTTCCTTGCTTTGCGCCTTGTTCGCCTCCTTCTGAGATTGTCTGGTCACGATACTGCGTATCGGTTGCGGTTGTTGGCTGCTATTGCCACTCGACGACTGCGTCTGCGAGGCATGGCTGACGTTCAGCGGCGGCACTCTCATAACAGGTCGGCCGCTCGTAGTCGTCACCACACTGCCGACGACTTTGTTCACAGCAGTCCCCGAGGAGGACAGGCCCATCAAGGATTTCGATAGCACCGTGAGACGCTGGCCGCTCGGTGTCATTACTGGAAACGAGACTGACAGTACAAAAGATGTTACTCTTTTTTTATCCTCTAATTTATCGCAACTGAGGACGATCCTCGCGACGCCGCGAGGTGACGTTGGGACAACGTCGTCGAGGCACATACCTGCGTTCGTGTTCTGCTGGTTCGACGTAAGAATGATATGTCTACCGGTGGAGGTTTGAACCAGCTGCGCGAAACTGGGCATTGCTATCCTTTGGACGGAATCGCCTTGCTTGACCGTGACGGTCTGCGCGGTCAGCCGCTGCAAGCCATCCCTGATGTTGGCGTTTCCCACTGTGATCCTCTGCGCGTTCGTCGTCGCAGTGGTCGACGTCACAGTGGTAGTGCTTTGCGGATTGTGCGCCAATGTTGCTACCGGAATAGCTGTTACGAGAACGATAAGCATCGTTAGCATTGATGACACAGATTTGCTCATGTCGAAATTGTTTCTATAGTGTTACAGTGAAGCTTTGCTGTATGTACAGTATCGTATTTCATGGAGTATTTTTTCCAATTTTATAAAACTAGCTTAGACAAATTCCGTTCTGTGGCGCATAAAAATGCGGCGATTCATTAACGAATTGTGCCCTTGGTTCTAGAATGCTTATAAACGGTGAGATTATAAACAAGCTGGCCTAAGGGTCGATTATTCTAGCACCACTGCAAAGATGACTGTATAACGAAAATTCACAACAGCCATTGATTAATGATGCACAAGTCTGATCAACTTCACGTATGTGTGTATGTGTATGTGTAAATTATATTAGTTACTTTGTGTATAAAATCACAAAGTAACTTGGTAATGTTACATCGAGAAGTTTTAGGGTTAACTTTAAACGAAAGCTTTTAAAGCTGCTTCTAGAAAGACAGAAGATCGTTTACCTTTCACGCTACCCTGATGCTGTACAAGTTGCACGGAATATCCTTGCAATTGTTGGCCTCCCGCTACTCGGAGTGTTACACCTAGAAACAACATTGTATCTCGCAAGACAAGTCGTGACGATCGAATCACTAAAAATTAAGAGGAAATGAATGTTCGTTCTTGAAAATTTCATTTATGCCATAAATATAAAGTTTCGCACTAATGAATTAATCAAAATTCAAACAATAATTCTCTGTGCTAAAGGAAGAGAACTTACCCTGCCCCGAAGCAGCCTGACTGGCATTTAACGACTTTATGAAGGGTGACGTACCCACTCTTGGCGTAGGTAGTACACCGGCCAGATTTTTTAATTTCGTCTGTGTGTGTTGCTGTTGTTGTACATTCGACGGCGACGGTTTCGTCTGATTCGACAATCTAACGTTAATCTTAATCCGACCCGACGGACAACGCGGCGCCGCTTCCGGTTGATTGTCTATTTCCTCTATTAGTTTTCTTGACGTTTGCAGTCGTCTTACTCTGTGTGCGACAAATGCACTGAGCGTCAGCTCCAAATCTAACAGTAAAAGGTTCACGCTAGACAGATCGATGTGCTGCAAAGTCAAACGTTCGCAAGAAGTCGGGTGACAGTTGACACTTGAGAGTTTCCTAATGTTAAGTTGGAGACACCAGCGTGAGACACACGGTGTGCTTCATTGAGCTTCTTTATTCCCTTTCTTACCTTCAACGGGTCGTAGTCGAGGGTAGCCCACACTAACGAGGCTGTCACGAACTCGAGTGCCTCCATCTGAAACGGCGAGACGGTGGGTCGCACCTCGAACAAGTTCGGATGGTTGCACACCTTCCGAAGTTGCATCAGCACGTTGATCACGCTTAAAAGATTCCCGCTGGCGAGTGTCTCTCTGGTCCTTTAACAAAATAAAACCGAGTTAATAATTTTCTAATATCACGATTAAACGGTAAACAATGCAGTTGTAAAATAAAAAAATTGTGACGATTACGAAACGAGATATTTAAACGCGAAGAGAAAGAGAAAATATGTAAGCACAGAATAAAAAGAAAGGTAATTTTAAAATTTTCAGCTGTCATACTGGATACGCTATTTTTTTCGCTGTCTTCATATCTTAGTATTTCTCGGCAGGATATTAATCATTAATTGATCGAGACAATTATTGTTCAATATTATTGTTTCTCCACACAGGATTCGTATGTCAGATGATGATCGATTTTTGACACGCGAGTTTTAAATGGAGAATATTGCTATCTCGCTGTTTAATGATAATACAGGCATCATTATATTGAATTAATGTCCGTTGTCGGCAGCGAGTAAATAAACAGTTTCGCGTGACAGAATCCTCCGTTTCCATGTTTCAGCGTTAAAGAGAGATTACTCACTTGGCTCTCGACATAAAGTCATCGTACAAAAATCTCTGACGTTTCGACAAACGACACATCACTACGTGCTCATATTTCTTCGGCAGTTGCTTTTCCACTTCAGTTTTCAAACGCCTCAAGAGAAACGGCCGCAATACCTGTAGAGAATACCGTTGATTTATTACATTGCTTGTGTAAAATTTTCAGTTGTCATACTGGATACGCTATTTTTTTTCGCTTTCTTCACATTTTAGTATTTCTCGGCAGGATATTAATCATTAATTGATCGAGACAATCATTGCTCAATATTATTGTTTCTCCACACAGGATTCGTATGTCAGATGATGATCGATTTTTGACACGCGAGTTTTAAATGGAGAATATTGCTATCTCGCTGTTTAATGATAATACAGGCATCGTTATATTGAACTAATATCTGTTGTCGGCAGCGAGTAATATTTGTAACATGATATATTAATAAAATAAGTTTGTTCTTTTTAGTTACACTAACAAGCTATTACATTTCCTACCCTCGATATATTCAATCGAGCATCAAAGATGAAGAAATAGAGCTCGAATAAGAATTTAAAGTGCAGAATATTTAGCAAAAAAAAAAAAAAAAAAAAAAAAAAACATTGAACATGAACCTTAACTCAAATAAAAATTAAAAAGAAAAAAGAAATACGAAAAGAAACAAGGTAAAAAACTACGTACAGACCTTATGCAGACGACGGATGATGTTCTCGTTGTATTCACTGTTTCCCTCGATCATACCCGTAACGGGATTGCTGAACCACTCCTTGAATTCTCGATGAGATTGAAACACATTAGGCATGAGAAAGTGCATGAGCGACCATAGCTCCATTAAATTGTTCTGGAGGGGTGTGCCGGTGAGCAGTAACCTCCTGCAATGCAAAATCGAACGAAAGCGATGAACAATAACGTCTTGACAAGGACTAATCATAGCATTTTTTTTTTGTATAGTTTCCCAATAAAAGATCCTCTGAAACGAATACGTACCGTTGCGTTTGAAAATTCAACAACAATTGCCATCTTTGCGACTTAAAGTTCTTAATATTCTGCGCCTCGTCCAAGATAAGATACTTCCACTTCTTCCGTCTAAAACTTTGGTGATCTTGTATGACTAACTTGTAAGATGTTATGCATATGTGGAAGGCGTTCGGTTTTGTCCAGCCTATAAAAATAGAATGGACGCATGAACTATGTTCTACGCGAAACTCTTCGAACGACATATTAATCTGTACGCAAAAGAAAAACTCGCATTTGTTAAAATGGAAATTTATATTTGCACAAAGTAATAATAATTAATTAGATGCAATTAGCTAAATAACACCAAGTTCTTCGAAAAACTATATGAAAATCCTCCGAAGATGTTAAATCGTTACCTGTTCTCTTTTGCTTTCTTTCCTTCTGTGTGCCGTAATACGTCAGTATCTTGAATCCGGGACACCATTTCTTGCATTCCATTTCCCAATTCAACATCACGGAAGTCGGCACGATGACGAGATGCGGACCCCAGTTTCCCTTCTCGCAGGCCAGATGTGCCAATAACGCGATGGTCTGTATAGTTTTACCAAGACCCATCTCGTCCGCCAAAATACCGTTCAGTTTTCTATCGTACATGGTAACGAGCCAATCCAACCCTATATGTTGATACTCGCGAAGCGGATGTTTCAGCAGGAAGGGTATTTTTGTAACAACCTGAAACGTACACGCATGAGGTCAAAGATTACTTGATTTTTAATACACAAAAGAGCGAAACATGCTGTACACTCAGACGCAAAGACATAAATCAACATTCTTGTAGTGATTAGTTTCTAGAATAATACAAACATGATTATTCGTAACATAACCATCACCGTTAATCTCCCTTTCGGAAATAGTGATGAACAAGAATACTGCTACATCACTTTGGATCGAAAGGATCATTTCTACTAACCACCAGTTAGATATTATGATGCAAAGTGCAATTGAGATAGAAATGAGAATTTTCGGAGTTCCTATAAAAATCCAGAATCATTTTTAAGATATCAAAGTAATCGACAAAACTTGAGATAATTATTAAAGTTAAGAGATATATCTTATACTTCACTCGCACTCTGCATATCTGGTTTAAAGAAATGAAATGCAATGAAAGAAACTTACACTAGTGGTGAGTAATGTGTTCCCCTTAGGCTGAATGCTTTCGGCCAACGCGGCGACGTTATCCATTTCGTTACGAGCGTCCGAACGATCGGCTTCTACAGTCTGTAATAAGATAAATAATTAATGTAACATTAATCAGTTGCACAGATATAATTCTTAATAAGAAAAAATCGATCCAAAATTGGTTGCAAGTGCGGTTGAAATCTCAAATACTTTGTATATAAAAACGACTGGTAACTCACTTTGTTCTCCAACTGTTGTTCGCCGGACGGATCTTCGAGAAGAGATCGAAGACCCACATCTGTCTCTTCGGCGTCACTTTGCGCCTGAGCTGTTTCATCGCCACTCTCATCGTCGCTTTCCTCGCATTCACTCTCACTACTACTGGATTGCTCCTCGTTATCCCTTGCCGCTTCCTTATCGCTGCTCTCTTTATCTGTACCTGAACAAAACGAGAAACATTTTGTTAAACCGACATGGAGTTTCGTTGTTTCCGCGACAACGCGAGAATCCGCAAAATTTTCTCAGACAAATGCCTCTATTTACAGCACAAAATTGGCAGTTGAAATAAATGAGAACCATTTATTTCATACCATCAGAATTGGTAATAGTGTCATCATTGGAAACTTACATCAACGAGATAGCATAAGAGGAATTAGCATATTAGGAATTATTAGAAAATATATTAATTGCGATATTTTGAAAGTAAAAAAAAAAAGAACCGATAAATATAAGAAGTAACTTTCAATTCAATCGAGAACTAACCTTCAATCTCTACGTCAACGTCCATTAATTCTTCTGACATATTAGCGTATTTTGCCGCGAGTTCATCGATAGACATTTCGTTATCCGCCTGGAAAAAACAAAAAAACAATTTTTACTCAAACTTGACCAGCGATTTACGCCTGTTACATACACATTGATTAAAAAAAAAAATAAATGAAAGAAAGTACCTTGAGTTCATCGAGTTCCCGTCTGTGATCGACATCTCCCTCGAGTCTCTCTTCTTCCATAATGGTATCTTCCTCATCAGAAGATTCACCCGACACCGCGATAAAATCGACATCCCCATCGGTCGTTTCTTCATTTTCCTGCAACAAAAATCATTTAGATTAGTCTCCTTGGTTGTGAATTAATGTCTAAAAATTATTACAAAGATCGTTCAAGTATCTTTAAAGAATTTACAATTTATAAGATATCCAATCGCCGTTAGTATAATTTAGCAGTAATTAAAATTAACTGCTTTTCATATATATATATATATATATATATATATATATTAAGAAACTTACATTTCGCTCGGTCTCGTTCATCGCATCTTGCGGCGACAGGCTCTTGTTGCGATCTTCCAGATAATCTCCACCAAGTTCCCTCAAGAGATCCTCCAAAGGTATTTCCGATTCTCTCTTTAACAATTCTACTTCTTCCTTGTGGTTAGTCGTAAGTTTCATCTCCTCCTCGGCCTTGGCTATGGTCTCCTCGTCATCATCCGAACTCTGATTCGGCTGGAATTCCTCTGTAATGCGACGTGTACATTATACAATAACTACTAAATCTAAAATAATTCCTACGGCGCGATATGCAATTTAGATGAGGTGATTTATGTAAATAGTGCAATTAAATTCATCAAGATAATAAAATTGCACAATTGAAATCATTTACAGAACGTAAGTAAAATGTACCATCGGAATGGCCTTTGCCCTGTGGCACCGGCGATGAAATACGTGAACTATTCATGGAAGCCGGGATACTTTGAGGGCCGTCGGTCTTATTGAGACCTTCAGTCAGCCACGTGGAATATTTTTCCGTTTGACCGACGATAAAATTCAAATGTTGATCCAACGCTTTTTTCCGTTTCTCCTCTAACCTCGTTTGCTGCTTATATTCCACCAACTGCAAAGCAAAACGTAACAGATATTGCGACAGTTACACAAGAGTATTGTGAGAAAAATGTTGAATAGCATTAAAAGAAAACCATTGTGCTTTTTACTCGCAAAAGCAAGACTTTTCACATTGTTATCGTTAAATATACAAATGTATTATAAATATCTCTACAAATAAGCTATATTTAGCAAGTAGCGAGTGTCCTGCGCGAAATCTTTAGTTGAATTTAGAAAACAAAACAACTATACACAATGCGCAGACTTTGCTGTTCCCACAACGAGCACACGCTTCTGATTATGATTCGTCAAGAAGGTCGGCTTATTTGTGTGGGGTCGCTACTTTATCGCGTATAAAACGCCCGTTATCGAAGTTCACAGATATTTTTTCGAGAAGCTTAAATTTTCTGCCCCGAAATTTTAGATTACTTTTTTTTTCTTTCAACAAGACGCGACATATAATTGCAGCTTCCAAACTTAACAAAATGCAACTACACGCCACACGGTTTTAGCTTCCTCCGCTATCTTCCCGTTCACCTTTTCGACGTTCGTCCAGAAAGTTTTGATTTCTTTGGCGACGAAGCTGGCGATTTTCTTCAATCGGAGCTCCTGCGATTTTTCGGCCTTCTGCGCCTGAATCGCCTTCTCCTGGAAATACTTCTGTACCATACGTGCGCATTTCTTCGCCGCAGCTTTCTTCCACTTGCGTTCCTGGGCGAAGTCTGCGGCTAACCAGACCATCTCCTCCAACAAATAGTCCCAATGCGCTTTAGTGCGCGCCGGCTCCTGTACCTTCGGCAATCGCCTTTCCGACCACAATCCTTCGCGCTGCAACTCGGCGATCCTTTGCATCACATATGCCTCCTACAAGATGAAATATGATTAATATAATGCGACAATTTCATCAAACCAATGGAAAAATAGTTTCATATCCATTAAAGAGAGTCTACAATTTAATAATTAGATTAACAATAGCCTGATTAAATAAATGAGAAGTAATTGAATTGTCTAATAATCGGAGAATCTCTACGATATAAATATTACGACAGAAAAGTGTGTGATAATCACCTGCTTAGCCTTCTCCACAATTTGCTCCTGATTATTCGTGATATCACAGGACGTAGTTACCGCAGTGGACGTAGACAATTTAACGAGCTTAACAATAGGCTGCGGATTGCTGAGTGTAGTTATCGTCGCGGGCGTCTTCGGAGTGGCAGTTGCAACAACAGTCGTCGATGACTTGTCTATCACGGGACTCGCAGTAGTGACCGTGGTCACCGGTTTAGACGGATCTGCCACCACTGGCGTGCCACCTGCAACGATAACGCAGTTATAAGACATCATGTATGACGATTCAAGGAAGATAAAGCGATATATATTGATCATTTGTGTGTACGGTAGCGCCCTTAGGTTTATTAGTATGCTACTAAACAACCTTACATATGCTCCAAAATAATATCTCCATCGATAACAAACCGTCTCAAAACAACAATCAAGCCAGTCATTGTTGATGGATATCTACAAGGACGGGTCTACAACGGGTAACGGCAATGACTACCAAAGCGAGAACAACGTGAAATGAAAATACCCGACGAGAAAAAACGCCGACTTAAGCGAGTAAAGAATATATATATATATAACGTATGAAAAACAAAAACGTAAAGTATGCAAGTAACAGATGAATCAACCAATGACATTCAAGTATTGTACAATGAGAACTTGGGAGAATATTGTGTTAAAGCATCCGATTGTGACTAATTGTGGTTAATTGCTTCGTCTAATGATCTTTGATGTAATTTTAATCAAATATTTTCGGCCTCTGACTATAATTTTTCATACGTAATTTATGATTCATGTCATTTGTTCCATCCAGTGGAAAGAGACAAAATTATATAAATATGTGGCTATAAAAATAAAATTTACTGGGCCTGAGTTTTACTCTATTTTTACGTTCAAGTTTTTCTGTGTGCCATAATTCTGAAGTTCATATCTGAGGAAACGACACACAATATATAAACATAAATGCATATAAATATGATGGAAAGGAAAAGAGAGAAAAAAAAAAAAGAAAGAAAAACTACGACGAGGGCCAGGTATGTATGTTTGTATCTATCTCACCACATTTCGCTTAGAAACATGCGTTGAAAAAATAATTAATATGTAAAAAAGAAAAAGTACGACAATGAACACGTGCATCGTGTACAACGCTTGACACGTGAACGTAAAACAAGAGCGCAAACACAGAAAATCCGCAGAGTCCCTTCGCATGTTCCGGTCGAGGAACTCCGACGGACTGCTCTGGAGAAGCACGTCGGTGGACAAACAGAGGCGTTCGACAGGCAGAGGCAGACGAAGCAACCTGCGGTGGTAATCACCTATAATGAGCGTGGGTGCTAGAGTAGCAGAAGCGGATGATGAAGAGTGAACGGTGACCGGTGAAGACTGGTGAATTGCTCGGAAGGCAAACACCATGCCGTGGCGACCGCCTTGAGGCCTACCCGGTATTTGTCCTGTGTATGCGTGCGCGCAAACGAGATTATTCATTTGCCGCGTTTTCGCCAGATTTCAGCTTAAGGTAATAACTACTAGGTCGCGAACGCGCGAATTAAAACGCTGAACATTCGCATCATACCGCAACACGACTGTTGGATAACTACTACATTGAACTTCGCGAATTCAAATTAACATCTGATGAACCTCAATCAAAAGTGTTCGCCTCTCCATAACTTCTCATACATGACTGATGTTTTATCGAATTTCTAAATAATTTTATTTCTAAATGATATTATCGGTGCAAAGAAGGAGAATCGTATGAAGATACTGATCGCTTGAATCTATCATCTGTATACACTAGACCGATGAGAGACACAAAGTGCAAGACCACGCGGTGATGTGAGTCAAATGAAAAATCACGAGAACGCAACAGCCGGGTTAACAACAACCAACCGGTTAATGTCGAGAAGAAAAGGGATACGGACGGGACGAGTGAACGAGACGTGAGCGTCGAATTTACCGTGTTGACTGAGTTGCGCCACAGCGGCGGGCAAAGTGGTGGACACCGCTACCGGTGTGACACCCACACCGGAGATCTTGACCTCTGGAGCGCTTTGACTCGGAGTAGGAACCACGGTGGGAATGGACGTAGCAGCAGTGGTGACGACGGGGATAGTGCTGGTAACAGTGGTTGTAGTTGCGGCGGCGACGGCGGCAGCGGCTGCTGCTGCTGCTGCAACGGTGGTAGCGGTGACGGTGGTAGTAGTGGTAGTGGGAGTGGTAACGGTAGCGGTGACGGCGGTGGTGTTGGCAGACGAAGAGATCTGCGACAGCTCCGGTATCGAGGGTAACGGCACTGTCAAGTCCTCGTCGTCGTCCTCCGAATCGAGTCGACGTTGCCGCAGGAAGTGTAGATATTGCGACGTGGGCGGTCGTTTCCGCCACGTCAAGTAATCCATCATATTGCCACCAGCCTGTAGGAAGAACAACTCGGCCACGTTCTCGACGTACTTCTCGCGGAGCATCTGCATCCGTCGCATCTTGTGCTCGAGCACCCGCCTGCGTAAACCGCCGAGATCCTCGCCGGTGAGCGTGATCGGTTTCTCACTGGATTCCGACAGTTTTAGGCGCTTTCTCACTGGCGATGACGACGGCACCAATTGTGGTGACGACGACAACGACGACAGTGCGGCCTGTGACGATGACGACGACGCCGACGACGTCTGTGACGACGACATAGGCGCTACAAAGACGTTACCTATGGAAGTGCGCACTAGCTTCGGCGACGTCGCCAGCACGACCTTGGTAGAATTTTGTCGGCCGGTTGACGGATGCGGCAACGACGCGCTCACAACGTTCACGCCAGCCGACATCGCTCCACCCACAGTTGTTGCGGCGTTGCGCGACTGAGTGTTCGCGATGTTGACGATTCTCGTGACTCCAACTTGTTGCGCGTTTGCGTTAGTCGACGAGTTGTTCGGAATAACCTGTGAATGGAAATTTAGAAAGATTAGGTCAGTGCTGAAAATAGACTTTACTCGGTCGCTATCAGTGTCGCTACGGCACATTTTATTCGATACATCACATGTTGGAATTCACGATAAACGTGTTAATAGATGTTAATAGAACCAACAACTAGAAATTGGCTGATCGATTGCTAATCGATCGATTTGATGACTCACAAATTATTTAACAAGGTTTGAAATGAAACTTTGATAACATTGGAAGCAGCCAACAACAATGTATTAAGTAGCATTCAGTGGAAGACAGTAAAAAAGGAAGAATTTATTAAGGCAAGAACTTTCACCTGTGTAAGGCCAGGAACCTGAGTCGTAATGACAAACTGTTGCCCACTGCCAGTAGCGAGCACATTGAGGCCTTGAGCAGTAGCGAGAACCTGCTGTAAACTGACAGTCTGTTGAGGTGCACCTCCGTTACTCGCACCTCCATTGTTGCTTGCACCCCGGCTAAGGGGTGGCAAGATAGGTGTACCTTGCTTGTCGCTCATTGCATGTTATACTGGAACAACAAAAGAGCAACGCTATATAGGTGTTGATATTGCATAAAAATCAAGCTGACATTCTTCCACAAGGAATAAAGTACAATGACGTTATTTTAAACATTGTTATTCTCTCCATAGCTCTCTATCTTAATTGAAAAAATAATAGCTAACAAGCATGATCCGAACAATATGATATAAAATTCCTAAGATATTCAATTAATTATCGAATAATGGATACATTATTGTGGTGGCACGCGCATGAATGTGCAAAAATTCAAGTCCCGACAACAACAGCGGTAGCAGCAGGCATCACGGCGGACGGCGCGAGCGGGCCTCGCTCTCGTCCGTCCGCGAGAGAGGAAGCATCGATCGTCCGTAAACGTGAATCGAGACAGGGAGAGAGAAAGGGAGAGAGCGGCGAGCGTCGAATTTGACGAAGGCGATGCGCGCGGCCTTGTAAAAGGGCAGGTATTGCGCAGAACGCGACGTATATACAATCGAAATTCAGCGTCGTGTACGAGGACGAAGTGTCGGGAATCGCGCGTGCCAGAGGAGGAGGGGATGTCATATCGCGAGGTGTCAAGAAATGCCGAACTCGAGAAGCGGCCCGGCCGAATCTCGCGTCCTGCACGGAGATCGTCGCCGAGGTTGCCACGGCCACGTTTTCGCCTCGACGAGCGACTTCTCGCCCACGGCGAGAACCGGTGCCGTGGTAACACAATCGTCGTCGCGATGATCGGCGCCGGCGAAGGCGCGGGGAAACGACCTCGTCGTAGACGACGCTCCGAGTCGACGGACGAGGATGCCGTGACGCGACGCGGCGCAGCGCGGCGCGGCGCGGCGCGACGCTGTGCGGTACGACGCGGACGGGACGCGGTGCGGAGCGGAGAGGTGCGGTGCGGCGTGATACAAAGGAAATTTTTCGTCCGCCATGTTGGCGTTGCACCGTAGCGAGAGGGCGGACTTACCACAACGTAATCACAAATTTCCACGGCGTAGACGTGCCATCCGCGGTAATAATCGTCACACCCGTGATCCGCGTGGGCCGACTCGCAATTGGGTACCTCACGTAACACACGACGAATGAGATATATCTAATATTTTACGATACATCGTCACACCGCACGGCCAAGGACGTGTACACGCTCCTAAACATGGCGACGGCTCCGAGACAAATTTCGTGGCGAGCCTCGCTCGCTGCGGCGGCCAGCCGGAACCTCGCGTCGATCGCGCAGAGATAGCGCTGCTGTGCGCCGCCAGCGGCCACCCGATTGGCCAGCGTCGGCCGTTGCGCGCGGCAACGTGGCAGCGCCGGCTGCGCACGATTGGTCGACACGCGCGAACGTTCGAATCCGTTGCCGAGTTCACACGAGTCGTCCCGGGCTCGTCGAGGGAGCTCGGCCGAGGGAGCGGCGATTAAATCTCGCAAGATTGTCCTCTCCGAGAACATTTCGCGTCTCCGTGGCCTCTTACGTTCCTCTCCGCCGTTGTCTCTCTCGCTTCGTTCGATCGCGTCAGGCGTTGCCGTTTCCGCATCGGAGACGAGACAAATGTTGCGTTCGCATCGGCTGTGAGAAAGGAGCTGCAGCGAGAATGCACGAAAGGCTCGTGCCTTTGTAGCTGTATTCAGAGAAGACGGGAAACTAGCTATTTCCGACGAGTCGCGACGATATCCAACGGGAAAATTTATTTTTAGCGATTCTCGGAAGATACATTTTTTCTATTGGATATTGCAATCTCTCCCCGGATATCTTTCGTTTTAGGCTAATGAATGAAGAATTTACAAGACGCCCGATGCCTCGTGTGGAGCATAAGGCACAAAGGATGTGGATTTTTTGTCACCTTAAGTTGCGGAATGTCTTTGATATTTGTTAGGAGAATTTATCTAGTGAGAATCACTGAAAAATTGATTCTCCCATCGGACTACAAATGTATCGCGAAATCGTCCAAATGCCCGCACTTTTTTGCTTTCGATTTCGCAGTGAGTTTTAACAAACGCTTTGAATATTCTGACCGCATGTACAACGTCGTTAATACGTGACACTAAACTATAATATAATATTGAAACGTGACTTCCTCTATAACATTCGTGCAAAGAAATCGCATCGAGAGAGAGAGAGAGAGGGGGTACTTGTGTGGGATAGCTATCTCTTTCTTTTGCAGGCGCAGCCAACATTTCGCACAACGGCCATCGAAAGACCAATTAAATCGATCCGCTTAACTTTTATTGCTAGGATGTTTCAATAGACTCCGCCGGTAAAACATAATTTTTATTTGTGACAATTTATAACCGACGGAGTATTGTCAATGTTTTATCGGTCAATTTATTTTACGGAAATAAGGATAAGCTTTTTCATTGGATTGCATGTAAAAGACAATAATCTCACTAAAATCTTTTCTTTTTCTCTCTCTCTCTAATCACTTTTCGAGCACCAATATGAATTATTATAATTCAATATATGCATTTATTTTTATATTTGTTCTTTATGACTCAGCATTTTCAAAATTATTTTGCAACCTTTCTTTTTTTTTCCAATAAATGTAAAATGTATGAATATATGCTTACTTTAAGTACAGACAGTAGTCATAAAGAACAGAAAGTCAACCACGATTTTCGGATTAGGTGAAAATTACAGAAAATAACAAAAGTGAGCAACTCGTCCAATCACAGTTGATCTCACCTCGTGAATATAAAATTACTCGCGTGAGCGAACTCGACACGAAATTTCATGTGAAAAGGCGAAATGATGCAACAAAATGTATCTGTCTCGTTTTAACTTACTACACCCGTTCCGTGGTGCAGCTGAAAAGAACAGACCAAATGAAGCAAATGGGATCGGTATAATTTCCACCGTAAAGTAACATTCTAGTAACATCGAACAAAAACCATCATCTAGGGAATAATCAAGATGAAAAATAATCGATTTTATATAAGAAAAACAACCACCCATGATATCGCCCATCTTCATCGCGAAGGTGCTCGGACAATTTACGGAGCGGATTGTAAAAGAGGGACCTAACCTATCTCTCTAAATTCTCTTTTTCTCTCGAAATGCGCAATTCCTCTGACCCCTCAACTCATAGGCAGGTTAACGTGCACGAGATCGCCGTAGAGGACAGCAGAACTCAGTATCGTTCATCTGCTCGCCACGTGGCATACCTGGAGCCTCTTCTCCTCGCCGAGTCGAGGCCCGCCTTCGTTTCGCGCGGCATCGCAATCGCAATCGACACTACGGATATATTATTACACGAGCTGAGACGACTCACCTGTGACTCTCGCCGGATCATACCGCTGTCGTGGCCGCCGTCGTCCTCGCCATCGTCGACAGCGCTCGACGGCGAATCTGCTGTTGCCGGCGGCGAACGTCCCACCCGTCGTCGGCCCGTCCAACACGCGCACGTGCGTCCGTCGCGCGAGAGACTCGGCGTCGCGGTGCCGTGGGCCGGCATTTTTGCGTCCGCCGGTCGATCTTCGGCTCAGGGTCTCGCGCGCGCGGCATCTTCGCTGGACGAGAAAGCACGTAGGACGCGCCGGGGATCGCGCGCTCCCTGATCGACGATCGGATCGTTGCGCACTGCAGCGACTGCGACGGACAACACCGGAGGCGCAAGGCCGAATGCGACGAAAGGACGCGTCGCACGCGCACATTACGTGCCGAAGAGCGACACCGCCCCCTCCGCGTTGTCGCGGCGAATAAATTTCAAAAGTGGCAACAAGCCCGCCCGCGTTTCATTGTCCCTGCGAAGACTGTTCGTCGAGTATATTTCAGGTAGGTTTCATGAAAATTGTCAATTGGCGTGTTGCTGAAAATATCGATTCGACCGAGCGATGAGCAAAATGATTGATACGATAGATCGCGCGATAGGCACTTTTTTCTTCTTTCGCGTCCTCTAGTTGCCGCGTTTTCTCGTCGCCAGTTTCCATTTTTTCTGACGTTCAATATCGTGCGAGGAATACCTGATTTCATATTTTTGAGATTTGTGTGAACAGTTATGAGCTTACGATTCAAGATATTTGTTACTGGTAGACTGGAAAATGGTGAAGTTGAACGCGAGTGTTCATCCCAGTCTATCCGAGACAGTGACGGAGAATTTGAGGCGAAGAAATATGGTTACAACCGCCGATTTCATCGCAGCGGATTCTGTGGAGTTGGCGGCATTCACCGGCCTTTCTCATGCGGTAAAAAATTAATGAAAATAAATGTCTTGAAAGTAATTGAGACGAATATGTTCATTAAAAAAATTATTGTTTGTTTGAATCATTGTTTTGGAATGTGAATTTTAAATGATATTAATATCGATACCTGTGCAGGAAATATTGCAAGTGAAGCAGCACATATTGAAGGAATTTGGATATACAAAAAGGAGTGGTCTTGATCTTTTTGTAGCAGAGAAGAACGTGATATCGACTGGTGTAACATGGTAACATGTTTTATTCAAATAATTTTGCTTGGTTAACTGCAACGTTTAATCAATCAACAATGAAGTAAAATTATGTAGGGAGAGAATGACACTCTCATTTTCTGAAATCTCATATTTGACTATCCGCAAGGTAGCTTGGATGAGTTACTGAGAGGTGGCTTGTGTCCTGGGTGTTTGTGTGAATTGTGTGGTTCATCATCTTCTGGAAAAACTCAGTTGTGCTTGACGATAGTTGCCAATGTTGCTGCCACTCAATCAGACATTATTGTGTGGTATTTTGATACGAAGAAGGACTTTTCTAGATTAAGATTTGAAGAGATATTAAAAGCAAGGAATTTTGGGCAGGAGGTAATAAAGCTCTGGAAAGTAAAAATTAATTAATAAACATGTCAGTCGCAGGTCAATAATGTATATTAGAATGTGAATGAAAAATTGTATAGTTTATCAATAAAATAAAGGAAGCTTTTCATCATATAGATCATAAAGGAAGCGATGCAACATACTAAAGTTTGTCATGTACATTCGTTTAGTGAGTTAATACAAGATTTACGGCAGCTGTTGGCTCTTTACAAAACAGAAAAATACTCACTGAAAGAAAAGAGGTTTCTCGTGATCATTGACTCTTTAACAGCGATCATCTTTGAGGTATGCATTAGCTGAAGTAATTTTTAATATATATTTTAATAATGATTATTCAGTTTCAATAAATGCACTTGTCTCGTGTTTTCTCAGTTCCCTTAAAAGGGAAAAGTAGAAAAATAATAGAGATAAGTCTTGATATATTACAGTTAATAAAATTATAAATGAAATATTTAGAATATATGTGGAAAGATTGCTTCTAAATAATCGTCTCTAATAATTGCATCTAAAAATAACTGCATTTCATAAAATTCGATTTAATAAAATCATTTAGAAGTGCAATATCGCTTTCCCATCATCATAATTATTAACCCAACAGTTATAAAAGACTTTACTTACTCTTTAACAACAATGTTTGCGTGCTGCTCAGACGACGCGGCAGATGCAACAGAAGACCTGCGAATCGATCTATCAGCTGGACGAACTAGCGGAGGTGTGTCGATTTCTTATATTCGAATGTCGGGCGACCGTAGTCACGGTGAACTCCGTCAGCCGTTGGAATTCTACAAACGGAGCGAAACCTGCTGACGTCACGCCAGCATTGGGTAAATACTGGATTCCTATACCAGCCACGAGATTGCTGCTGGCGAGACAACAGCACGGCGAGATCAGAAAGATCACCGTTTTGAGGGATCCACGAGTAAAGTGGGAGGACTCATGCACCGTGAATGTGTGCGGTGCCGGTGTAACGTCGAGATAAAGCACAAAGGATGATGCCATTTCGATGAATGCATTCGCAATAAGTCCCAGTGAATATCACTGAGACCTATTATGAAGAGATATTCAGGTATAAAATCTTGAGAGATTATGCTGATTCATTTGGACTACTGCGGTCTTACAATTATGTCGACTCATAATTGTTAGAAAATTTGATACCTTCAAAGTAATTTAAACGTCAACAAAATGATCGGCAATCTGGAGTCTTCCAGCAATGCGCAACGAGTTTAGGTTTGAAGTACAATAAGTGTTAGTTAGAAGTTACGTAACGGTGTCAGGCTTAAAGCAAAAGGCTAAAGGATTCGCCGTATCTACTGTAGGTCGAACCTTACACTATAGTAAAATAATACTTTAAGTAATAACATGGCCAACGGCTGTAAGAACGAAACTGGACGTTGGGCAACTACTATAAGCTCTCTGATTGCTGGTCATTTTAATGCATCGAGGTAACGGTGATTGAGTGGAGAAGGATGATTTCGATCGGTCGATTTTGATTTTATTTCCTTGCCGACACACAATGCACAATACGTTCCGTTTATTCCTCCGTCGACGAACGGCGTGCATGATCGCGAGTATTACGGTTTCTTCTTTTTTTTTTTGTTCGTTTCTCATCCTCTTACGACTTACAATACGTATACGTGCATCTCATGCACCTTTAGACGGGCACTCACACTCGCATTTTGCACGGGCACTCACCGCGCTCCCTGCGCTATATTTACAACGATAGTCGTCACTTGTTACATGTGCGGGCTGCGCATTTCCAGAACTCCGCTATCTCCAACCAACTTCGCCCCGCGATTTGGCCGATATGGTACACGTTGCGTTTTCCGTCAAACGAGAGAGAGAGAGAGAGAGAGTGAGAGTGAGAAAGTTTCCGCTCATGTACAGTCTGCAAATAAATTGGCCTGCGATCACCGCGAAAGTGTGCAGCGACATTTCATTCAACGCGACGCTACATTGCAAATCTCGACGAGAGTAATTCTGGTCTGAAGACGGAAAAAGAAAACTCAACCGAGTGTCGTTGGCGACCACGTAGAGAGAATTTTCATAGAGAGAATAATTGTGAGGCGACGTTAAATTACTGCTCGAGTTCGCGCAAACTCTCGAGGTACGAGGCGCTTAAAGAAAAACTGACACTGGCGAGGAAAATCTATAGAAAACGGCATCTGGCTCCGCGCAGCACCTTTGCCTTTTCGTCTCGTGTTGCTCTCTGTAAACGGTGAATTTTCACGGGGGGAATAACGGGTGTTGGAAACAAACGACTCGCTCGACGGTCGATACAGTGTGGTGAGGGGGATCGCGCGCGAGCCACCCGGAATCGCGAATCACGCGAGACGGCCTCGTGTTATTCGTAAACAAATAAATAATTTATCTCCTCGGTATATGTACTCCCGGCTCGCACCACCAAGTCGCACTCGGCATGCAGGAGCTCAGCCTTACGCGTGTGTCCTTACGATTAAGTATCATTTAACACCTAAGAGTCATTATGGAAGATTGAAGTTGCGCCGCCGTGCTTTCGCTCGCCTGCCCTGCCCGATTAATTCGCTCGCTGCTGACGACGATAATTGATTAAATAGTCGAGTCGCACGAAAGCGCGCAGGATGTGAGAGTTCCATCTGTAGAGCGCGTGCGTTCGTTCTGCGGGGATTGTATGGGGAATTGTTCTCTGACCGTTTTTTTTCTCTTCTTTCCGAAAGGTGAGGACCTGCTCGAGGTATCCCCATTATTCATTCACGAGGAGGATTTCGCTCCTCACTGAGGATCTCGGAACTCGCTGTATTTACAGTAACGCAGCATATCATGGAAGACGACTGTATCAGCTATGGAAGGAGGTCACACAGAGTGGCGTTCAACGTGGCGCCAGCCGATAAAAGCGTGATTCGTGCACGCAATGCGGGAAGAGCACCGTTACTCTCTTTTTCAACGTGCTAAGAGGTGCTTCCTCTAACTTTTAGAATCGCTATCGGAGAATAGCGTCGCTCGCGCGACGCCTTGTAGAACTCTAATCGGCTCTGCGAACGTTATATCATATTGGCACAGTGTCGAGTGACGAATTTCTTTTTGCTTTTTTCTTTTTTCTTCTCTTTTCTTTAGGAAAAATCGAACACAAGTCTCCTACGGTCCTGTACACGTATATATCTATAGAGTCTAAAGTAGTATAAAATATTTTACATCTGCGGCTATATAGTATTAGTACTTTCTCTCGCGTTTTTTGCTCCATCACTTCTACCCTTCCCTTCTTTTTTTCTTCCTTTTCGCTCTGACGGCGCATCATCGAGGAATGCATGAGAAATTTGCTCTACGGCTAAGAGGAGTCCGTTTAGTTTCTGGATAAATGGATACTTTCCAGATCCCGTTAAAAATCCTAGAAAAGGACAGTAGGCTTTCTCATTGTAACTCATTATACACACATACACACGTATGTATGTACATGGGGTTCTTTTTTTTTCGTGATACCCAAGAACCGTATACTTTTATGCTACTACAGCGGTAACTCTTTAGCGGAAATCGAATAAACGCCCATAAATTCAAATGTATATAAAAGTTTACGGGAGGGGGGCAAGGAAAGAGAAAGAGAGAGAGAGAGAGACAGGGGATACAAGAGAATAGAAGAGAAGCGGATCCTTCTCGAATCGCTTAAAGATCCTACCATGAGGGAAGACACGCGATTGCTCACGTCACACGGCGTGATTTATGCGTAAGAGAGTCCTTTAGACCGATCGATCGATCGATCGCAAATTAATTGATTAATTTCGTGGCCTTTTCGCCACTTCTCGGTCGCGACTGCGATTTCGTACCTGATTCATTCGGAATTCAATCGAGAGGCAGGCGAGCGATAGGCGGCGATTTTGTTTCGACAAACCAACGCTTGAGGAATCTGCTCGCTCGTGCGCGCCGTGCGCGCGTCGCTTTGCGCTCGCGATACGTCCACGATTGTAAATGTGGCCGTGCGATTTCATGCTCGCGCTGCGATGAGCTTCAACGAGGCCTCTCCTGAGCATTTATCAGGACGAAATTCGCCAGTCCTCAAGTCGTTTGCATTGTTTGGATATGCGTGTGTGCATCGTGTTGATTATTCAGTCGTCACTTTGCGATAGTTCGCCATATCGTGTAATAATCATATATTGTACATGATATTTTATCGTATCGTGTCATGTCATGTTCAACCACGGTGGGAATGGTCGAAACAACCAGCGAGTTTCGGCCTGGCAAATGTTCAGGCTTCGTTGAAGCTTGATAATACTCTTGTTAGTCGATACACTCGAGAATCACGATCGTGTTTGTGATGTCGCAAAACGTCGCAACGTACAAAACGTGCACGAGCACTTGCATCCGCATTCGCATCCATCTGTACACGATCGCGCGTAATATCCGCAAGGTCAGAAGAGACTTCGCTGCCGCGTTCGCGGCTCAACGCGTCGATTGATGCGTCCCTACGCGCATAAGGAATCGCACTGTGTGTACTGTGGTGTATGTGTGTGTATGTGTATGGATGTGCGCGGAAAAATACTGTAATGTGTGTGGAGGAATATGTGTGTGCTTATGTGTTTCTCTTCAGCGTGTCCCGTTAGCACCAAACTTAGGGTATAATAGTACATGTATCGTGTGTGTGTGTGTGTGTGTGTGTGTGTGTGTATGTAAAATCCTTGGAGCATGGTCAGAATTTACGAGGGACACTCCTAGTGTAACACATGAACTTGTGGCGCGAGAAACTCGCGGTGTTAACGCGCGCATGATTATTCTTCTGGCGTTGCACCGATCCTACAGCGCGCGCGACGTTTTAATAGAGATTAAAATACTTTCGAGACATTCGAAAAAATGGACAGACTTTCTTGGAATATTTTAGCAAGATTAATACGCGTATAACGTAGCCGCCCGGCCGTGTCTGGCCTGACGGGCATTATGTCATACTTATTCGTAGGTATCACATGCGCTCAATCGCGAAAAGCACGCACACACCCGACGGAGATGATCTCAAGTGCGAGGAAGCAGAAACGAACGGAGACGGCGCAGGAAGAACAAGTAAAAATAACGTTCTGTAAAAATCGAAGCATCGGCCTCACGGCAGTCGCGAGACTCGCATCTCGTCGTCGACTCGATCCTCCCATTCGTCAGAAAATCGAGAAGGCTTGTGAAGACTCAAAAGCCCGTGAAGAATGTAAATTGCAAGACACGCTATAACAATAAAAGAATCTTCACGAGTTTTTATCGAAGAAATCGCTGCGCGATACACAGACAGTCGAGAAATTTGGCATCATTTCCACCAGTTCATTCCTCTTCCTTTTGCCACGGGGGTGTGTTTTCGCGATTAGACGCACGCACACATATATTCGTCTATCTATCTATCTATCTATCTATCTATTGTTCCGCTAGCGACACTAATAATCGTGTCGATCTAATTATCCGAGTGCGATAGCGCGCGTGTCCGCGCCTTCCGCGCGCTCCCGGAAAGGGACGTGTCCCACATACATACACACACACACACACACACACACATACTGATACTCAGTATACTTGCGGCGTGATCGAGAGAAAGAGAGCGCGTGATTAAGGAAATATAATTAATTGTCGGTACCCGTATAATCTCGATAAGATTCCTCGCGGCTGCTCCGTGCTAGTCACTAGTCACCGCGTGTGGCGTATCACGCGCAACGTATACAGAGTCCAAAGTATCCTGCGTGAGAGTATCGCACGTGTGACGTCGACGTCAATTGGAGAGACGGAAGAGAGCACGAGGGAGAACAGGCCGGTGGATGTCGACCGAGGTCGCTCGTCGGCTCGTCCCCATCGATCTCTCTCATGACATACAAAAACTGATCGGATTGCTCGGACTAGTCGGCTCTATTGGCTCTCGCGGGCGATTGACAATCTCGCACCTCTCGCGAGGACACGAACAAATGGCGGGACGTACAGCCACTCGCGCGTGGCTCTCTCAGCTTCGTGAGCGCGCGGAATCGGCGGCTCCGGACACGTCGCGAGAATTAGCAAAAACGTAAGATCGGTACAGTACGGTCGCACTTGTTGAGCAAACGATCGCCGTGCGCCTGGGAAGATATACATTTGGCACTGGATTCTCTCTTTCATTCATTCACCCATTCGTTCATTAATTCATTTACTCACTCATTCATCCATTCATTCATTCATTCACTCATTTTCTTTTTTCCTTCTTTCTCACTTCCTGGAGGAAAGACCTTCGTTCTTCATCCGTCACGACGATGCGACCCGCGCAGCGGACTCTCGATCGCGCGACCCCTGCCAGCTCTCAACTTTATCTACGACTTACGAATGTGTACTTTGATATCGCTTATCACTATCACCGGTAAATTCTCTAGAGCTCTAAGCTCTAAAATACGGCGTCAAGAGGCTCGCCTCTTCTATATGGAAGATAACTCGAAACACGCGAGGATCCCCTCGTCAATCACGCGGGGGATCCCGATTACCTCTAACTTTGATCGCGCGTCAGTTTGTCTCGTTCGATTATTTTTGTTTTTTTGTTGTTTTCTTTTGATTTCACTCGTTGGCCACCACGGCTGCACCATCGTCGTCGTCGTCGTTTCTCTCGCCCTTGCCTTGTTTCAGGAACTCAACCGGATTTCGCGAAATTAAAAAAAAAAAGAAAAAACACGAGGACGCCAAGTGCGAACTCAGAGAAATCAAGCGAGTAAACGAGATGAGTGAGCAATTGTGAAACGATGATCCGCGATCGCCGGCTCGCCGAGATCGAGAGTCCCTCGCGACGTTCGCCGATACGCAACGAAGGAAAGCGCTCCTTTATTTACAACGATCCGCGGGAATGCCGACGTGTGTCTCCCGACGACGTCGCTCTTCTTCTCGCGTTGGCCACAGCTGGCCGGGAAAAAATATACGCAGCCGTGTCCCGTATTCTTTACATCACCCGAACGACGCTTCTCGTTCGATTATCAGGAACGTGTTCTTCGCGAACGCCGAAGACGTTCGACCCCTGCCGGCGGCCCTTGTCCTCTCCTCCTCCTCCGCCCCGCGATTATCCGTATTATACTGAAAGGAACCGCTATGCCGTTTCTCTACGTTTCTCGAAAATAAAGTTCGATATATACACACATACACATATGTATATATATATATATATATACATACACATGTATACTTTGTAAGAAAAAGAAGTCGGGGAGAGGGGAGAGAGAGCGTGTTTCGGCGGCGGGGCCGCGGAGGTGTCGAGCGTCGATTGTTTTCGTGCGGATCCCTTCGGGAGATCACGAGGAGGGCCTCGCCCGACGATGATATGATTGCCTCTCGTGGTCGCAGATGCAGCAGGCTCGGCCTTAGCTGTTCATGATCGTCGATCTCCTGGAGTAGCCGCGCCTCGTCACCGTCTCGCCCTGCGCCTCGCACTCCCTCTTCACCCGGTCGATTATATCCGCCACCAGCTTCTCCTCCTTCTCCCTCTGCTGCTCCCAGTCCGGGCCCTTGCCGATCTGAAACGCGCATCGCTCTGTTAGGGGAAGAATCAGACTTCAGCGCGTCGATATGGGGCGAATACTTTCGGGATAATCCGGGGCGACATTCGGGGATTTTCGGGGAAGGGTGTCAACTTGACACTTTGAAGACTTGAGATCGGACTTGTGAGAGAGAACAAGTAAATAGTTGATCGAATGTCGGTTCTCGCGAGAGAGAGAGAGAGAGAGAGAGAGACTTTATGAAACAAGTCTAGACGTATGTTCATTCTTGTTCGTCCGGTGTTTCCTGATGATCTCATTTCCAGCTGAGAGAAAGCACTTACGTCCGAGGCCTTCCGAGGCTTCTTGTTGGCGGGTTCCTCGCGGTTCTCATCGTTCTCGTTGTCGGAGTGCCGTGAGCTCAGGTGTCCGATGTAGCCCTTCCGCGACTTGAAGTACGCGTTGCAGCTGTGGCACTTGAACAACGGCGCCGGCTGGGCCACCTGGGTGGACACGTGCAACTTGTACTTGTGCCTGTACCAACGGGTTCGCGACGGTAGCACCTCGCCGCACCACTTGCAGACTACGGAACCGTCGTTTTGAATGAGGTATTCCAGCAGCTTGGAAAATAACGTTTATTGGTGTTTTTTTTCCTCATATCTCCTGTCACTCTTTCTCTCCCACCTCCCGCCGCGTGTTACTTTTCAAACGATTCGAGCACTCTCGGAGTTTCTCGGGCTCTTTCCCCCTCGCTCGCGAGACGAGGGGGAAAGAGCCGATAGTCAAGATGACGCTACTCGAAGTCGCGACAAGAGAGCGAGAGTGTTCGAGACTCTCATTAACATTCTTAACTTGAAACTTGAAACTCACGCGAGACACTCAAAATTTACAGACACCTGAATCTACAGTTGGATCTTTGGCTTTTCAGTGGAAGAGTTACCGAGCCACTTGGAGGGACTCGACCGTCAGCCTGCTTCTCGAGTGAGATCTCCCCGATCGAGGGCATTCAGAGAGTATCAAGAATCCTCGACCTTTTCGTTCCGCGGGACGATCCACGAATCACAATCTCCGATTGTCGATCATCAAACCTTGCTCGGGATTGGAAAATCGTGTCGGGAGCGACCAACCTGCTTCCTGACCTCCGGCTCGCCTTCACCAGCCTCCGTCTTGGGCAGTAGAAGGTGCTCGGTTCGGTCCTCCTCGCGATCCGTCAAGAAGTGGACGCCGCTGACCACCCTCTCAGCTTTGATGAAAGTGCCGCCGGTGTCTTCGGCGTTGAAGGTGTCCTCGGTGACGCACGTCGCTGAGGCCGCCGAGGAGGTTGCCGCGGGCGACGACGGCGACGACGAGCTGCAGATCTCGAAGGTGATTTCGCTCGGCAGGTTCGGCAGCTGATCTGCCGATCGCACATGCAACATGAGAAAAAGGTAGACCGCTCGTTAGACCGCGCTGCGCCCCGGCCGATCGCTATCATGAAGTCGACCGATCGCGCATCGACGGAAATCGACAGGTGAGGAAGGAAGAAACATGACGTGTTCGGCTAGTGCGCACGGAGGGAGAGCGGTTGGCAGAAAATATTGCAGTCTGGATCGAGAGAAAAAATAGCCGATCTTGTTAAATTACATCTTTGTGTCATTACATAAATTATGTCATCTTCAACGTCAGTCAGACTACTTGGCTGCTCTGACGAGAGAGCGATGGTGTAAGCGCGCAAAGTTATCATCGCCGGCACTGTAGTAGCGCCTACACTACCAAATGATCCTGACTATAATTACTGCGCTATGCAATTATAGTCGCAGATGCCAAGATGCACTTTTATCGCCGGTACAGCTCTCGGCCCAGTCGACTCGATCGATGCTGTCAGAGTCGCTGCGGTTACGCAGCAAATCTCAATTGAAATGGATTCTCCTCAGGCTAGAACGCCCACGTCACGGGCACTCTTAGCCAGCTTGTAAATATCCATCACTCTTTTTCGACACTGAGAAAATATGTAAATATAATATGTATATAAATTATATTCATATTCGCAGTGAAGAGGTTGATAGAAGAGACAGACTCGCTAGACTATTGCAATGTATATCACAAAGAGTTACAAAGAAACTACAATTAGATAAAAACAAATAAAAATAATAATAATCATCATCGGATTATTAGATTGTGTGTGTGTGTGTGTGTGTGTGTGTGTGTGTATGTATGTATGTATGTATGTATGTATATGCGTGTGTGTATTATCGTCTCCTTGCCACCAGGCACCAGAAATTATATAGGTACACCCGTACAATTACATTAATCGCGGGACAGAGCGATATGTCCGATATGCGACAACGATGCGTGTGCGAACGTGCAGCTTGCTTTCTCCTTTATTGTTCTCCAATGCATATGTATATATATGTATATGCGCGTATGACAGATACATATATATAAATATTTATATATACATATAAACGTACAAACGCGCCACGGAGGGTGCTTTCCGGACGCCCAATATAATATAACGTAATATAATATATTTCCATATATAATATATATATATAATATAATAGATTTTTTCTTCATTCGCGCAACGTGTGTGCTCGTGTAGACCCATTCTGAAGACCCGCGCAATCACACACTTCCTCTTCCCGCTATTGCAAAACACTATTGTTAAATCGGGAATGGTCGATTTAGCGACGAAGTGATAAGCTGATAATGGACGAAACTTTGAAAACAGATCGTGAATTGCTACGTGATTGCTTTTCTTTTTCGTATTATCGTATCGAGATGCATTTATTTCGCCACCTCGTCACCGCAAGGCTAGATTGATTTGTATAAATTAAGCGATCGGTCAAATACAAGCTTTGATCTGCGGCAGAAATTTGTACAACGCTCAATCGTCTGTTTGCCTCTAAATAATTCCGGGAAGATGGAAGAGGGACGATATAATTACCGTTTACACATTCTCTCTTTTTCACTCTCATTCTCACACTCTCGCTCTCTCTCTCTCTCTCTCTCTCTCTTTCTTTCTCTATACATATATATATAATATATGTACTATTTAACGCTTAAATAAAATATCTGCATTGTGAATATAATAATATAATATAATAATAATAATAATAATAATAATAACCGCATTTTGCTATTTCACGCGTTTTCTTTAAAGCCTAAACGCACCTCGCGCGCTACTAGTATTTGTGTGTGTGTGTGTGTATATATATATGTATAAATATATATACTCGCTATTACAGATAAAATTGGAAAATCAAATAATGAACGTTAACTTGAACCGTGTCAAAAAAAAAAAAAATAAAAAAAAATAGCAGATATATAATAACGCAATAATAATAATAATAATAATAATAATATTAATCATCATATGGAACTAAACTGTAAACTAAAGAAATAAGTTCGCTGAACCGCGATATCTTGGAACGTGGAGAGGAAACGCGACGTTCTTAAATGTAGCATTATAAAACGTGCTGTTCTTAGGACCTCGCATCGAGATATCAATTAGTCGCTTACCAACCGTTAATAATGTTAATTGACGACATTGACTATTGTCTGAAAGATTTACGATATCCCATATAGAATTTACGATATCTCATATTGCTGAAGTAATTCTCTTTTTTCCAGATGATTTAAACCCTTTGTCGTCTCGAGACGTTAGTCGGAGCATCTCTGCTGTCCGGGAAAAGATGATTGTGCATGAATTTTGTTGTTATTCCGTTATTATAATTTACAAAATCATATATTATGTTGTATATTTAATCATTTTTTGCCGAATCGTTGGTCTGATTATTTCCGCCTTAAGGATGATGACGAGTGAAATTCTTACAAATAAATCTTCGCATACATCGAGGAGATAATATTTTTCAACACGTTTCATCATTAGGGAATAAACAACTTTGGGAGCATCCTGAACCGCAAAGAGTTAAAAATCATCTACGGAGATATGTTTTGTGCTTTGAGATTTGGACATGAATTAACGAACGTGTTCGTCTGAAATGAGAAATTTTTGAGAGCATTTTTCAGTGCAAAAACGGAAATCGGATTTCTTGCATTCTCGCATCGTGAATTAACGTATGAATAATAAATTTGTAATCAATTTAATTGATGTGTAATTAATTGACTGATTAATTGACGTACATAATATTCGAAGCGTGATTTTTACATGACTACATGGACCGTGTATAAATAGAGGCTATCAAAGTGGCAGCTTTGATATCTCGCGACCTCGAACTCCTGCGGAGGAAGATATCACAAGCACGCGCACGTTCCCTCTCGTATGATATATCTCTTTTTTGTGTCTCTTTCTATATATATATATATTTTTTTTTTCAGTTAA
This sequence comes from Harpegnathos saltator, assembly GCF_003227715.2. NCBI lineage: Eukaryota > Metazoa > Arthropoda > Insecta > Hymenoptera > Formicidae > Harpegnathos > Harpegnathos saltator. Next base: position 345,004 of record NW_020230717.1, on the reverse strand, counting down.
ATAACTCTCCCCTTCTCTCTTTCTCTCTGTGTCTCTACTCTCACACGATTCTCGTATTCACTGATATTTTATTTTTCGTTTTCACCCTCCCTCTATCCTTCTTTCTCTCTCATACATACACACCCACGCAAATTACATACACACACAAATCACACACGTACGAATAAACGTCAATGCGGAAGACCAAAATACTGCTTTCGGTTCTCTGTTCTCCCTCGAAAGCTGTTTTATTCTCCTTCTCTCTCTCTCTCCCCCCCCCTCTCTCTCTCTCTCTTACGCTCTGGATCGACTTTGTCTTCGCAGAGAATTGACAAGGACATACAAGCACGGTTCCCGAGTGCAGCAGAAGCTGCGCCCTCGTACTTAAGAAGTTGATTGATGATGCCATCCTGCATGCTCACTTCTTTTCTTCTCTCACTCACTCATGCATTCTCTCGCATTCTTTCGACGTCGACAATGGTCGACAATGCCGTCGACGTCTCTTTGCTCGGATCCTCGCGGATAAAGATCCGTCACGCACACATCCGCGCACCGTTTAATCGGTACACACACATCCATTAGAACTTCTTCTTCTGACCTACGTGCGCGTGCGCCTGTGCGTTTAATTACTTATACATATCTAAACATAATATAATAATAATAATAATTAGTGCAATAATAAGCAATTTTTCCTTGCTGGTCCAGAGCTAAAAGTTAATAATCCTTATCGAACCGATGTGATAATAATTATAATAAAAATAATAATAGTTGTAATATATAGTAACAGTGTGTGTGACAATAAAAATAATGCGGCTTGTAATTAATATAGCAAGTGCGAGAGTAAACGATAATAGCAAGTAACTAGTAATAATTAATAATCAATGCGCCTATGATACACTCCTCCGGAAGAGATCAAAAGAAAAAAACAGGAAGAAACTCGGGGGAGGAAGGAGAAGAAATCTATCTTATACGCCGAGGCTGCTTTTCTCTCTTTCTCTCTCCCACTCTTTATCTCTTCTCCGTTGTCCGCGTAATCCACGCTCTAGATATACCTCTGTAATAAATATACAATCTGTCTTCCTTGTGTATCTTTTTTTCTTTCATGTTCTTTTCTTTCGCGTATTATATATATATATATATATATTTGAAGTATTAGCTCTCGGCTCTCTCGTTTCACGACACATCCCGTATCTCCCCTCTTATTTCTTTCGTTCGCTTCATCTATCTGACCCTCGTGCGATATGTCCTTCGACGAACACAAGTGTGTCCGCGCGTATTGAGAAATGAACTTGAACTGTGGAGAAATGTAGCTCGACGAGATAAATACGATTGATCGTAACGTTACAGCGCCAAAGTGTCCAAATTGGAAAGAAGATAAATCGCACTGCGAGAGAGAGAGAGAGAGAGAGAGAGAGAGAGAAAGAGGGAGAAAGAGCAAGCTCGAATCGAAACTTCTCTTTAGAAGAGACAGCCGTTCGTGAAACGTCGCGGCCGGGAGTCAACGTAAGATCGAATTGGAATCGTTTACTTCACTCTTTGCCGTTCCCCGGCGGAAAGACCTTGCTAGTTCGTCGCGGATTCTCGACACGCCCTGAAGACAGCCGCCGAGCTCGTTTCTCCCAGGGAGGGGGAAACGCGCCTCTCTCTAATTCTACGCAGCGGTACGAATATCAATGAGCATTCTGAATCCGATTTGAGTATATTTTCGTCGAGGAAAAACGGTCCTCGTTCTTTGAACGCTGCTCGCGATAGCGATTTCTGGCTGGATGCTTCGATGACCTCTTCAGGGTACGAGAAGCACGATCTCGCTTCGCGGTGCACGCGGTGGATGTGTACTGATTTTCCCTTATTTCTTTGTCTGTTTTCACATCATGATTTCGCTGGTACGTCATTCTTCCTCACCTTCGCCCCGAGACTCGGTCTCGGTCGCGCTGTAATTGGTTTCTCTATCTCTTAAAATATTTGGATGATCACATATCCGTGTGCGTCTCGATTGAATCTGGCAAACGGCGAAATACCGCGCCTCAGAGAACGAGTGACAGTGTCGATTCTTCCGCTCATTATACAAGTCCTACAATTCTTGCAGTCGTATGATTGTGACGAGCTATTGCAGCCGATTGATCCCCCCAGCGCTTGCCAAAGAGCACAATACGCGATCAAGTTTCGAGGTGCTTGAGATTTCGTTACCAACGAGAGATTTCTGGATTCGCAAACTCCCGGAGAGACTTTTATAACTGAACGGCGAAGAAACGGCCACTGATCCTCTTTCTTCCTCTCTGCCAAGGTACAGCTAACTCGCGTTCGACTTCAGCACCTGACCGGTCGGCTGCTGTCCACGTGCACCACGTTCTTTCCGCGCGTTCTACACCAAGGACTACGCTACGAATCGACGAGCGAGCGAGCGAGCGAAGGTCGAGCTCGTTATTGCACAGTTCAAGGATCATATAATACTAATGTACACAGGAGTGTGGAAGGTGGAGGGGGTCCGGAAACTGCGTCCATCAAGAACTCGCGCCTCCTTATTCTCCAGCGTCCATCGCGCATCATCGTCCGTGTCCCTGCTCCTCCTCGCAACTCCCCTCTTGAGCTCGCTCTTCCGCTCGCTCGAGCCTTCTCTCTCTCCTCTCTCTCTCTCTCTCTCTCTCTCTCTCTCTCTCTCTTTCTCTCTTCAGGGAGCGATCTTGCGCCTCCTTCCGCTTAGAACCAGGAAGCTTAGCTCCTCGTCGTCTTCACCGAGGAACACGGCGAGCATCTCGGAATCATCATCGATTGTCTCATCATCCGTCGTCGTTAACATCATTGTCATCGTGATCATCATCATCATAATCATCATAATCGTAATCATCATCATCGGCATCATAATCGCGGGGGTGAGATGGGCTATGCGATTGGTCCGCGGCCATTTGTCCTTCGGCGTGGGATGACACACGCCTTACGTATTAGAGAGAACGCGATTCTCGACAGCGACGACGGCGGATTTCCGCCCGCTGAAGCTCCGCGCTTCAGTCAACAGGGACAGCGATCCGCGTGTTCGACGGATGTGATATCACCTACACGCCGTATCGACCGGATTCGCACCGAATAAGCGTCCGTCACACGCCATTGTCAACGCTCTAACGTCGAGTCCTAATCTACCGTTACGCTAATTTTTATACAACGTATTTTCCGTTTTTCCCTTCAACACTGACTCCTTCTCACCGATGTCCCCTGCCCGACCCCTCCCACGGTCTCTCTCTCTCATCGAAAACGCGCGTCGGCGGATCCTCGGGTTCTACTTATTCTAACAGATTCTAACACAGTATTCCTCCAAGCTCGGCCCTCTTCACGCGGATCGCTGTCCGTCTCTCTGATCAGATCTCTCGGCCATCATGTACTACTCTGTGGCCTCCTCCTCCTCCTCCGACCGTCGCTGTCGCGTACGCCGGCGCTCAGGAGCGGCTCCCGCGCCTGAGAGCGGTCGCGCTCGTCCTGGACGGCGCGGCGCCGGTCGCCCGGGCGACCGCGTGCGCGATCTTCCTCGCGTTCCTCTGTACCGCCGCCGGACCGGTCGGCAGCCCACCCCGCCCTCGCGCCGCCCGCTAAGATAGAAAGAAGCCGAAGGGCACGACGCAGTCCTTAGGCATGAAGCAGTCGTGCACGGTCTTCATGTGGTTCTTCATCTTGTCGGGCCGCGAGAATTCCTTGCTGCAGACCGGACAGGGGAAGACCTTGCGCTGGTGGCCCTCATGGTAGAGGAACGCGTGCCGTTGGAAGCTGTACTTGTTCTTGAAGGTCTTCTGAATGTCGAGCTTGGCACACTCGGTGCACTGGTAGACACCCTCGTTGATAGACGCGTAGCGGAAGAGGTTCAGACCGCGCACCGACATCTCCGTCAGTTGCTCGGCCGGGTCTTGGGACTGCGAGGTGGCTCGACGTCGCATGCGACGCTTGGGCGCTTGGCGGCCGCTCGGCGCCGACATCGGCGTGTTGCTGCTCGTGGTGTTGGTCTGCGCCCGGGAGGCCGGCGACGCCGAGGAGCTGCGGGTGGCCGCGCCGCCACCTGCGTTCGACGTCGTCGTCGTCGGGATCGCCGCCGCCGACGAGCTCGTCGTCGTCGTCGGCGTCGCGCTTGCGGTTGCTGGTGTTAACGAGGCTGACGCTCGCGCCGCCGACGACGACGACGACGTGGACGAGGAGGTCGACGACGACGACGTGTCCATCGACGTCGCGGCCGGCGATGAGCCCGACGGGTGGTTCAGCCCGACCCCGCGAGTCTTGTCCTTCCAGGTCTCGCTGCTCTCATTGCTCTTGCTCGCCGTGAACTCTGCGGAAATATTCTCGTTAGTGAGTTGTTCTCGCGATTAAGCGCTTGATTGGTGCTTCATTGCAAGGAGCACAGTAAGGTACAAGGAGGCTACACGCAGGAAAATATATATTGCCTTCGGACGAGAAAATGTTTTCCCAAATCTACAAGTCAATCAAATTTGCTTCTGTTGTTTCGTCAAATCTACAAGTTTCGCGGTGTTCTTCGAAAGAGACTTATTCTTTTTTCTTTTTTTTTTTTTAATACACGATAACGAGAGCTTTTTAAATTTGCAATGTGAGTACTTGAGGACTATGGTCAGGGAAATTTCTTGTTGAGAAGAAATCCATTGCTTAAGAGGAGGAAAACGAGTCGCTTTCCTTAGCAGTAGAATATTTTTCTCCGTGCAGCCAAGTGTAAAAAATATAAAAGCGCAGAGGCGGTGCCGACGGTGTAATTTTGTGTCTCTGACGATAGTATTCCTTCGTCCTCGGTTGGCCTCTGCGCTTTTATCAAATTAAACAAAATAATCAGAACGATAAATAAAACGAGGCTCAGTAATCGGAATCTAAAAAATGTAGGAATGCAGAGACTGCGCGGCGCAGCGGCTTTACACCCGTGACGATGATGTCGTTCACGTTCGTCGCTATTCGCGTGGGCTCTGCGCTCGTATATCCGAATGATTGTTGCGAAGAAGAAACTGATAAAGTAGGACGAGACTCGACGATCGCGCAAGCTGTAAAAGAGCGGAGGGCCACGCGACGGTGATTTTGCACCTTTGACGCGGGCGCGTGCAAATTCCTTCGTCCGTGGCTCGTACGGTCTCTGCATTTTTATATTTAAACAAAAGGAACAAAAAAAAAACCAGAAAAGTTGACGCATGCAAAGTGATGACCTAAATACTTCGCTACTTGCTTGTAAAAGCGGACACATGTAATCGATCTGAAACTAAAATTAAAACTACGTTCGAATGATTACGGCTCAAGATGAAATTATACGGAAGAACCGTGCGACACACGCTACAACGCAAATATAAAATGCGATAAAGAGATGTCGCTGTGGCTTACACGTGAGGCGCAAAAGAACTGAGGGATGCAAAACGATCGGTGTGAAACGTAAAGGGGAATTCGACTCGGTCGACGAGTCAACCGGCGTGCTAAATTGTGTCTCGTGATATCGTGATATCGCTCTCTCGTAAATTACATGCGTGTATATATATATGTGTGTGTGTGTGTGTGCGTGTGTGTGTGTGTGCGCGTGTGTGTGTGCGTGTGTGTAGTACAACATCGTACTAAATACATATCTACAAGATTCGCTATCGAATTAAAAAGAAAAACGAAAATTCGGCAGTCGAAACGAGACGAAGAAGAAAGGAGGAACACATACGAAAAATTCTGCGGCGATGTAAATGCAACGGAAAAAAAACCATATGCACATATACATAATATATATATTTATCGTTTTCTTATTCTCCACAATTTCTTTTGCTCTCCCTCGAGGAGAAAAAGAAAATAAAACAACAATGCGCAACATGCAAAACAAAGATCCGTAAAAAATAATAATAATCGCTGGGCCCGCGTCGCGATGGGCTCGTCTCAGACGACGATCCTGAATTCTCCGGGACGAGAAAGGAGGATCTCGCGAGGAGGATCCTCGCCCCGAGGAACGCCAGGATCGAGTCGATGGCTAGTCGAGAGCGAACCGCGGCGAGGGAAACTTAACGTCTAAAGGATCGTCTCCTCGGCGGCTGCGACTTTTCACCGACATAATCCTTCGTTCAGGATGATAAACAAGAGAAACCCCTCAACCCCCACCCCCCTTGCACAGAAGAGATGACGCTTTCGACCCGTGAGACTCAGTCCGGACTCTCGACGATACATAGCGAATCAACTCCTGATGGCGACTCGTCTTCTCTGAGTGTCGACGTTCGCAATGCACGACGAAAATCGACGACGTCCCGCGGGAGGAAAATGAATTTGCCGAAGGAGAATCCGGTCGCACAGGTCGCCGTTCGTGATTTCGACGACGGCGACGGCGGCCGACGAGACGAGATTGTGTGTGCGCGCTGAAACGAAACTAAATAAAAGTAATTTTTGGCTAAGAGTAACGGTGTGCTTCGTGACGAGTGCGGGGTCTCTCGCTCTTCCTCTCTCTCTCTCTCTCTCTCTTTCTCGGTATCCGACACACAATGTCGGGAACGTACAAATAAAATATACAGATATACGATACAAATCGAGATACAGGCTATCGTGTTTGTGGGGTGTGACACCAATGACGGGTGGCCGCACGTGAAAGCCGCGCTCGGGTCTCGCCGAGTGAGATGAACGTCGTGACAGTTGCGGGCTGCCGTGTTCGTTTATGGCACTTGATCGTCGCGTTAGTGATTGAAGACTATTTCTTCCCGGACCGCGAGAGAGACGCGAAAATGTATCGCTGCGTCTACTGTTGAAAAGTTCCTTCGTCTCGGTTATGTTGTCGACGCGATTAAACGCGATCCAACATGACCGGTTACATCTTCCGCCGAGGGATCGACGTACAGAAGAAGATGAAGAAGGACACCCGCGGTCCGAGAGAATACGAAGCGCGTTGTTGCTCCTTGTTTCTTCCGTTTTCCTCCGCTAAATCGGCGAGACCGGCGGTTCCACATGCGCAACTACTATAACGCAACAATAACGTAATAAAGATGGAGCTAAAAAAAAGAGAAAAAGGAAAAAAAAATAAACAGAACAACGATTAACTACTACACACGATCACTACGGAGTGTTAGTGGCATTGGTAGTTACCTTTCTCTCGAGTCGAAACGGGATTAGAGAAAAATGCGAAATTGTCGGCACGATCGTCGCGGGGAGAATCATTCGTCGGCCGTCCGTTTCTCGCGAAACGGACGAAAACGTGCGGAGAACGTACTCCGCGATCTTTCTTTCCATCTCTTCTTCTCTCCCCGGACGTATACTTGTCGCACTTGTCCCGTCGAGTTGTCGCGTTTGACGGCAAAACACATTTTCGTGCTTCAATTTTTCTCACTTTCACTCTCACTCTCATTCGCTCCCTTTCAATCATCGTCACCACCTCGATATCTTAATGCGTTAATTACTTGTACGTTGGATGCGATCGACTTGCTCGAGATGCGCGAGGGCGCTCGCTCGTTGCTACTTTCGCTTCCCCCAAACTACCCTCCCCCTCTTCCAGTCCTTACCTCCTCGACGACCGAAATCCCGCCGTTCTCGCGGATCTCGAGAAGCCAATTCAAGATATACAAGATGTTCCGCGAGAGGTCGACAGAGAAAACTGGCGAGTTCGACTTGCCCGCGCGAGGGCGAATTCCTCCCTCCCGGGAACTCGGAAATTCGAAAGCCCTCCGAGAGTCCTGCGACTGCACAACGGTTGTCCGGAGGGTCGCAGGACTCCCGAGTTGAACGGTCACCGCAGCGACGCACCGTTCTCTTGGAACACCGTGTATATGAGTGATTCGGTGATCGGCGAGACACTTAAGGACCCTCTGGATTTACAATCTATTGAACACCGTTCTTTTTATTATCGATAGTCATAGTCGAACAATCAGTGCATATAAAATATACTAAGTCTACCCAGCGTCAGAAAAGACTCGTCAGCTCTAGAAAAATTGCCTATAAAATTTTCGCCCTCCCTCTCTCTCTCTCTCTCTCTCTCTCTCTCTCTCTCTCTCTCTCTCTCTCTCTTCCTTTCACAATCTCACCCTTCCCCCTGCTTTCCTCCTCTTTCTCTCAATTCTTCTCAAGTTTCTTTTTTCTTTTTTTTTCTTCATTATTTCACCCTCTCGGAGGGCAAGTCTCTCCTCCTTATATTTGGCACTGAGAATGCGATCGTCTATCCGTCCCTTCGACGAAGGGAAAGGGACGCGCGCGCGCGATAACAAAATTTATTATTATTTTATTTACTTATCTTCTTCCTTTCGTCCGCCTCTCTTGCTCTATTAATCTTTGTCTCTCTCTCTCTCTCTCTCTCTCTCTCTCTCTCTCTCTCTCTCTCTCTCTCTCTCTCTCTCTCTCTCTCTCTCTCTCTCTCCCTCTCTATCCCTCTCCTCCGTCTCCCTTTCTCTGTCTGTCTTTCTTTCTTTTGGTCTTCTCTCGCGCCGTTACATCTCCCTCTTTCTCTCTTTTTTTTTCAACATTGTTGTTATTTTATGTCGTTTAAAAAGGCACCGAACCGGGGACTGCTTGCGCGTTAAAACATCGAATCCCTCACGAAGAGCACACGTTAATTCAACGCGTTCGCATTTAATTACAATTTACAAAAATTCCGGAGCTCGAGCGATCGACAGAGTTTACTCTCTTTCTGTACGTTCGTGTTTGTGTGTACGTGTGAGTGTGTGAGTCTATCGATCCTCAACGATCGTCGATCCTCCTCTCCTAACTTATTACTTTTCATTTTACTTTGTTTTTTTTGCCCTCGTTTTCTGACGCATCGTCTCGAAACTGCAACGATGTTATATATAATAGGTATTATCAACTAGCGCTAAAATATAATCGATATAACTTCTGTTTATATATATATAATATATAATAATAATAATAATATAATAATAATGATAATCGCAATAATAGGTATATATATATAATATGTACCATTTTTTTTATATATGTGTGTATCTCTCTTTCTCTTTCTCTCTCTTTCTTTCTCTCTCTCTCTCTCTCTCTCTCTCTCGCTCGCTCTCTGTATACGTGTACATCCGTGGGTAATTTAATTGCGATAATAAACTATGATTCTTTTCTTTAATATATATATATAGATGTGTATGTATATATATATACTTTTTTACTTTAATATATATATTAAAATCTATATATATATATATATATATAATATATATATATTCCGATAGTACAGTCTGCTTTTTAAGCCTCGTAAATTAAACATCCGTTCCCTGTCTCTCCTTTTCTTTCTTTCTTTCTCTATTTCTCTCTCTCTCTGTCCCTCTCTTTGTCTTTCTAACTGTTTCCTTCGCGATGATCGGTTTCTCTTTGTAAGAGTCACGCGATAAACTTACAAGAATAATTGATATATATTGACTGGTGGTCCCTCGTGCAAAGGGACAAACGAAAAAACGAGATGAGAAAAACTTCGACACGACACCTTCTTGCAAGAGTCACGCATAAATATATAATATATATATTTATATATTTATAATATATACTCTCTATATTGTAATCTTTTTTTTCCACGACTCCCTCTCGCTCGTCCTCTCCTCAATTTCCCCTCTAATATATACGCCTAATCTTTAAAACCCATCCACTAAAAACAGGTCGAGCCGACATGTTCTAAGCTAACTGACGAGACCATCGCACCCGCGATGAAAGCGTGAGAAAGTTACGGTCGCAGGAGAGCGCAAATTGTTCTTGCGCTCTCCTCGAGATTAGCGGGTAAAAGGCAGTTGCAGATACGCAAAGGTACGTTCGAGTTGATTTCTGCGTCGATTACGCGTACACACACACGATGGAAGTGGCATCAACACGTCGTTATAGAATGTTACAATACAATAAATTATCAACGCGCGTGCGCACACTATAAAATTTGGAAATATAAAAAAAACCCCCGACTATATATATAAAATTTAGAGGTTACAACGACACTATAAAACTTTCCGCTGTATATATAAATATATATGTATATATACAATTTAACAAATATTAACAAAAATCTCCGGCGTAATCGGGGCACACAATTCCGATCGCCGGCTGTTTTCGGATCCCCGGAACTTATCTAT
>NW_020230717.1:305000-330000 GCF_003227715.2 Harpegnathos saltator | reverse complement strand
GATTGATCCCGTTATCGAGTACCCTGTGTACGCGTAGTGTATGTGCGAATGGCGGAAACCGCTGCACGTCAGATCGCCGCTCGAAGGTCTGGTCCTCGGGTAATACCCGAAGAGCGTGCTGGAGGTCAGAGGTTTGGCCGGTGAGACTGAAACGCACGTGCGCGTCCGCGCGCGTCGCGTAGAAATGTATTTGCCGCGCTGCATCAGCCGGCGTGTTTGATTCTCTCTGCAACGTAATATAATCAGGCGGTAGTAAATATATTCTTTCTTTCTATCTTTCTCTCTCTCTCTCTCTCTCTCTCTCCTCCTTCTTCCGTTTTCTTTACGTTCATTTGAATTCACATGTCACCTTGCCCCCCCCCTTCTTTCTCTCGCTCTGCCTCTTCTCGTTGCTGAGCGCCGTTTCGACGACTCTTCGACAACGCAGAACCACCTTCTGAGAAAATAATGCAACGAGAGCGCATCGATTGCATATTGTATAAACTTCTACCGTCTTTTTTTTTTTATAAAGCCTCTTGTGTCCTCCGTTATTACAACAGCCACGAGCCGACTCTCGTCCTCTCGTCTTCTCCTCAGCGGGAGGGCCGAGAGCGGCGGCGGCGAGAGCGCGGTAAAGCTCGTTCGTTTTGTAACTTTTAATGCCCGTTGCTCCTCGCGCTTGTTACTTTGCGCGCACGAGCCGTTTCCCAGCGAGCTTTCGACGTCTGTTCGCGCGATCCTCCGGAACGCGAAGAAGAACACAGACGTTGCGCGATGCGGCGTCAGAGGCGGGCGGGCGTGCACGCGCGCGCGCGCGCACGCGTCGCGGGTCCTCGAAGGCACGGAGATCGATAAAGATAACTACAACTAGCACTAGGACCAGGATCAGGACCAGGACCAGAAGCAGGGGTTGATCGAGGGGGGCAGATCGCCGCGGATTCTAGAGAAAGCTGCCCGTCAAAGTGGGTGCCAATGAACGCCGTTGTTGTAAAGTATCGCGCAACGGTGTCCTCGCATTGGCCTAATACCCTATTAAAATTTAAATATCGTACAGTGGAATTACTTTAGTAGCTGCTTTGAGAGTTCATCGTATTGGTGCGCACTGGACTTGGTCAGACCCACACCTCGCGCTCGCGAATCGTGCAACGTCGACATAGTGGCTCTTGTAAACGTTAACCCCTCGAGAGCGACGGTATATATCGTCTTCCTCTCTCTCTCTCTCTCTCTCTCTCTCTCTCTCTCTCTCTCTCTCTCTCTCTCTCTCTCTCTCTCTCTCTCTCTCTCTCTCTTGCTCTTCCTCCTTCATAGAGTTCCTTAAAAAATCTAAGAGGATCGCAACTGGGGCCGCGCGCGCGCGCGCGCGCGTGTGTGTGTGTGTGTGTGTGTGTGTAACACAGCGTCCGCGCCACGTTAGCTAAAATAGTGTAGGACGTGAAACGAGTGTCGTATCTTATAAAACACGTCCGCTCTATAAGCTCAATGTTGGCTCAGCGCTCGAAGGGTTAACGGTCGTTCTCGCTTGACGCGCGCCGAAAGTTCGCGGGTAACGGCTCGAGAACGCTCCGGAAGGAAAAAAGAAAAGGAAAAAAAAAGAATCGCGCGCTCCGGCGATGACGTTCATAGCTTTGAATCTTGCACATCCCACCCTCCCTCTAAATCACCCTCCCCGATCTCCTTATCCAGGCGTTTCCATAAGATCAGCCGCTTGCCTATCTATCTACCGCTTATACATATCTATCTATCTACTCCACTCTTGTCTCTCCTCGCTTCTTACACGCTCGCAGGAGCGCACTGACTTCGTTACGAGGCGCTTCTTCTTCTTCTTCTCTTACTCTATCTCTTTCTTTGTCTCTCCTTTCCCCCTCCTCTCTCTCTCTCTTTCTCTCTCCCTCTCTCTCTCTTTGTCTTTCCATCTCCTGCGTTCTTCTCGAGCTCCTTCTCCGCCTCCTCTACCCACGTCGACACCGTTCCTTGGTCCCGTCTAAGTGCAACAACTTGAAACTCGGTCGATAATGAACCACCCCCGCGGAAAAAACGCAGCCGGCCGTTCTGGCCGTTGTAACACCCCGTGTCTCGGTACCGTGCGATCTGTGACACACCGCGCGGACTCTACGATATATATATATATGTATATATATCTTTCTCTCTCTCTCTCTCATTATTAAGATTCTAATCTATCGCTAATCACTGGTATCGAAGCTACCCTCGGTAACACAAGAGAGCTTGGCATCAGCGAGTGTCTCAATGAGAACCACAGAGCACCGCCGCCGCCGCTGCCGCTAGCGTCGCGTCACAGATCCCCGATACCGCGAACGTGAGAATACGACGGAGCGCAGTAGCACGGCGCCAAGGAGCTTTCGGTAGTGTTATGTGTCGCGGATCCCGCGCGTCTCCGCGGGATCCGCGAGACGACGCGGCGACCCGTCGCCGGAGGCAGAGGAGGAGGCGGAACGAGAGGACGCGGCGGTCTACCGCGGCTGTTGGCCCATGCTGCCGCTGCCGCTGCTGTTGCTGAGACTCATGGGCGGCTTGTAGCTGTGTATGATCTTCACGTGGGCGACCATGTTGTCCTTCCTGGTGAACTCCTTGGAGCAGACCGGGCAGGCGTAGTACTTGACGTTAGGCTTGTGCGAGGTGACGTAGTGCCGGCAGAAGTTGCTGATGTGGGTATACGTGCGATGGCACACAGTGCACCGGAAAACGTCGCCCTCCTTCACGCAGAAGTCCCGCACCGAGCCCTCCGTGCGCTCGTTCTCCGCCTTGAACGAGCCCTCGAAGTCGCTCTGACTGATCTCCGCCTCGCCGGCCACCAGATTAAATATGGCACTGCTTATGCTCTCCTTCGACATCTTCGCATCGGTCTCGGAGTCCGAGTGCACCTGCTGCTGCTGTTGCTGATCGTCGAACATGGCGACGGCCGCGGTCTTACTCTGCAACGTCGACGTGCTGAACTCCTTGCGAAAGCATCGCTCGAAGTTGATGCGTATGTGAGTCGGCGGCTCACAATCGCCGCCGCCGCCACCGCTGCCGCCGCTGCCGCCGTTGCCGCCGCCACCGCCACTCGACGTCTCCTCCAGTTCTGAAACGAAGAAATCTCGGTCCTTTAAATCGCTCTTCATGCCCACGATATGAATATATAATGTATGTCGTACAAGCACTGGATGCGCGGTAGCGGTCCGTTTATCAGAAGAAACCAGGCTGAAATTCTTGCCACACGTTTTGCTTTTCTTTTTTTATTTTTTTTTTTTTGGTTCGAGTCTCTAAAGCGGCGGTCTGTCGCCGAACAGATGAACGATACTGATCCAGCGGACATTTTCTACACTGTGCGTTATCTCGAGATTCTCCGTTACACGTTGTCGGTACAATAGCTTCGTCGCTCTTGCTAATAAAAATGGATCTTCATCGTGCGGACAGATCAGGTGCTTCGAGTTATCCTTCAATTGTGCAGATCAAACTTCTCGCCAAAATTGTCTCTACACACACACACACGCACATGTTCACTAATTCGAGCTCGGAACATGTTTGCTGTTTTCGACTTTCCGCTGCGTCAACTGTCTTTTTTCTATTCTCGCTCTTTCTCTCTCTCTCTCTCTCTCTCTCTCTCTCTCTTTCTCTGTCTCTCCTCTCATTTTCTCTCTGTCTCTCTGTCTCTCCTCTCATTTTCTCTCTGTCTCTCTCTCTCTCTCTCTCTGTCTCTCTCTCCCTCTCTCTCTCTCTCTCTCTCTCTCTCTCTCTCTCTGTCTGTCTCCCTCCCTCTCTCTCTCTCTCTCTCTCTCTCTTTTCCCGCGGGGTGTTCTGATAAACGGAGTTCTACCGCACACCGTGGAGTACGTATCTCTGTATATGATACTGTATCGGCACAACGTATATATATATAATATTTATTTCTACATATTTGTGGGGGGAAGCAAGAGGAAGGGTAGAGCCAGCAAAAAAGAGTTACCGTGTTCGAATCGGCCGTCTCTCAGTCAAACTCTGTGTCCCCGCGCGTCAAGAATGCATATTTATATATAATACATATATATCGTACTTTTTTAACACGCTGCGAACACGACCTCTCCACGTCCCCGCCCCCGCCGCCCCGTCGTCGTCCACTCCCTCGTGTGTATCTCAGACTCTTGCACTTTCACACATCATCAAGTCTCTCTCTCTCTCTCTCTCTCTCTCTCTCTCTCTCTCTCTCTCTCTCGCTCTCACTCTCACGCGCGCGCGCGCGCGCGCGCGCACACACACACACACACATACACACACACACACACACACACACACACGCACACGCACGCACACAAAACACACACACACACACACACGCACGCACGCATCTTCCCATTCAATCACAAACATCTCACACGCACTTGCGTTCCCACGATCACACGTATACAAGCCCATGGAAAACCATACGTACAGATTGTCGCGCGATACGGTGCTTCCGCTCGATCACGGATTTCGAAGAAAGCAATTCGACGTCGTCGCGTTTCTTGCTCGAACGTCCGGCTGCCGGACAGTCGTGCGAGTCACGAGCGATCCGCCGGAGCGAGGACGCGAGATCGATCGCTTCCGAGGACGGAGCCCGTGGTTCGACGACGTGGTTCGAGCGGGCGAGCGATCGTCGAGAGCTCCTTTCGATTCCGCGACGCGTGCGATCGGCGGCCTAATTCAGCGGACTCGCCGTCCGCGAGATCCGTGATCGACAGGAAGGACCGTAACTTCCCCGAGTAGCCCGTACACGCATGTCACAGGTGTACACCAGCACGCATGTAAAGTACGTGAATAATCGATTAAACACACTACCAGAGCGACACATGTACACACTCGCCAACCCCCTTTTTTTTCGGTCCAAGTAGCGTCCAGTCACAGTCAGCTTGTATCCATCTCTACGGGAAGACGATCCATCGAGATCGAGGACGCTCGAGAAAAAAAGCAACGTTTTCTCTTCTTCGTGTGCGTTTTTATTTTACTTTGTACTTTTCTTTTTTTTTCTTTTTTTTTCGGTTTACTCTAACGTATACGCAGATGTATATATGCACATGTATATGTATGTATGTATATATATACACATATATATATATAATTTGGTTCGATTTATAATGTGATTACTATCTATTTTATTATTTAAACACAACTGGTCATATCCGTTCTCGGCCTCCGGGGCGTGTCACATCCTTTTCTACAATCCGGCTTTCTCTCTCTCTTACACTCCGGCACTCTCTCTCGGAACGTCTATATTGTTTCGTTTTCGATTATTGGTTTTGTTCATTTTTTTTTGGTTTGTTTCTTTTCGTTCGACTATTCGTCAACAGTTGCGGTTTACTTCGACATTTTTCGTTATATCGTTTTTTTTTTACATACAATTTTTCGTTCTAGCGGCTGGCCTCCCTAGCTCACCCTCGCTTCCCCCGCGTAAAAGCTTAAGAAATCTCTCAACAGATCGAATGATGGTGATAATCTCAACTCACCTGCGCCAAAAGTGAACAAAGCGATCACACGGTCACTACCGAGAAACGAGATCGTCACCGACGGCAACATCTTCGAGCACTCCCTTTCCCCTCCCCCCGTCTCGCGCGCGCGCACGTACACATGGTATTTTTTTTACAAAAATACGGAAAAAAAGAAACGTACGTCACACTATATACTTCTCCTCTCTTTTTCTCTCTCTTCCGATCTCTTTCGTGGTCTCTCTCTCTCTTTCTCTCTCTCTCTCTCTCTCTCTCTCTCTCTGCTCCTCTCTTCTTCATTTCAGATCTTTACACACTAATTTATCGTGATTTTTCAACGGATTCTCTTTATTTATTTTTTTCTTTTTAATTAATATCTCCCTTTGCTATCAGTCTCTTCTTTCTTTCACTGTCGTCGTTATTATCTAAAGAGGCAAACGAGAAGAACGCAAGAGAAGGCGGAAGTGACAAAACCTGCCGACACACGCGTCGTCCGTTGGTTAAGTATACTTCTTCTTCCTCTTTATCCCCCTCCTCCTCCAACCACCACCTTCCCGTCATTATCGTCATCAATATCGTCACCAACGACGCGTATTTTTTTTCAAGTCTCTCTTTCTCTCTCGCTTTGCTGTCTGTCTTTCCGCAATAAAAAGAAGAAAATGAAACTTCTCTATTGTATCCTCCTCGCAACGAACGAGCGTGAAAAAGAAGTTAACCAGCGTTCGAGGTGTGAAAAATCAGACAACAAAAAAAAGTAAGTAAGCACCGCTAAAAGCTGGCTCCACCCCCTCCTGTTACCTTTGGCCAATGGCAGCGAAGCTTTTCTCATTCGTGCGGAGAAGAGAGTAAACGGTGTTTTTCTTTCCTTGTAACACGATGTGTGATGTATCTGCGTGTGTGTCTCTCTTCTGTGTATGGTGTATCTACGTGCCTGTGTCTGTGTGTGTGTGTGTGTGTGTGTGTATGTATGAGTGTGGATTAGGGGAAATTTAGACCAGGTCCGACAGACATCGAACAACAGAGCGACAGGTGCGGTGCGACAGAAAGAAGACGCAGAAGTTGATCATGAAGAGGCAAGAGATGACGAAGGTGGCCGCTTCGTATGGCTGTGTGCGTATACATGTGTATGTGTGTGTGTGTATGTGTGTGCGTGTATCTATATAGGTATGTATGTGTTTGTAGATATATATCTGTATATTATATATATATATATAATATATATAATATATATATGCACCTGTGTATTTGTTTGTGCGCGTGTTTGTGCTGAGAGGAGAAGGTGAAGGAGGAGGTAGGAACGAAGCGCTGCGCATTGGCCGAGCGTGATTACGTATGGGTTATTACGTATGTATGTATCTAGATGTATCTATTATGCACGTCCTCGACGAGAACAAAACCGGCGGCTATTAGCGCGCGAGATATATATATATATATATACGTATATGTGTGGTATGTGTGTATATATATATATATATATATTCCTTTTAGGGTACAATCTCGGCGACTGAATCGCAGCAGAATCGCATTGCTCACGCGAGACAGGGAAATCCCCCCTCCCGCCCCCGGTTTTTCGGAATTCTCGTCACGGACCGTGATCTCTTCGGATCTGGACTCCGAGTGTGAACGCGCCAACTCTTTAACGTTAACGAGACGACGGCTTTCTTCCTTGCTCTCTACCAACACATCCTATACTCCTTTTTTACGTATACCTGTGTGCACGTGTATGTGTATGTCCGAGTGTCTGAGTGTATGTGTGTGTTTGTGTCTTCGTTCGTTGTATCCTTTTAATACTTTGCGTCTCGATTCTTTCCCTCTCTCTTTCTACATCTCTGTCTTTCCCTCTCGCGATCCGAGCACCGCTTGCGCTCAGGAAGGGAAATTTGTCTTTTTTTTTTTATCGTTTTACCTCGACTCGACGAGTCGCCTTTGATTGTCATTTTTTTTCCTCGTATTTTTTTTTCCTTTTCCTCGGAGACGCAAGCTCCGGAGACGCGGATTTCCTCTCGCGTCGGAATATTGTCTTTTTTTTTGTTTGTTTGGTTTTTACTCTCTGTTTTACTTTCGTGTGCGTTTCGTTTCGAGAATGTTCGCGAGGAAATCGTGTGATACAGGCCCGAGAGACGCGGGGTTTTTCGCGAACGTCGCGCGCGCGCGCGCGATTTCGCGAGTTCGACATTTCGTCGCTGTCGCGAGTCCTGGCTGTGCTCCTAGAAAAAAAAATCGTAGATAGGAGCGCGCCCGCAGGGTAGGCGACAACACGACCGACGAGCCTCGACGGCTCGACAGCTCGAGATAATTCTGAAAAGTCAAACTCATTAGCACATCGGGTTAAAAAAAAAAAAGAAAAAGAAAAGAAGAAGGAAACGTTTGTCGACGTCCACGACGACGCGCACGTCGGATCAACGTCGGATTTAATCGCGTGAAATCGCGTCGTCGTCGTCGCGAAGTGGACCTCGCGAAGTGTGTCGATTTTAGAGATGTATATATATCTATACATATATATATATATATATATAACATATAAATGATGATAATATAATGTCCCGGTGTGCGTGCGGCCTTACGTCACGTCGAGAATCGCGATTGGGCCAGCACCGGAGTGTGATTTTGCCGATTTTCCCGATTCTCAGACGTCGTCGATCGACCTCGACGAATCGTGCGAGATAGTCGTTCTCACGTAGAGAGTCTACAGCGTCGTCTATCAACAATCCCGGCGCGCGAGGTTCGTTTGCTTGCTCGCTCGCTCGCTCGCTTGCTTGCTTGCTTGCTCCTCGGGGCGCGTTCACAGAAGGCGAATATTAAAGCGTTCGGACGGCACAAAAGCGTATGTTCTTTCCCCGTCCTCGGGTTCGCGCGGAGAAGAATGATGCTCGGCGTCTCGGCCGGTGTAACAAATGCTGCGTCGTTAAGGAGATTTCGCCCGTTGGATCCTGCGATACACCACGCGCGCGCGCGCTTCTTGCGCGATCAAAGGCCGGCTGAGGAGACGAAGGGCGAGAGACAGAGAGAGAGAGAGAGAGAGAGAGAGAGAGAGAGAGAGAGAGAGAGAGAGAGAGAGAGAGAGAGAGAGAGAAGGAGAGAGAGAAGGAGAGAGAAAGCTATTGTTATTCCGAATATCGCGCGTCAGAATAGGCTCAACGCGAGGAATAATAATAATAATAATAATTGCAACAAAGATATGAGAGAGTCTACAGTTTCCACCGTTTGTAGGGAGCCCGCAGCATTCTTCTCCGCGCCCGCGCTTATGGGAACCACAATTCTCACACCATGCTAAGAGAGACACGTCCAATAGTTCTCGCAGCTACCTGGACGCGCGAATGTCCGCGCGCGAGAGAATCGTCGTCGTCGCGACGGTTATCATCGCGTCCGCGAAAGGTGTGCCTCGCACGACTCTGCAAGTCTTCGTTTTCAGTCAGCTCGAGAGCGCGCGTCGCTTCTTGCCTCGCTCTCCGACGCTCCCGGCGACTTACCTTGTACGCTACGGTCTTTAGCGAGGCATTCTTCAAAGTCGACCGTTAAAACGAGAAAGGTGCATCGTCGATAATATGGAGTAGGAATTACTCTCTGCGCAATGCTGCAAGGGGTGGGTTAGATACGTGTCGCGGAGAGTCGAGCCCGTTCCGGGCGAGTTCTGGCCAAAAGGCGTGTCTCGTGGGAAATACTTGAAGATATATGCTTGATATCTGCTTGATCGCAACAAGAGAACAGCGAAGTTGGTGTCTCGATCGATTGAACCGTTTGCGATACGCGCGCGACAATCGCGTGATCGATTCCTTCGTGAGCAAGTGTAGTTTGCGAAAGCGCGCGCAGACATCACCGACGTTGGACATTGTTCGATTCGCGCGGAAGGTTCGTTAGACATTTGTCGCGCGCTGTGTGGGATTGGCGAGACGCGCGTCGTCAACGCTCTTCCTCCGTGTCTATCGCAGTGTCGAGTAAAGATGAAGATCTTACCTTGCTTGAAACCCTCACTCCCTTGTCTACTGTGCGGTCGCGCGAATGTCTCATCCGAGGCTAAAATCAACATTGACGCACGTCAGCATACGGTTCGCAGTATTTCAAATACCAATGACATTCATTCGCTCTGCCTCTCTCTCTCTCTCTCTCTCTCTCTCTCTCTCTCTCTCTCTCTCTCTCTCTCTCTCTCTCTCTCTCTCTCTCTCTCTCGTTCTCGCTCACTCAATCCCTCTTGCATACACTGTCTCCTCTTACCTTGCGCCGAGGTACTGGGCGTCGGTTCCGGTTCTCGCTTGACCCGCGTCAACGGCGGCTCCGGGGTGTCAGTGCCATTCTCCGTGGGTTCGTCTTTCCTCCCCGACGAGCCCGAGGACGCCGTGGCGGCGGGATTGTTGGCGGTCGCGAAGCCCGTCACGCTGTTCGAAGCGGAGGAACCACCCGCGGCCTGGCCGCCGCTCCTCGCGCCGTTACCGCTCGCTTCGCTCTGGAAATCCAGGCCCATCTTCATCTCCATCATCTCCGGCGAGCCCTGGACAAGATCGGCGCCCGAGCACGACTGCAGATCCTGGCCAGCGGCCTCGCCGATCGGCGTGTCCGACGAACCGCTCAGCTTCCTCGGCCTGCCACGCTTTCTCTTAGGCGCGGTCAATGCCGAACCCAGCAGCGGGTGGCTGGACATGTGGTGGAACCTCTTCTGTGAAACATGATGGTGATGCGGACCGATCTGGTTGATCCGGTGGAGGCTGGGTGGCGGCGGTGGCACCGTGTTCTGAGCACCGCCCAACAGCGACGACGTGATGCTCGGCAGGTCGCACTTGTCCTCGTTCACCTCCGTCAGACCCTTTATCCTCAGGGACTCGGCGACCCGTAGGAACGCGGTCAGCCGGTCCTGGTCGACGCTTACTTCGCCACGATACATAAAGTCCAGCAGGCTGCGCATGTCCACGTACGGCACATCCTTCAGAATGACTATAGGATGCTTGTCGGGGTGACCGATGAACAGTGCCTGTGCGGGAAAAGCAATTTCACCGCTCGCGTTAGTCATGACAGAGGTTCGGCTCATTTATTTATCTGGAAGCGGCAAAATTTGTCCGACAGTACCGAGAAAACAGCCTTCTCTTTAGATTATCATCTATCGTAGAATTTGCTCTATTATTCCAGGATCTTATCTTTATAAAATTTAACGAGTTAATTTATTCATTTTTCATTTCTACTCTACCTATTATCGTGCGAAGAATATCGCGTTGCGCGTATATATCACGACGCCATTAAACGGCGGAATTAAGAAATTGCACGAGCGCCCAAGGCGCAGCAAGCGGCAAGCGAGCTCACCTGAAAGTAAGGGCTACACGCCGACAGCACCATCTTATGCGCCCTGAGTAGCTGACCCTCCACAGCCAACGTAACGTCGACGAACGACTCGTCGTGCAGCAGTTGGTCGAAGACGGAGAGCAGGTTGCTCTGGTGGTTGTTCCAGCGCAGACAGAACCTCTGCGACGCCATCGCTTCGCTTCTCAGATCCGCCAGATTGCCGTTGATGTCCGCTAACATGGGACCTGGCTGTTGGTCGCGTACCCGCCGTTGCCACTGCCGCCGCCACTTCGTCGTCCTCGTCGTCCCTTTTGCTTTTCCACGCCGCCACCTTCTGCCTCGACAACGAAGCTGCTCGTGTTTGCTCGTGCTGCTGCTGCCGCTGCTCCTTCTTCTTCTTCTACTACTCGTCCTCGTGCTGTGCTCCTCATCGGCCGCGGATTATCGTGTCCGTCTTATTCGTGACCTGATGCAGAAAAAGAGAGAAAATTGCGATTATAGTAGCGCATCAACAAATGTCTAACTGAATTGTCGTCTCGATGATCCTTTGTCGCGTAAAGCAAACTCTTCCACGTAAAGTATCGAAACTTGAAATTTCGTACGATGAGAGAGAGAGAGAGAGAGAGAGAGAAAGAGAGAGAGAGAGAGAGAGATTTTCTCTCCGTTCGTAGCATATCTAGTCTCTCGAAACTACAAAGACGACTCTGAGGAGAAGAGGGGGACGCGACAGAGGATTGGACGTGGGTGTACGACCCTGGAGGACGTAGGCAGGCAGCGAATAGGCGACTAGCTTGACTCGTGTCTGCCTTTTATGCAATTCTCCTC
Organism: Harpegnathos saltator; assembly: GCF_003227715.2. Taxonomy (NCBI): domain Eukaryota; kingdom Metazoa; phylum Arthropoda; class Insecta; order Hymenoptera; family Formicidae; genus Harpegnathos; species Harpegnathos saltator. Next base: position 318,493 of record NW_020230717.1, on the reverse strand, counting down.
CTCTCACCCCCTGCCAGACACGGTCACGTAAGCGCGACACGTTTCGTTTCTGCGGAGATGAGGAGACCACGAGAGAACGATCGATCGAAATTAATGCAAAGAAGAAAAAGACGCTTTCGTCTATTTACGTCGTTAAAATTAAACGAGGCCTTCTCCTCCCCACTCTCCCCCGCTCACGATCTTCGTTAATTGATATCGCTCTTTCCTACGCTTTTGCTTTTCAACATATATATCTATTATGTATTACAACACGGTGGAACGGAAGAGATCGCGATCGGGAGAGGATTGAAGGAGGATAAGAGAAACAGACAGACAGAGAGACAGAGAGAGAGAGAGAGAGAGAGAGAGAGAGAGAGAGAGAGAGAGAGAAAGAGAGAGAGAGAGCTCAACATCCGCCAGCCTCTGCTCTCGGATCGTCGCCATGGAGAGAAGAGGTCGTCGGGTCGGCCGAGGGAATCAATAGCATTTTCTACGCATTCGGATCGATAGCCGGGAGCTACTGCTTTCGCGCGCAAATCACGGTGGTGCGTACGTGCGTGTGCGTGTGTGTATGTGTGAGTCGTGCGCGAGGGTTGCATGTGCGAAGAGCGCGCGCGATAACAAAGCGGCGAGATCTGGTCGGTGAAATGCGAGTGTAACACACACACACCAAAGAGCTTAACGTCAAAAGAGGGAGAGGGGGAGAAGGGGAGAAAGAGAGAGAGAAAGAGAGAGAGAGAGAGAGAGAGAGAGAGAGAGAGAGAGAGAGAGAGAGGAAGAGAGAGAGAAAGGAACAATCCCCGCAACGGCCGAAAGACAGACGTCGATTGATCGCCGAATTAATTCGTTGATGGTGACGAGCTAGACGCTCGTCTGCCGAGCATGGGCGAGCATCGCGCGACGATATCGTCGTCCACCTGCATCTCTCACACATACATACACGCTCTCTCTCTCTCTCTCTCTTTCTCTCTCACATACACCGTTGCATATATGGCGCGTGGATGCAGCAGCTTGGTTGCGCGACCTTGCGCGACCTTGTCGGTGACCAGAGCGCGAGCGTACGTATGGTTTTCACGGTGAATGGCAGTCCGACAACACCATGGCGCGGCGGTGAGACAGAGAGGAGAGAGAGAGAGAGAGAGAGAGAGGGGGGGGGGAGAGAGAGAGAGGAAAGAGAGGAGAGAGAGAACGAGAGATTGACCTTTAACGATCGGGATCGGCACACTCTCTCGCGGGAACGTCGAATTATATTACGGCATCCGAGACGGCCGAGCGAGCCGCGGAGAGTATCAATTAGCCCGCGAAAGCGGAAAACGCCCGCGGCGCGATCGGATTACGCGGGCGAACGCGTAACGAGACGATCGCGTAGCAGCGTGCAAAAGCGCGCGATTCTGTGGTGCGCGCACCGTGCGCACATTTCGAGCCGAACAGCTGAATGTGAAAGAGAGATGATGCCACAGGATATGCGACTCGAAAACCGCGCTGAATCGATGCGGTTTGTTTGTGTGTGTATGTGTGTGGGTGTGGCGGGAGGGAGGGGGAGGGTGCACCACTTTTTCTGCCGTAATGAATTTTGCGACACGTCCGTATTCCGGGGCGGGAGAATTTGCCTGCTGGAACGACCGTCGGAGGATAAATTTATCCCCATCGAGTGGACACCGGACGCGCGGCATATCAGGGTAACGGTGTCGCGATCTTTCTGCCATTGACTGTCTAATCAGCGGAGGGAAGATTGCGACACGTCTCCTCGCGACTTGTTTTTCCTGACACTGACTGTGCCGCGCCAAGTCCATCAGCAAGGTCTCAATACGCGTGTACTTTCTCTCTCTCTCTCTCTCTCTCTCTCTCTCTCTCTCTCTCTCTCTCTCTCTCTCTCTCTCTCTCTCTCTACCCCTCTCTCTCTCTACCCCCCCCTCTCTCTCTCTCTCTCTCTCTCCCTACGTCGGAACTGGCCGATCTTTCTAATCTTTCCGCTCGGTCCCCTATCGTTTGGACCATATGGGACGGTGTGTGTCGAGTTTGACAAAACGACGAGCAGACAACAGCGTCCACGAGACTGTGGACGAAAGTTCCACTCGGGATGGGAGCGATGAGAAAATGACTGGCGACGACTTTTTATCCGGTAGGTATTAAGGTTTTTATTGGAGGTTAATAGGCGGTGAGTGGCGGAAAGGTTACGACACCGCGACTTTTCGAGGAATTTCGCAACATAGCCGAAAGGAGAATTTGCGTTGCCGTAATCCGCAGGAGATAAATTTGTTTTCTATCGAATACCGGCGCGTGTGTTTTGAAATTCGTCGAACTGAAAGCGCGGCGAACTGCTGCGCGGCGTTTATCTCATCGCCACCGACTGTATAACCGCCGCCCGATAAGGGTCGAAGGACCTTGGTGGCTCGCGACTTTTTTGTTGCCGAAACAGTCGCCGTTATCGACGACGATTATGGGAAACAGCTCCCCCGCATGGGCACGTCGATTGCCGCCCGGGAAATAAACGAATCAATGTTTCATCGGTGTGGAATCTTTCTCATATCCGAGCGCGCTCGGGGGATTGATTTCCGTTAGCTCGCCCCCGATCGCGCAAATTATTTTCGATTACCGCGGCCGAGGCGGTCGCGTCACATGTGTTCCCGGTAATTCGCGCATCGCGATCAGCCATGTCACAAATTGACTTTCGCGTTATTCGAAACCCGTCGGCGCTTTGTCGGGGGAAAAATAGAGGTAGAAACAAAGCCGCCGCGATCAATGGCGCGCGCGAGCCTCGCAGAGTTAACATAAATCAATTTCCACGTCGCGTCTTCGAACCAAGCGCGTCCCTGTCTGTCTGTCTGTCTGTCTCTCTCTCTCTCTCTCTTTCCGTTCCAAAATAATCTCGTAACAAGCCGAATATATATATCGCCGAAATATCTCAATAAAGACAACAATTATCAGGTTCGAATAAACAATACTTGCTGCTAAACGAGATGCAAAATATCGGGAAAAGAAAAAAAAATTATAGATCCAGTTCCTCCGAGAGACAAACTGTCCGAAGAACTCCGGCGATGGTTGATATTACAGTCGCGCTATCGATAACTCGATTTTCGGCAGAAAGAGGAGGAGCCTCGGGCGCGAAAAGGACTCGCCGGGCCAGACGTAAACGATGACTACGACACAGTGTACACAACTGCGTCCCCGAGTGTGAGTGCGCAAGTAAAAACCACCGAAGTTCCCCTTCTCTCTCTCTCTCTCTCTCGCTCTCGCTCGCTCGCTCTCGTGTTTACTTATCGCCGATATTCGCGCCCGAACACAGCCGAACTTTTTTCCTTCCCGCGGCTCGAAGGTACAAATTCGACGACGAAGACGACGGCGGCGGCGGCAGCAGCGGCGGCGCCGCGCGAGATTAAACGCGTCGTTATTACCTCATCCGAGACGGCGCGAACGTCATAATCGAAGATACGAGGAATTCATCAATACGAGCTCGCTCGCTCGCTCGCTCGCTCGCGCGTGCGCGTGTTGCGTCGGATGAACGGCGTAAATAAAAGCCACGCCGTAATCGGCATTATTATTGCTCGAGAGAGTGTACTCGAGACAGAACGCAGCATAATCTCGCGTGACGGCCACCACTACCGCCGCCGCCGCCGCCGCCGCTCGATTAATCCACTTTCCGCGGGCTTCGATCGGCGAATGTGTGCGCGCGCGCGCACATATGTGTATGTGTGTGAGAGAGAGAGAAAAAGCGAGAAAAGGACGAGAGGATCGAAACGGGAAGCAAAAAGCGCGAGGGAAAAACGGCGTTATTTCCATGCGAAAACACCGGTCGCCGTCGCCGCTGCCGCCGCCGCCGCCGCCGCCGCCGGCTGGCAAAGTTGCCATTTCGCTCGGCGGCGAGCAGAGGACGACGCTAATGAGTAACGCGCGCGCAGGGAGACACGCGGTACTAATAATATTTCCGCTCCGATATATCCCGCGGCTTCCCAATACCGTTGACACCACGATCATTTATATCGCATGACGACACGACACAGTCTACAACCGAATATCAGCTGCACGCGTAAATCCTAGACGCGAAAAGTAGACGCCTTTGCGCCTCCGCTTCATCCTACAAGTCATCGCGCGAGCCGTGCACACGCCTACACGCGCGTGCTGAACCTTGCGCGCGCGCGCGCTCTCTCCCCGCTCTCGCGCTCCTAGACCGCAACAGCGGTTGCCAACCGCAGCGCGAGCCGCGCAACCCCCTCGTTCTCCTCCACCTGCTCCGCGAAGTCGCGAGGAACAACGCGTTGTTGCGGAAACGAAACGCGCGGATCGCGAAGCGGCGATCCCGGATGGAGACTCTCTTTTCTTCTTCTTCTTCTCACATCGCCGGCCGATCGGACTCCTTGCCCCCCTCCGCCCCCCGGGAGATATCCCCGTTAATTTCGACGATAACATCGGAGAAGAGAGGCGCGTGCGCGATCCGTTGTTGCCGTAAACACCGCGCGGTGATACCCGATAATCGCGCGCGCGCGCGCGCGCGACCAGTCCTGCGATGACACCACCGTGGGCAGACTTTTGTGCGCGCGACGCGCGCGCGCGCGCTCGCACACGTCTGCATTCTCTCCCTCTCTCGCGCGCGCGGGGCGCGCTCATGGCCACGCGTTGCGTAATCAACGCGACGGAGTCACCGCCGCGAGGTACAAAACGAACGACAAGCGCGCGCGCGCGCGCGCGCGCTCGTCGCGAAATATCGTGCCGCGCACGTTGGAGCAACCTCGGGAGTCCTCCTCGACTCACACACATCGTCAACTGGGGCTCGTTCGACGGCTCCGCGACGCACAGCAGCGCGCGCGCGCGTTCCTCTCTTCCGCGTAATGCTGCAGCACGCACATGCTTCGCGCGAGAGAGGAAAACGCGCGTTTCCGCAAGGACGGACGGACGGCGGCAACTTGAGAGAGAGAGAGAGAGAGAGAGAGAGAGAGAGAGAGAGAGAGAGAGAGAGTGAGAGAGATCGCGCCGCCTTCTTCCCTTTTTTCCCGTCGAGTCTCTCCTTGATCGTTTCCGTGAGCGATACATTTGTTCTGTAATTGAATCGAGACGCGGTTTTCGTCATCCGCGGCGTTTTTGTAACGCGAAATGTAATAAAGCTGCGTTCACAGTGAATTCCCGCCGCGCGCGTGCACGCGACACTATCCGTCTCTCTTATCATCTCTCCCTCTCTCTCTCTCTCTTTCTCTCCCTCTCTCCCCCTATCGAGTGCATCGACGACTTAATAAACACGTTCCTGTCTTTATTTCCCTGATCCTTCACTCCCATGTCTCTTTCTCCCTCCCTCCCTCCCTCCCTCTGTCTCTCTCTGTCTCTCTCTCTCTCTCTCTCTCTCTCTCTCTCTCTCTCTCTCTCTCTCTCTCTCTCTCTCTCTCTCTCTCTTTGCTGTTGAGCGCGCGCGCGCGCGCGCGCAGCTGCTCCTGCCGCGCGAGAAGGCGCGAGATACGGATCGATTAGAGGAACATTCCGCTGAGTCAGCGCTCAAGGATGTACGTGTCCGCTCGGCGAAATCACCCGTGCCGGGATTCCGTCACGGTGCAACATGCGCGCGTGCACACACACACACATACACACACACACGCACACCGATACACATATGCATACGCGGGGGTCTCTTATTTCTCTTTTTTGCCTGCCCTCCCCCTGCCCGCCTTTCGAATGCGCGAGGAAGACCGGCGCGGATATTACCGCGATTGCGACATCCGTGCGATTCCTCGAGTCGCGATTTACGTGACTCGCAGCCGCGATATAGTCGCCTCCTTCGTGCTTCTTCGTGGCACAGAGGAGGAAGAGGAGGTAGCGGCGGCGGCAGCGGTGGAAAAGGAGAAGGAGGAGGAGGAGGAAGAGGAGGTGCGGTAGAGCAAGGGGGAGAGAACTGCAGACGCGGCGACGGCGGCGACAGGGCGGTGAGGAGAGGCAGGAGGGAGGATCGCACGACGACGAGGACGCGCATCCGGCGAACACGCTCGTCCTAGAATGGGGGGTTGCTCCATCGATCGGCCGAATTTCGCGAGCAGGCAGGATCGAGGTCGAAGTCGACGGTGCGCGGCGGCAAAGTCGACGAGGGAAAGAGAGACGGACCGGGAGAGGGAGAAAGAGAGGGGGAGAGCGAGAGAGAGCGAGAGAGAAGCGGGCAGGACAGATATAGGATGCACGAGACGAAGAAAATCGAAACTCGCGACGCGCTCGACGACTCTTCTCTTGGGCTCTCTTCCCGACGCTCCTCTTTGGCCCGCACTTGTACCTCACGTCCGACGATGCCTTCCCGTGAAATCTCTTCTCCCTCCCTTCCTCTCGCTTTTTCGCGATTTCGATCGGCGCGAGCGAAGCAACGCGCGAGCGAACGAGCGATATATCGCATTAAAAGATCGGCGATGTCAAAGTCGCTGCTGTTTTCCACCTGATATCACCTCGCGCGACTTCGATAATCGGGGCAAGGAAAAACCAAGGGCGTCGGCAGCGGCGGCGACGACGGCGCGTTCGCGATTGCCGCATCGTTAATTAGCAATCACGCGATAGCGAGCGAGCGAGCGAACGAACGACGCCGGCGGACCTCGCGGCTCTTTCGACCGTGCGCGATTTCCATCGCATCGATCAGCGCGCGTCGCGCGTCGTCGTGAGAATCGCGTCGCGCACGCGAGCCTGCACTCTGTCCTTCTTCGAGCATTCCCCGGACACGTGTCTGGCCGGTTCGCCGAATACGATAACCCCGCCGCCACCGCCGCGCCGACGTGGAATTATCGTCGCTTGTCATTAATCGATTAACGGGATTTCGTCGTCCGCGAGCCGCATCGCGGCGCGATCTCGCCTTCCTTCCCGCGGGAGAGCACGGCGATAATAATAATTCGAGAGGGGCGAGTGTGCATTCGGATATCTGTCCCTTGTCGCACACCTCCACCCACTGGGGGAGTGCCAGGATGTGCTTGGAACGATGCGCTCTCACACACACACATTCTTGGACGCGCTCGCGCGCGTGTGCGGTGCGTCACGTGCGGAGCGCGGAGAGCGGTGCGCATACGTGGTGTTCGACGCGAAATCTCCCACCCGCTTTTCCCCATCGGCTGCCTCCGCGTGCCTCTTCGTGAAAACGCGCATCGCCGAATACCCAGCCGGTCGCACAAACGCGCCAGCCGACGCCGGCGGCGCGCGCGGCTCTCGTCTGCTTAAAAACTCGTAATCCACCCCTCCCCCTCCTCTCCGCCGGTGTACGGCGAGCGCGCTGATAGCGTTTCACGAAGGCGCGACGCTGAAACGAAAGCATTACGGAGAAACGACGGCGTGCTATGAAATTCCCGCGAACGAAGCACGGGAGAAAAAAAGACAAAGGGGGAGGGAGGGGGGAGAGAGAGGGGGGGGAGAGAGAGAGAGAGAGAGGACGCAAACCGTGCGCGCTACATACGGGGCGGGTGGGGTTTCCTGGTACACCCTGTATATCTGGCGCGTGTGTAGCGTATACGTGTTTGTACATGTGTTCTGTGTGTGTGTGGAAGCGCGTCAGCAGCAGCAGCAGCAGCAGCAGCAGCAGCAGCAGCAGCAGCGCAGGTACTGCTCATTCCGTTAGCCGCGCGGCGTGCCACCAGGTACGGAGTTAACGGAGAATTTCGCGGCGAGAGGGGAGCCGGGCCCTGCCGGCCACCGCGAGCAGCCGTGTCCCACATTTTCGAAGCTTCGCGGAGAGAAGCACGCGGCATTCCCGATTCGCTCGCTCGCTCACGCTCTCGCCCGGGATAAAGCCGAAGAGCGCGCGTGTCCAGGGATGTTAGGCGCTGATACGCGATTCGCACCGCCGCCGCGGCCGCGGTCCAAGAGGTCGCGCACTTTGTATCTTTGACGACTTTTTCCCGAGCGCGCCCATTCACGCGTCCGTCCTGGAGATTCCCCACCCGGAAAGGCCGCTGAGAGAGTTGGTGACTTTTCGCGCGCTTCTCATCGTTGTCGGGAGAGATTTTTCTTTTTCTTTTCTCCTCTTTTCTTTTCTTTTTTTTTCTATCAGATACACACGCCGGCCGCGTCTTCAAGATCAAGCCTGAGTGAAAGTGTCGCAATCTACCTGGCCTCGGTCTCTCTCTCTCTCTCTCTCTCTCTCTCTCTCTCTCTCTCTCTCTCTCTCTCTCTCTCTCTCTCTGTCTCTCTCACTCTCTCTCTCTCTCTCTCTCTCTCTCTCTCTCTCTCTCTCTCTCTCTCTCTCTCTCTCTCTCCTCGCGTATATACATTTTCCGCAGGCGACGAGCGTCGAAGAAGACGCTCGCCGCCTGCGCGCGCGCTTTTGTCACTCGATACTCCGCCGCGATTGTTGCGGTTGCGAGCATAGCGCGCGGGAGAGAGCGAATAAGTAGCGAGAGCGCGGCATCAGCCAATCGCGGTGGAGAATGCACGGAAACGTGGAATTATCATGCATTAAGATTCACGGTTGTGCTCGCGATTGATTGATTCGCTCGCTGCCCGCGCGAGCGTTTTTCTATGTGCGTGATCCTTGCGGGTGCTCTAGTTGCGCTAATTATCGGGCTCTCTTTTCGATCCGCGGCACCGTGGAATTTCCGTGGATTCATCGCGAGCATGAAATCTACAAAGTGTGCGTCTGCGTGCGTGCGTGCGTGCGTGCGTGCGTGTATGTGTGTGTGTGTGTGTGTCTCTGCGCACTTGTTTCGACCACAGTGCTACGAGAACCGGCACACGCGACCGGAATAAAAGCGAGCGAAAGATGCGATACCCCATTGCATTTGAGGATCCCCACAGTCGCCCTCTCACGCGCGCACGCTGCCAAGCGGCCATCTTTGTGGCCCCGCATCCCGTCCCCCTCGAACCTCCGGCAGTCTCCTATATCTCCCAGCCAGCCCTCTCTGACGTCCCTCTCGCCAACCCTCCCGGCTGCACGACAACGGCGACGGCGATGACGACGCTCGACCTCGCCGCGCGCGCATTGGCGCTCACCCCGCATTTTTTCAACGTCGCCAACACTTTGCGCTCTTTCTCGACGAGAGAGAGAGAGAGAGAGAGAGAGAGAAGGTGCGAAATTTCGATTCTTCCGGGATCCCTCGTTAGAGACCGGGCGGAGCTGTCGCGCGTGAGAAAAACGGCAGGATTTTTCGAATTTTGTTCACGCAGCGAAGCCAATAATCGCGCTCGAAGCCGTCGTGCGTGACGCACGACCTCGATGGATGCGCACGTCAAGAGGGAGGGAAAAAAAGGATCGCAAGAAACGCGAGCGATCCGCGAAAGGATGTCGCGGTTCCGGTGACTGAATGTTGCACGAGGACGCGGCGGCACCGTCGGTCGCGCACGCGCGCGCGCGCGCGCGCTCGGGCCTCGGTTGGTCAGCGCGGCGACCGGACAAAAAAATAAAAGGACACTCGGGGATGACGAGGGGCTGCCGAGCGCGAAAGAGACGACGAGGGTCGCTCCGAGAGTTGGGGTGGCCAACGGTGCATGGATCGCATCGTCCTGTGGGAACGAGGAGTCACGTAGGAAATCAGGCGGCGGGACACGAGCGACTGATCCCTGCGCGCGAAAATAGTCCTCCGATGACGTCGTCGGCAAACGAGTCTTCGAGTCTTGCCGATTCGCCTCGGCACGAATTCCTCCTGCGCCGGCAGAAATACGTCAACGGCTCGTCCAGAGAAATATTCTCCTCCGTCAAGCGGTAGTGAATATAATAATATCTTCGACTGCGACGCTCGCGGAAGCGCCCTTTGCGCCTCTCGTTAAAGCGTGTCGCCGCGCACGAGCGTGGAAAATGCGTTTTGTTCTCGGACTCTGTTCGAGGTTTCGAGTCCGGTTTTTCCGGGGATGGCAAGGGATTCTTTCGTGAAAAAATGCGGATTACGGCAATTTGAAAATACTCAAGTAAGATTATCAGTTCTTTTGCTGAGGTTTCTACCCCGAGAGAAGGTAACCCGGCGGCGGGATGTTTTGTGGAAGTCTCCACAAAACGTGAAAAATGGCATTTTCGGAAAAAAAAAAAAAACAAAGCGCCAGGTCAAACTACCCCGAACATAATGCGCGCACCGGAGGGTGCGTTTTGCGGAGCAAAGGTCTCCCGAGAATGTCCTGACGAAATCTTTGAGAAAAATAAAGGACACTCCAGTAACTTCCGGCAGGACCCGATTACTTGCGGAGGGAAACGTGTCGTTTCGAGACTGCCAACACGTTTTCGTTAGGTACCAGGTTCTCCCTGCCTCCTTTCGCCCTCTCGCCTCCTTTGACCGCCGCGCCGCCACCGACAGCCCTAACTCAGCGTTCACCACCTCAGATGCAAAACCGGCAGGTGTAACTAGGGCGCGACGTTCATTTTCTTCAACGTGTAATAGCGACAACAGGTGCACGCGCACGCAAGTGCAGCGGGGTTGCAAAGTCCTTTTTTTTTACGTGAATGCAACGCGAGGACAAAGAGAGCCGGCCGAGGAAGAGAGCACGACAGAGAGAGAGAGAGAGAGAGAGAGAGAGAGAACATGCACGATAGGAAGAAATCCTCGGGGCAAAACCGAGGACCCCGGACCCTCGGACCCCTCCAACCTAGCGTCACGCTGAGAGGGGAGCATTGTCGAGTTAATCCGACACCCTTCTTCTAAACACCACGATTACAGAATAATGTACAGCGTGCGGTACAATTGCAACGGCCGGAGGGTCGCTCTCGGCCCGGTCGTGTTCAGGAACGTAGTGACGTCATCCGAAAAATCGATCGACTAATTGAATCAAGGACCTAGACAGGGGCGGGGAACGAGCGTGAATGCGAAGGCTCGTCCGCCGGTGCCGTCGTGAGAATGGCCGGCGCTTTGTTCGAAAGGGGGATTTTATGTAACCCGGTCTGGTGCACAGCGCGTACACCGCGCGCTGTCCGGAATTTCCAGCAATTATCCATTCGCCGGAGTTGATTCGAATTTACGATCCAACTTCTCATTCGTACGCGGCGACTTCGCGCGTTCGCACGAACCGCGTCGGCCGCGTGCGTTGGCCGCGTGCCGCGGGAAAATATAATTTTCTTTTCCCTCCTCGAGCATCTCGAGCGTCTCGGTGGTATTTCGTGTCGGCCGACAGATAATGGGGATTAATTAAATCGAGACCGAAGCCGCTGACCGAAAACACTGCCGCTTTGTCGCACGACGGACGTCTAACGATCTTCTAATGGCTCTCGTATGCGAGCCTAAGTCACTTTTCGTTTAAGAGAGTCGTTACTATTGCGATATCGCCGGGGACGAATTCCCGAAGTGATTCATTTCGACCGAGGACGAGATTTGTTCAGAAACATCCATTTGGGGGAACGTCGACATTGAGTCGAACTAATAACCTAACGACTTTCCCAATTAGCGAAGCCTACGATGAGAAAAATCCCCGGTGGAATATCTCCTCCTCCCTCTCCTGCCCGCCTGCGGCGGTAAAATCACGTTTGTGATGCACGCGGGCATGCCGTTTATCCCTATCTACCCTGAAAATCAAAACTCCGACAAGTTGGCAAAAGTGCAAACCGCTGTCCGAGGCCGACATTCTTGTAATGGATATATCTCGCGACGACCACGCAGCCGTAATCCGCACGTGTAATAAAAGGCAAGAGAGCATAAGGAAAAGCGGGAGGGCGGACAGCGCTCGGTCGGTCGTCGTCGTCGTCGTCGTCGTCGTCGTCGTCGTCGTCGTCGTCGTCGTCGTCGTCGTTGTCGTCGTCGTCGTCGTCGTCGCTGCGCGTTGCAACAGTCCTCTTCACCGTTACATGGGCCAACTCTTCGCGTGTGTACCGCTTCTTTTTATGCGTGTTTCACTTATGAGACGAGGGAGCCGATTAACGGCGAGTTTCACGTGGCTGCCGCCACCGCCGGCCGCGGCGACGAAGATGCGCCTAACATCGGAAAGAGAGCGTGTGTGTCTCCAAACCGAGAGCGGCCAATAAAGGCGAATGATATTCGGATTAAGTCACCGTCCTCAACAAGCGTCACGGCGGCGAGCGAGCGAGCGAGCGAGCAAACACGCGGGACACCCGGTATACAAGTTCGCGTGATACGCGAGGAATTAGCCTTAAGATGGGGAGCTTACAGTAATGGATTCGGTGATATGGATATTAACACGGTCCAAGTACGGCCGAATGTACATTAATTAACGAAAGGAAGCAGCAACGGCAGCGCGGAGAGACGCGCGCCGGGCTATGATTTCAGCTCACCGTGGAAGAACAGGAAAGAGGAAACCCCCGTCGCTTTATAGGCGCGATACACGGAAACCCTTTTCCTCGCTTCAGGGAGCACCCCGCGCGTTCTCTCTGCCGCGAGACGCGGCGGGGCAAATTGGAAAAAAAAAAAAAAAGAAAAAGGAAAAAAAAAGAAAAAAATTATCACGAAGCTCAAGAAGCGAAGGAAAAAGAAAGTCTCAAAGTCACTCGGGGAGAAAGCAAGCCACGAGTCTCGAAGCGGAGGGAAATCCAATGACCGATGAGGAAATCCGAAGATAAGGGATAACGCTCGAAAGCCTGATAAAAGGGCTAAATAACAGATTATGTAAACGACGACGAGAAGGGGAGAACGAGCGAACAGGAAGTTCTTGAATATCCCCACAACGGACAAGGAGGATCAAAAAATCGTCGGACTCGATGCGTAACGAATATTAACCCCCTATATGTACACGCGGCTGTTTATCTCCGCCCTCCCCTCGCTCCCGCGACTACTACTACCATCCTCCTTCTCCTCCTGCTCCACCTCGTGTCCTCCCCCTCGTCATCATCATCATCGCCACCATAATCGGCGCTTCAACCCCTCGCGGGTACCGCGATAAAATCGTCACGCTACTCTAATCGGGAGAGCAAGAGAGAGAGGGAGAGAGAGAGAGGGAGAGGGAGAGAGAGAGAGAGAGAGGAGCCCGCAGGAAGTCGCATGTAAATTCTCATCGGAACGCACGTGGGTACGAACGTGTCGACGGTTCGTTGCGTGCACGCACTTGTCGCCCGCGTACATCGCAGCCCTTTTCTCTCTCGCGACCCCTTTCTTCCCTCGTCCCCCGCCACCGCCGCCGCCGCCGCCGAGGGACCCTCGCTCTCGCCGCGACGCTTTTCGAATCCAGCGCACTTTTTGTCATGCCGAGACACTCGAGAGTGGCCTCGGCAGCGATTTACGAGCGAGTGTGAAGCTATATCGAGATGACGATATTTCGATCCCTTCAGCCCGGCCGGTGTTGTAAAGGAAAGCAAACGAGTTTTCGGGACACGGCTCGACGGGACGACTCAATAAAGAAAATTGTATTTACACAGAATAACCGTAACACGAGATTCCACGCCAGTGAGAGGGAAAGAGAGACACCACCGGCGCGCTCCGCTCCCCCCTCTCCCTCTCTCTCTCACTCTCGTAGATCAGAAGTGTAACGGTGGTACACTGCGATGATATCCTGCGTCCAGCAAACACTTGAAAATACTCGCGTGTAGAGGCCCTTCGTGCGGTGTTGTGAAATACGGAGCCAAGTCCAATCCGTGCTCGAGTGCGTCTATATCTTGGAGATAACGCCGATTCGAAGCGGAGATAGGACGAGAGACGACAGGCGACGAA